>NC_033801.1:73620673-73662937 GCF_001876935.1 Asparagus officinalis
CTTCTTTCAACGGAATTGCTTCCGCCCACTTGGAGAAATAATCGGTCACGGCTAGAATGAACCGGTGTCTTTTGGACGTCGGAGGGGAAATCGGTCCGACGATATCCATGTCCCACATTTTGAATGGCCAAGTCGCCGATGTAGGGTGTAAGTTCCCCGGTGCTTGGTGGATAAAATCTCCATGAATTTGGCATGCGTGGCATCGTTTAGCGTAGTCAACTGCATCTGAAAACATCCTCGGCCAATAATAGCCGATTCGTCGGAGTCGATCTCCTAATTTAGCTCCAGGTTGATGAGCTCCGCACATTCCGCCGTGAGCTTCCTTGAGGGCCTCTTTCGCTTCCTTCCGAGAAAGGCATCGAAGTAAGATTCCATCATGTGATTTACGATACAAGACTTGAGAAACTGCATCATAATAGAATTGGAGGGCCTTCCGTTTGATGGCAGCCGCTTCCTTAGGGTCATCGGGTAGAATTCCATATAGGGCATAGTCGATGTATGGGAATCGCCAATCCCTAGATTCGAATTCCATAAATGCCGTACAGACTTCTCCCGACGTCATCTCGTCTGGGTTTTCCTCTATGGAGATCTTGGAAAAGCACAGCTTACGTCCCATGACCGGGATCGTCGCTTCCACTCCTGGTGGCAAGGCTAGTGAAGTTGCCAAAGAGGCTAAGGCATCAGCATATGCATTCTGAGCTCTTGGCACATATTCAATAAAGAAGCCTTCAAACTTTTGAGCTTGCTCTAGCACCGCGAAGTAATACGGAATCAAATCCTCATGACGTACTTCGTACTCTCCTCGGACTTGATTAACGATGAGCTGAGAATCACCGTAAGCCTCAAGGTGCTGAACATTAAGTTCTTCAGCACATTGCATTCCTAATAGCAGAGCATTATACTCGGCTACATTGTTGGTGCATGGTTCGATTAAAGAGAATCCCCTTGGGATTACGTGGCCGTTCGGAGAGATTAACACTACTCCTACTCCCGCAGTGATTGCTCCATGAGGATTTGCTCTGGATGCACCGTCGAAGAATAGCTTCCACACTTGCGTAGCTTCTTGGGTAGCGCAAGCTTCAGCAACCTCGTCAG
Source organism: Asparagus officinalis (assembly GCF_001876935.1). Classification (NCBI taxonomy): domain Eukaryota; kingdom Viridiplantae; phylum Streptophyta; class Magnoliopsida; order Asparagales; family Asparagaceae; genus Asparagus; species Asparagus officinalis. The sequence continues at coordinate 73,621,769 of NC_033801.1, forward strand.
GTAATTCCTCGTACAACTTAGATGCTCCTGATACTGGATGATCGGCTAAGAAGTCTGCCAGTGCTTGGCCCTTGACCGCCTTTTGAGGCATGAACTGCATGTCGTATTGCGACAAGAGAATGGCCCATTTTGCAAGCCGGCAATTTAGAGATGATGGTTTTGTCATCAGAACTCTCAAAGGATTTACCTTAGAGATGACCTGAATGGTCTGTCCAACTAGGTAATGTCGCATCTTTTGGATTGCGAATACCAAGGCGAGACACTCTTTTTCGACCGGATTGTACCGATGTTCGGCTCCCATCATAGTCCTGCTCAGGTAATAGATGGCTTGCTCTTGACCTTGATCATTGTTCTGAGCTAACAAAGCACCAAGAGAATGATCCATGGCCCTCACATATAACAGGAATGGTTTTCCTGATATCGGGGCCACGAGAACTGGCGGTTGAGTGAGATATTTTTTAATCTCCTCGAATGCTCTTTGACACTCAGCATCCCAAACAAAGGATATTCCTTTCTTCATGAGCTTAGAGAAAGGTTGGCAGCGCCCTGAAAGATTTGATATGAATCTTCGAATGTAGGCCAGTCTGCCTTGCAAACCTCTGAGCTCTTTGAGATTCTTCGGAGGTGGCATGTCTTGGATGGCACGCACTTTTTCTGGGTCAAGAGAGATTCCCTTGGAAGTAACGATAAATCCCAGGAATTTTCCACTTGAAACTCCGAGGAACGATTTTGTCGGGTTCATCTTCAGCTGATGTGCTCGCATGATTTCGAACATTGTCTTCAGATCTGCAAGATGATCGTCTTTACATTGGCTCTTTACTGCTATGTCATCAACGTAGCACTCGATCTTCTTTCGTAGGTGTTCGTGAAAGATTGTGTTCATTGCACGTTGATAAGTTGCACCTGCATTTTTCAGGCCGAAGGGCATCACTGTGTAGCAATACACCCCCAGTGGTGTTCTAAAAGCAGTATGTTTTTCATCGTCCGGGTGCATCTTTATCTGATTGTACCCAGAGAATCCGTCCATGAAAGACATCCTTTCATATCCGCAGGTGTTGTCAATCATAACATCCGTGATGGGGAGTGGGAATTCATCTTTCGGACAGGCGGCATTGAGATCGCGGAAATCGATACATATCCGGACTTTACCGTTCTTCTTAGGAACTGGGACGATGTTGGCCACCCAGTCAGGGTGTTGTTCTTCCCTAACAAAACCTGAGTCTATAAGCTTTTTAACTTCTGACTCAATTGATTCCATGATCTCTGGACGAAACCTGCGTTGTTGTTGTTTAACGGGTTTTACATCCGGATCGATGTTGAGACGGTGCATGGCCACCTTCGGGTCAAGACCAGGCATATCTTCATAATTCCAAGCGAAGACATCTATATATTCTCGGATGAGAGATATAAGGTCTTCCTTCTCGGATGATGATAGGTCTTCAGCTATAAAGATAGGCTTGGGGTCAGACTCATTTCCCATGTTGACCTGGATCACCTTATCTTCAGTGGGTGGTTCGCGTTGTTCGAAACGCATATCCCACAGGATGTTAAGACGTTTGATCCAAGGATCGTTAGTCGACTCAATTAACTCTTCGTCACCCCCTGCATCTTCATCAGGGTGACTAGTTGAAACCATGTTCACAGTCAAACCTTTAAAGAAAGGTCCGACACTGACGTCGGATTCCCAGGAAGAGGTTCCGGACGAATGATCTTGACGCAGATAATTACTGATCTCATTTTCTGAGGCAGAGGGAGTTGTGACATAACCTAAACCTCTTCCGGTTTTATTGTAATAATCCTGAGGTTTTCCTTCAGGGGCTAGAGACATTCGGACTGGGGTTCGTCTGCCCTTCCCGAAGTTCAGACCCTGTTTTTCATTAAAGTTATACCCCATTCGTTTCATTAAGTCTATAGAATTGGGTTCATGGTAATGAAATTGGGGAACTCCGTCGTCTTCCTCTGAACTTCCTCGTTTGAGTTGTTCGGGTTTGACTTTACCAAAACAGATCGGCTTCTGCCCTTTCCTTTTGGATGGGACTTTGAAGAAAGCCTTCTGTACATCTTCTGCTTCTTCATCTGAAGCAAAGAAAGATTCGATTGGCAATGTAAGTGATGCCTCTGTGCACATTGTGTGCCATGGGTTGGTACCTGCATTAGAATCATTCTCTACTGATTTATTTTTAGAGGACACATCAGGCAAGTACTCCAAAAGAAAATCTTCATTAATGCACCATTCACCCTCGCTCGGTACATTATTACTACTCTCATCCTGACCCATTACATCTAAGTTCAGTTCCCATGGACAATCTTCCTCAGGATCTGGTTCGACATCTGCTTCATTGCCACTGTCAACATCTTGAGATTCTAAGTAGAAAACAGAGTCAGTGTGGAAGTTCTCCACTCCTCGGAAAGGGTATTTTTCCGCAATCAAGGTTCGAACTTCACCCTCGTCATTGGCGTACTTCATGACCTGATGCAAGGTAGATGGGACAATGCGGTTTGCATGTATCCATGGTCGTCCTAGCAAAAGATTATAGGACGTGTCCGCATCTATGATGTAGCATGCGACCTCAGACTTGAGATCTCCAATCTGGCATCTGAGCTTGATTTTCCCCAAGGGTCGAGTACTGTTTGCATTGAACCCGAAGATGGTGGTTTGGGTAGTGTGCAACCTGTGCATAGGGATTCCTAAGACCTGCATGACCCTATAAGGCATGATGCTGAGCGCGGAGCCCGGGTCAACTTGGACACGACTGATTTCGGAAGATCCGATATACCCTGTGTAGTACAACGGTCTGTCGTGTTGGTGTTTGACCTGCATGTCTTCTTGAGTAAATGATATGCAGGGTAAACTTCTCGATGCTTGCAGACATTGTCGACAAGTTTGATCTTCAGAAGCTTCGGGAATTGGAGTGACTTGGGTGATGAAGCTTTCCGTATTCTTCAATGCCTCAATGAGAGCTTCCTTGGTGGTTTTGGACAACCTCAGGAGCTCGTATAGAGTAATCCTGGCCGGTATGTTGGCCAGTTGCGCCATGACATTGAATTGGAATGGATTGCTCGACTCCCCGTGTTCCTGGTGGAGATTCCTGTTGAACCGGAGTTCTTTTTGTTTCCCCTTATCAGCTGGCTTTTTGGGGACAGAACCCCCAGCGTCTTGGGGTTGTTCCTCAACTTCTTGGACATTCTGGCCGTAGTCTTTCAAGTAATTCTTTCCAGACCGCGTACCAGGGTTGTCTCCTGGGTATGCGGCCAGGGCAATCCTCTCTTCCTCTGAATCTGTGAGGGTCTTGAGGTGATCATCATTCTCAGTAATGGAGGGGCTAATCGTGTTGGAAGACTTAGCCTTGCCTCCCTTCTTTTTGGACGAGGTATTCGTCCACTGTTGGTCTCCCACTAGATCAGGGTGAACCCACATGATTTCTCCTTTTGAGGTGGTGAGGGGTATCAACCCCTTGTCTTTCTGACTGTGCAAGTCAGTATTCTTCAGACGCATTTCTCCCTTGTGGATTGGGATAACGCCATCTGCGGTCGCCACCGGAGGGAAGTCACCGAACTGGACTGCTATCATGTTGGTAGAGACAGTCTTTTGCTCAGGTTTCAGAGTAAGCACTTTGGCGTCCACCAAATTCTGGAGGATGTCCTTAAAGATGTAACATCTTCTGGTAGGATGCCCCAGAAACCTGTGATAACGGCAGTAATTAGGGTCATCTATCTTCCCTGCCTCTTCTGGCTTCCTAATTTCAGGAAGCTGTAGCTTGTTGTTCTTCCGCAATAGCTGGAATAAAGTGTCCACATGCTCCTCTTTGAAGGAATATTGCTTGGGCACTTTTTGCTTATTGGGAGTTTTGCCTTGATTTGTGGGCGGTGGTACCCGAGAGTAGTCAGCTGCTAGGGTCTCTTTTCCCTTAGACCGCTGAGCGTTGTTCTGGTTGCGCTGCTGTTGCTGTTGCTGTTGCGGCTTGGGCTGTGCAGCTTCCTCGGCTTTCACCCGAGCTACAATCTCTTCAGCTTGTTCTCCCTGCGAAACCAACTGTCTCCAGGAACGACACTCCGCTACCCCCATCTGGGCAAGGAGCTGAGTTTGCAAGTTGTGCCTGCAAGTTTCAACCAGGGTTGACTGAGTCATACCTGAGGGGCATCGCAATGCCATGCTACGGAATCTCTCCACGTAAGCCTTGATGGATTCTCCCTTCCTCTGCTTGGTGGCGAGAAGAGTTGGGACAGAAACTTCCGTATCATCCTCAAAGAACCTAGCCAAGAAAAGCCTTTCCAAATCTACCCATTTCTGAATAGATCCAGCAGGCAGTTTCATAAACCATTCAAAGGCTACTCCTTTAAGAGTGCCTATGAATAAGCGAGTCAAGATGGCATCGTTCGCCACAACATCTCCAGTTTGAGATTTGAAGTAGTAGATGTGCTGATTTGGCGATCCTGTGCCATCGAACGGTTGCAAGGTTGGAGCTTTGAACTTCGGTGGGTATGGAGCTATATCCCATTCAGCGGGATAAGGCCTCACCACTCCTTCTTCGCGGAGCTCACTTCTGTTGGCGATTGCATTGAGGCGAGCTTCCAGTTCATCCATTTTAGTGGACTGAGGATGCAGTTCTTTTTCCACCTCCTTCTCACCTTCAGAAGAGGATCCCAGGTTGTGAGTCTCACGATCCGAATGCTCGGTCGCTTTCTGTTTCCCTTTGAAGGTCGTCCTCCGGGAAGATTCGGGTTTGTGGCCTTTTTCAGCAATAAGTTGGGCCATCATGTCCTTCAATTGGAGAAGTGTCTCCTGTTGCGCCTGGAGCATGACCTGGTGTTCGTTCACTTTCTTGGCTATGTCCTCAGGATTTCCCGCCATGTAAGCAGATACTTCTTGTGGTCCGACCGAGCTCGAAGATTGAGATTCGGCTATTGCCGAATGCTCATCACTTGTTGTAATTCCTCTGGCCAACTTTTGATAGTCAACCGGGCGAATAGCTCCTGTCCGGGTCCGAGTATGCTTATATACTCCTTCGAACTGATCACAAATTTCCCTAACAGTTGGGGAATTACTTCTTTGTGACTCGTCAGAATCGGAACGTGAGGCTTTTCCTCTACCGATCATGTTGATGGTGACCTCGGGATATTCGATTTCAGAGGTCTTCTTTTTGTGACGACGCTGTCGTTTAGCAGGTCTAGCGACATTCGTCAATCTATTGAACACCGATTGCCTAGGCGCCGGTGAACAACAACTGCATTCAGAGAGGACAGCAGATATGAGCCGCTCACACTGGCATGAATGAGCTACTTGCTGTGTTGGCCTTCCTCTTGACAGCAATTCACGCAAGTCGGAGACCTGGGGAAGATTTTGTGAAGGTGGGGATGGAACCCCCTGCCCTTGGATGGGTTGGGCATGAATCTTAAATCCATGCTGTCCCTTTTGAACCTGACGGACCGTGTCATGCTCTTGATAAGAAACACGAGAGTCGCGTTTAGGTTTATAAACACGAGGCCGAGGCCTGTGTTTGATTGATGGACTAGATCCTTGTGGATCTTGTCCTGGTTGAACGCACATTTGTGGTGTGCGTTTTGATGTTGAAACAGACCCCTGCGGGTCTTGTTTTGGTTGAACGCACACTTGAGGCGTGCGTTTTGAAACAGACCCATGAGGGTCGTTCTTTGTTTGAACGCACTCTTGTGATGTGCGTTTGGTTGTTGAAACAGACCCCTGAGGGTCGTTCTTTGCTGGAACGCACACTTGTGATGTGCGTTTGGTTGATAACCCAGACCCCTGAGAGTCGGGTTTTGATTGAACGCACACTTGTGGCGTGCGTTTGTTTGATGACCCAGACCCCTGAGGGTCGGGTTTTGATTGAACGCACACTTGTGGTGTGCGTTTAGTTATTTGAACAGACCCTTGAGGGTCTTGTTTTGACTGAACGCACGGTTGTGGCGTGCGTTTGAATGATTGAACGTGCCTTTGGAGGTCACGTTTTGGGACGCACTTTTGAGGTGTGCGTCTATGTTGAACAACGCGCCACTGAGGGTCGCGTTTGAGTTGAATAACCCGAGGCTCATAGTCGGGTTCATTGCCACGAAGTGTGCGTTCTGGAGCAGAAACGCACAGTTCGGGCACAGGCTCAGAAACGCAGTCTTTGCGTTGGGCAGTAGCTTGGCTGTTCCGCAAGTATGCTCGCCGTAAGGATCTTCTCCTTCGTCGAGCAGCATTTTTCTTAGCCTGTTTCAAGGCCTTGGCCGCGGCATCGTCGGCGTTGGTTGGGCTTTCCTCCGACATAGGTCTTTTTTGACCTATTATTTGCCGTAGTGATACGGGGGAGGAATCTTCAACTCGCAGAGCGAGTTTAAGGTCTTGGCCAAAGGAGAGGGCTTTCTTTGGCATCTCAGCAGTAGTGTTGACCTCCGTAGAGGTCCTGTGGGTATCACGCCTAGCTTTTGGGCTAAGGGACCCAGAGGAGAGGACCTCCTCATACTTGGCTTGGTCGAAGATGACGAGGAGTGAGTGAGACTTGTGTTAAGACATATCATGACTTTTGAATTTTACATATATAAAATATATATGTGATTTTATTGCGTAGTGAATGAATATTATTTGAGCATGCGAGATGTATTGTGATTGTGATTATATGACGAGTATTATTCGATATTGTGGATTGACGGATGAAATTGAATGAGTGTTGAATGTGAATGTATATCATGGTTGGTTTTATGATATATTGTGTTTGTTGGAAATTTGATGTAAAAAGACAAAGAAAGAAAATTTGACTTGTATTCTCTCAAAATCGATTACAATTTGGATTCCGATTACAAAAGAGAAGAGAATGGATTTGATTCTCTCCTTTGTTTAAGACTGGGTTCTTCTTGGTAGCGATGGAGTGCTTCCTTCGATTGATCGCGTCGAACTTGCTCTCCGTTGACGATCCGACCGTCCTTCTTCACTGGAATAACTGAAGTGTTTGATGACTTCGGTTTAGAACTCTTGACGAGTGTTGAAGAACTCTGAACGAGTTAAGAACTCTGATAAGAGTTGTTGAAAACCGAATGTCTGGTTTGATGTGATTAACTTGCGTTACAAGCTAATTAAAAACTCTTAACGAGTTTAAGAACTCAGAATGAGTTAAAACTCTAAAACAGAGTTGTTGGAACCGAAAATTCGGTTAATTGCCAAGTGGATGATACCTTTGATGAAAGGATCCTTCGGGATTTGATTAACTGATCGTTGATCAGTTCCTTGATCCCCCGAAGATCTCTTCCTTCCGATTACTCAACTGCCGAGATTTGTTGACCTTGGGTGGTTTTGATCCCCGCTCCCCTCAACTCTTTGCGGTTTTTTATCTCAGAAACCGATTGATCAACCTCTCAACCCGCCAACCCCTTACTCAGTTGAGTAAGTTGGTTATTTATAGGGTGATGTGGAGTGCAACCAACCCCTATTTCCGCTCCTTTGTGGGCGAGAATCCCTCAGAACGTGGGATAAACGGTTATGAGGCCGTTCAGCTTGCGTTTGAACAAGTCAAAACGCCTCAATTGGCGTTCTGGGCTTTAACTCTGCGCCCAAGGTTTGGGACGCAGAGTTAAATCTCTGTTAGGGATTTGAGACGCACGAGCCTCGTGTGTTCTGAACTTGGAAACGCACAGGCTGCTGGTGCGTTGAAATTTAATTCTGCGTTCAGAGTTCGGGACATAGCTGAGTCTGTTGAATAACGCACGTTATGGGTGCGTTTCGTGATTTAACTCTGCGTTCAGAGTTCGATGTCTGTTGATGAACGCACAGATTGTGTGCGTTTGAGAAACGCAGAAATGAATTTCTGCGTTTGGGAGAACTTGTTGGCTTATAACCTCGTCCACTATAACATTACAAAGGCTATTGTTTATTGATCTTTGCCTGTTATAGGATATGAGAGTCGTCAGATTGTAACTCTCACTGTTGGTTGTGAAGGCCACTGAACAGAGTTTTCATCAGCTGTCGGAAGTGTCGTCGAATTGTAACTCTTCTCGATCCGTGTGAAAAGTCTCCTATTTGTCGTTTTCGATCGTCGGCGTGAAAGCTATTTGATTGTAGCTCTCATTGTTGGAGCTTGACGGGAATCAACATCCATAGTGTCTTCTGGACGAATATTTGCCCACAGCTCTCTACCCAGCAACTCACCAGCTAAGTCCAACCTTTTATTTCTCGGAGATGAGGCCGTGTTTATAGCGGTGGCAGAGTTGCGAATGCAGTGATTGGGGAGTCGTCTGATTGTAACTCCTATTGTCAGGACTTGTTTGGATCAGCTATCCATTGTGATTTTTAGACAGCCTACAAAATGTTAAAACTATGAAGCTCTTCAAGTTGATGATTTGTTGAGTTTAGAGATACTTTTTAACAAAGTTGATGATTTGTGAGATAGTTGTAAAACCCCGAAAATTTTGAAAATATTATTATAAATGATAATAAATGAGCTTTATTATGATTGATGATCATTCTGGGATGAATGGATCAGATTGGAATTGATTTGAGATCGATTCGCAGTTTCAGCCTCGGTATCGCGAGTCTACTGAAAACTGATACTATTTTATTTTTAAAAATTTTTCTATTGATCAGATGAGCACGAGATTTACGCCATTGATCTTAGAATGTCAAGAATGTGTTGTGGGTAAAGTTTCATTGAGTTCTGACGACGGAGACTGAAACACTATTTTGAGACGGTATCGCGTCTACTGACATCCATTGTATTTGTATTTTTAATAATTTTTATGTTGACCAGATAAATATGAGGATTATACCATTGATCGTAGAATGTTGAGACGGTCTTGTGGGTAAATTTTTATTACTTTCTGAGAACGAAGATTTGAAACTCAATTTTTAAATAATATAAACTTATAAATATTATTATTATTATTATTATTATTATTATCCTTTTTTTTTCTTCTCTCCACCTACGCCCACCTACCCCCCTCCTATAAAAGCATCTCCGCCCCTCTCTTCTGAGCACGCAGAAAAGAGAAATAAGAGAGAGAAAGAGAAGGGGAGAGAGAGGGAGAGAGAGAAAAAGAAGGAGAGAGAGAGAGAGAGAGAAAAGGAAAAGGCAGAGAGGAAGAAAAGAGGGAAAAATATAGAGGGGCCTTTGGCTATTCGGAGAAAAGGAACGAATAGGGAGTCCAATTTCAGAGATCAATAAAGACAAGTTCATCTCTTTCCAAACCCATCCCCAGTAAATTTTGATCTTGATGAATATACATGATATTGATGAATATACATGATATTGATGAATATACATGATATTGATGAAAAGACATGATATTGATAAAAATTGATGAATATACATGATATTGAAGAAAAGACTTGATATTGATGAAAATTGATGAATAGAATATAAGACCAAATTCCTAAAGACATGATATTGCCAGCTAGAACTATACGTACATGTCTACCGCTGGAAATACTATTATTTTTTTATACGTATGGTACTATTCATACATACGGCACTATTCATACGTACGGTACTGTTCATACGTACGACACTATTCATAATACTATTACTATTCATATGCACGACACTATTCATAAATACCGTACTGTTCATACGTACGACACTATTCATGGGTACTATTCATATGTACAGCACTATTCATAAAAACCGTACTGTTCATACGTACAACACTATTCATGGGTACTATTCATACATACTGTGGTACTATTTATAAATACCGTACTGTTCATACGTACGGCACTATTCATAAGTACTATTACTATTCATGCATACTGGGGGTACTATTCATACGTACTGTTATTGTTCATACATACGACACTATTCATAAGTACTGACATTATTCATACGTATGGGTACTATTTATACATACCGTTACTATTCATGCATACGGTACTATTCATATGTACTGTTACTATTCATGAGTACGGATACTAGTCGTAAAGTACTGTTGCTATTATTAAGTACTGATATTATTCACAACTAGTTAATACAGCAGATAGTTGGGGTTGGAAATCCTGATCATTTACTGGACAGTTTGGCCTAGTTTTATTTTCTGGAGTTTGTTTGCGCCGTTTGTGACGCGATCGCGGAGTTTGAGCCGCTTGATGTTATACTTACAGTCATGAATATGACGAAATACGCATTTGAGTATCCCACGGGGATTATGACGAATTGAGATCTATTTACTTGTGAGTTAGTACACCGCAAATGAGACTGCGATGATACCTATTTGTCGATCCGCACGGTGATGCGATGATACATATATGTCGATCCGCACTATGATGCGATGATACATATTTGTCGATCCGCACTATGATGCGATGATACCTATTTGTCGATCCGCGCGATGATGCGATGAGTTGGAAGAAGTTCAGAATGATAATATTATAAACTATTTACATGAGTATTTGGCGGATGCCAAAAGTGTTTCTACTCATTGTTGAGATACTTTGCTATACGAGTACACGAGATACATATGTTGATGTCTATTATGATGCTTTACTTTCCAATTATATTTTGATTGCTTAGTTCAGGGTTAATATTTAGTTATTTACTATTTGAGACATACGGTATATACATGAGGGTTTCCTTGTTTGGATTATTTCGCTCGACGTACTACGTCTCAAGTTGTAAGTTTCTAAATATTAATTCCATTAGATACAGGGAAAATGATCTAGGTAGACTATGCTTAATAGATAGAGCCTCCACTTCATCATCTAGTAGCCCTTCCCCTGGGGGCGGATGGAGGTGAACTTGCTGTAGCGCTCTGACGCTCTTGTTGTTGTTCTTTTTATTTTATTTTATTTTTCATTTCAGGCGGCTCAGAGCATCGGAGAGTCGCAGGGTGACGGAGTTCTTGCATAGTCGCCGTCGCGTATTTTTACTAGTATGGACTCCACAGTGATCTTATGTTTCCATTTAGTCATTTGAGTTTGTACTCATATTGTTAAGGCAATATGCCTTAGTACGATTTCTAATCGATTCATGTTGAGACATATCATGTTATTTTAGACTCCAGATGTATATCAGTTGTATTCCAGTTTAGTTTATTTGGGACATGATTTCATTTATGAGATATATCTTTCCGTATCATGTCTATAGTATTTATTTCCCTTATTTGCCTGTTTTGTACCTTCATTTATATTGGTTTCCACTAGAGGATATTACTGTGATTGGTGAAACATGTTGTTGCACAGTGGAGGTGCATGACAGGTTTGACATCTCTGGGTTCAGCTTGGACTGCAGCCAAGTGTGAAAACAGGGGCGTCACAATAGTTTTGCAAGTAATAAGATTTGGAGGGTCGTTTTGAAATACACATGATTTAAAGGTATATGTGCGGATAACCCTTATTTTTAAACCCACCAACTTCCAAGATCATTTTTAGACAATAATACTCAACTGAAATATATTTAAATTCACTTTGTCTTTCAATAATTTTGTTGTTACTTGCTATATTTTGTAAGTAGTTAGACAAACAATATACTTTCAAACCAAATGCTTAAACCATTTTTTGGGTTGTTTGAAAGCTAATATTACGACATCGCGCGGGTCAATTTTGCTTGTTATAATAACAAATATCTAAACCAATACACATGAGATATATGTTAGATCTAAGACTGAGATCTAATCCATAAAACCATGATTTAATTCAAAGAGAATAAACAACAACAATGAGAGCGGAAGCTTATACCTGAATCCATTGTTTGGATTTGCACGGATCTGAATTAGGGTTTGATCTTCTAATCTTGAGGCTCTCTCCTTTAGAATCTCTTTATATGGAGATTAAGAGAATAGAGAATGTAACCCTAGATTAGGGACCATAACCCCTTATTTATAGTTGTTGTACTTCTAAAATTTGACCCATCATCAAATTATAATTATAATCTGGTATCCACACATTTATCCCATAATATATTTAAATACTCATTGACCTAATTACCTGATTGATCACTTTATGCGTGTCAACTGAAAGATAGCAACACACACTATATAACATATGTGCCCATAAATAGATTTAATTAGATTTAAATCCAACAATCTCCTACTTGGGTACCATGTGTTTCCTTAAAGTGTGTATAATCTTATGAGCTCAAAAATTGCTATCATAGATAAGGGTATTTTTTAACAATCTCGTCCATTGATAATATCAATATAGGATCAAAGCGGCCTTCGTCACATTTATCGTGACTCGACCCATCAATGGTCACATATACCAATACAATCAAACGACATAGATCAATCATGGATGTGCAGCATGAAAATTACATGCAATGTGATCAATACATGTTTATTTTCAACTGGTCCTACTTTAAACTTTACTGAGGTCAACCTCAACATTATGTATCAGAATGTATGAACTGAAAAACTTTATTCTAATTAGACAATACAACCTAACATAAAGCACCACAATTACAAACTCTCACTAAATCATGATATCCTCGAATATCACCACACTCATATGAGCGGTGTGCTCATGAAAGACCTTGGGTGGCAATCCCTTAGTAAGAGGATCAGCTATCATGGAGTTTGTTCCAATGTGCTCTATGGATATTTATCCACACTGTACCCTTTCTTTCACAACCAGGAACTTAATGTCAATATGTTTTGACTTAGTTGAGCTCCTGTTGTTATTGGAATACATTACAGTAGATTTATTGTCACAATATAACCTTAGTGGTCTTTCAATATTTTCTAAAATGTGCAGCCCAGTGACAAAATTTCGTAACCATATTCCATGATTTTATGCCTCATAGCAAGCTACAAACTCTGCTGTCATAGTGAAGAAAGCTACGAGTGTCTGTTTAACACTTTTCCATGATATAGCTCCTCCTGCTAACATATAAATGTAGCATAATATAGACTTTCTGCTATCTTGGCATCCAGCAAAATCAGAATCAGAGTACCCAATGACCTCCAACTGTTCTAATTTTCTGTATGTGAGCATATAATCTTTTATTTTCTGAAGATACATTATAACCCTTTTGACTGCTATCCAATGATCCATACCAGGGTTGCTTAAGTATCTACCTAACATCCCAACAATGTATGCAATATCCGGACGCGTACACACCTGAGCATACATTAGACTTCCTACAGCCGAAGCATAAGGAATCTTCTGCATTTTCTGAATTTTAAGATTACCTTTAGGGCACTGATTGAGACTAAACTTGTCTCCTTTAGCAACATGGGTGTCTCCTGGTCCGCAGTCCTGCATGCCAAACCTTTTAAGTACTTTATCGATATAGTTCTTTTGTGATAATCCAAGTATACCTCGAGAACGATCTCGATGTATCTGGATTCCTAATATAAAAGAGGCATCCCCAAGATCTTTCATCTCAAAATTCTTTGATAGAAATCTCTTGGTTTTATGCAACATGCCTATATCATTAGTGGCAAACAATATGTCATCAACATACAGAACCAGAAAAATAAACTTACTCCCACTGAACTTGTGATATACACAGTCATCAACAATGTTCATCTCAAAACCGAATGAGATAATTATTTTTTAAAACTTGTAAAACCATTGACGAGGAGCTTACTTGAGTCCATAGATGGATTTCCTTAATTTGTAAACCATATTCTTCGGGTCTCCTAACACAAAGTTTTCTGGTTGCATCATATAAATCATCTCATCAATATCGTCATTGGGAAATGCAGTCTTAATATCCATCTGATATAACTCAAGATCAGAATGAGCAACAAGTGTCATGATTGTTCTGAAAGAGTCTTTCGATGAAACCAGAGAGAAAGTCTCTGTATAATCAATACCTTCCTTTTGAGTAAAGCCTTTAGCTACAAGATGTGCCTTATATCTCTCCACATTACCGTTTGCATCCCGCTTGGTTTTAAAAATCTATTTACAACCAATTGGTTTTGCACCTTCTGGCAATGGGACAAGTTCACAAACCGTTTTGTCTTACATAGACTTGTACTCTTCATTCATGGTATCAATCCACTGTTGAGAGTTAGAACTTTTCATGGCCTAAGGGAAGTTAATTGGATCATCTTCCAACATTCCATTACTTTCCTCATGTTCTTGGAGAAATACAATATAATCATCCAGAATAGCATTTCTCTTTTCTCTTGTGGATCTCATTAATAGCACTGCTTCTTGAGGTTGTTGAGTTTGTTCTTCTTGAACAGGGAGTTGTTCAACATTATCATTTTGAGGTTTCGGATTTACTTCTTGAGCAACAACAGGTATAGGAACCTGAATATTATCAAAAGTAACTGTATGGATTGGGTTTGAAGCCAATTCCTCCTTAAAAGCAATGTCTCTAACCTTATTTCTCCCCCCAAACTCAACATCCTCAAAGAATATTGCTATCCCCATCTCAAAAATATTCCTTAGTGTGGGATCATAAAACTTATAGCCCCCTAGAGCGTTCAGAGTACCCAATAAAGTAGCTGCTAACTATTTTTGAGTCCAATTTCTTTTCATTTGGCCTATAAGGACTTGCTTCAGGTAGACATCCCTAAATATATAGGTACTTTAAACTGGGTTTTCGACCAGTCCAAAGCTCATAAGGTGTTTTAGCAATTGTTTTACTTAGTACTCTGTTTAGAATATAAGCTGTTGTATTTAGTGCTTCTCCCCAGAGTGACTCTGGTAAAGAAGAATGAGTAATCATACTTCTTACCATATCCTTAAGAGTCCTGTTTCGTCTTTCAGCTACACCATTTATGTTAGGTGAACCCGACATTATTTACTGTAGGATGATACCGTATTCCTCTAGGTATCTAGCAAATAGTCCTGGATGTTGTTCACCTGAACCATCATATCTGCCGTAGTACTCACCACCACGATCAGATCTAACGGTTTTAATTCTTTTGTTGAGTTGATTCTCAACTTCAGTTTTATAGGCTTTGAACATGTCCAGAGACTAAGATTTCTCATGAATGAGATATAGGTACCCATAACGTGAGTAATCATCTATGAATGATATAAAATATTATTGACCATTCCAAGATGTCGTAGGGAATGGCCCACAAATATCTGTATGTATCAATTCTAAGACATCTGAAGATCTTTTGGCACCTAATCTCTTAACTTTAGTCTGTTTTCCCTTGATACATTCAACACATACGGCGAAGTTCGAAAAATCAAGGGAATCCAAAATGCCATCAGACACAAGACGCTCAAATCTACCTTTTGAGATATGACCCAAGCGCTTATGCTATAATGTTGCCGAATTCTCCTTATTTAATTTACGCTTAGTACCACGTGACTCCACGTGCAAGGATTCATTATAAGAAGCAATTGTATCAAGCAAATATAGATTGTCATAAATACTCAAGTAACCGGTTCCCACAATATTTGAATTAAAAGATAAACTGAATTGACTATTTCCGAATGAACAATGATAACCTGATTTGTCCAATACAAAAACAGAAACCAAATTCCATCTAAAAGACGATATTACAAAAGTATCTTTTAAGTCCAAATAAGAATCAGTTCCTAATAGCAACCTAAAATGCCCAATTGCTTCCACATCTACCGATTGACCGTCGTCCATAAAGATGTGTCTTTTAACATCACTTGGCTTTCAGTTGCTCAGACAACCCTGCATAGAAACACTTATGTGAGTAGTAGCACCAGAGTCTAACCACCAAGTGTTTCTAGGTACTGAAGCTAAATTAACCTCAGAACAGACCAAAGTAAGAAACGTACCCTTATTAGCACGCCAAGCATGATATTTGGTACAATCCTTCTTTACGTGTCCAGACTTGTTACAGAAGAAACAATCCTGATTATCCTTATGTTGTTTCTTCTGAACTGGACCCTTAGCAGCTTCATTATCATTCTTTCTTTTCTTGTCCTTATCCTTAGAAGCATAGGCCAAATGAGCACTTTTAGTCTTATCTTACTTCAACCTGTCTTCTTCTTGCACACAGTATGAAAATAAGCTCATTTAGAGTCCATTTCTCCTTTTGGCAGTTATAACTGACCTTAAACTGATTGAATTGTGTAGGAAGAGACAACAGAACCAGATGCACTAATAACTCATTACAAAGATCGAGTTTAAGTGCCTTAAGCTTTGAAGCAATATGAGACATTTCCATAATGTACTCCCTGATATTTCCTTTGCCCTTATACTTTATTGAAATCAGGCGATCTAAAAGCGTGCTTGTTTCTACCTTATCGTTTTTCACAAAACGTTTCTCAATTTCGGCAAAGAAATCTTTAGCCTTAGTAATCCCATCACATTCTATGTCCCTGAAGGCTTCCGGAACGCCGCACTTAATGATCATGAGACTCATGCGATTTGAACGCTCCCACTTCTCATACTCCTTCTTAACATCAGGAGTGCTATCCGCATTGAGAGATTAGGGTTGCTCAGTTCTTAATACAATGTCTAGATCCATACAGCCAAGAATAATTAATATGTTCTCTTTCTAAACCTTGAAATTTGTCTCATTGAGCATGGAAATTGAGTTGATGTTAGCAGAAATTATTGCAGCAGATGCATTAGCTAAAAAAAACAAAAGATACTCACATTATTAACCGTAATTAGTAATCAATAAAATTCAAATAATGACAAATCACATCTCAATATATCTAGCACAACATTAATATCAAGTCTTTGGACAGTAATATTAACTTGTAAGTGATACCTTGTTACAATGATCAAGTAATATTAACTTGTAAGTGATACCTTGTTACAATGATCAAACATTGACAATAACTCATGTCAAATAATAAAACTATCTTTGGATCGATTCATTATTCACATGTAAACCTTATAATTATCACACGTTTATCATCGCAGATATGTATGCAGTCTAAATAAATATTAACCTTCCTCTGGGCTGATTAAATATTTACACGAAAACATACACACAAACATCTCACATTCCTCATGAACAATCTACACAAGAGAGATTACTTTGGCAACTTCTTGTTTCAATTAATTAATAGGAGTGAGAGACAACCTTAATACCTTAGTGTCATAATATTTGAATTAAATAATTGATTAACTACCAAATTAAATTTAAATTAAATTAATTTAATTTAAATTTCCATTAGCTTAAATAGGGTCTTATTGCTTAATTAGTTAAATTAAGCATACTAAATTGGGTCCAAAACCAAATAGAGTTAAGTGGGTTGTGCCCTAACTCAAATTGTCTGCAGCCTTCTTCTTTCACCCGACGGAAAAGAAGAACAATAGAACGAACGCGAGGTTCGTTTGAGAACGAACGCGGGATTCGTTTGAAGTGAGCAAAAGACTTGCCTGAGGATAAACACGGGGTTTGACTTGAGAACGAACGTGAGGTTTGTTTGGATTGAGCACAAGGCTCGCCTAAGGATGAACGCAGGGTTCGATATGAGAACGAACGTGAGGTTCGACTTGAGAATAAACGCAGGGTTCGACTTAAGAATGAACGTGAGGTTCGACTTGAGAACGAACGCGAGGTTCGACTTGAGAACGAACACGAGGTTCGTTTGAAGCTTTCAAGCCTCGCCAAAAAATTAAGGTAACCACCTCCTTAATTTCCGCACGTTTTCACGCGCGCGAACCCCTTGAGATTTTAATCTGAAACTGCCTCCGCCATTGCTCCCGCACCCAAAGGTCGAAACCCTAGGGTTTCCTAACGCCACCGTCGCCGTCGGAGTCGAGAGCGAGGCTGCCAGCAACACTTCGTCGATGAGGAGCACGGGGACCGACGACCAAACAAAAGATAGACCCAAAAAATTCCTCAATTTTATTTTAAAACCAGATCCAGAATCGGAAAAAAGGATGACTTCCTGATCCAGATCCCAAAAAAAATCAAAGAAAAAAATCCAAAATTTTTTAAAACTTTACTGTTCACGAAACTTTACTGTTCATCCGTGAACAGTTCTGAGAAAAACCAGAGATTTAAGATCAAAAACCTAATTTTAAAACTTAAACCCCTAAGAATTAATCACGGGTGGCTCTGATACCACTTGTTAGATCTAAAACTGAGTTCTAATCCATAAAACCATGATTTAATTCAATGAGAATAAACAACAACAATGAGAGCGGAAGCTTATACCTGAATCCATTGTTTGGATTTGCACGGATCTGAATTAGGGTTTGATCTTCTAATCTTAAGGATCTCTCCTTTAGAATCTCTTTAGATGGGGATTAAGATAATAGATAATGTAACCCTAGATTAGGAACCATAACCCCTTATTTATAGTTGTTGTACTTTTATAATTTGGCCCCTCATCAAATTATAATTACAACCTGGTATCTGCACATTTAGCCCATGACATATTTAAATACCCATTGACATAATTACCTGATTGATCACTTTATGCATGTCAACTGAAAGATAGCAACACACACTGATATAACATACGTGCCCACAAGTAGATTTAATTAGATTTAAATCCAACAATATATAGAAATGTTGCAACCCATTACATCACAAAGTTGCAAACAAATTTACACGTTTCTGTTTATTTTTCTTAAAAAATGCTTATTTTTTTCAAAATGTTAACTATTGAACCCGGGTTGCGGTTCGGTATAGTGTCCTGCATTACCAACAACACATTTACACATGTATGCAATGAAGTATAACTTATTGTGTCCTTGACTGCAGCAGTATAACTCCGTGTGCTCCCCATGCGGATAACCTATTATATCCTTTCTATTTCTCATATCTTCGTACTCTTCCTAGTAAAGTATACTTCATATCTTTTATGTTGATTTGCTAAAACAAGTGCGCTAGCTTATGGCCTTCAGTGCGATGTGTTATTTGATCATGATGAATCATGATGAATGTTATCGATAGCCCTACTCTCGAAGTCTTTGGACTTGTGTTTTTTGATTTGAAAAGGAAATCAAGTTGTGTTCACGCACACTTATCACTATCAGCCTTTGCTCATATTCTATGTTAGTAACCATAAACTTGCTTATTTTCATTGAAACCAACAATCTTATCACTGATTGATGGAGATCACCTATGTTGCTTGGATACTTCCATCATGAAGGCGTACCCGACACGTCCTATGCCTATACTTGACACTTGGGTCCTCCTTAAATGTAGGCATACTTTTCAGATGTGTAGTCAATTATACAATACATTTTTAATTTAAAACCCTCATTGTACACTTCTTGGACAAATATTCACTTCTAAGCTACAACTTCAAAGGGTCATTTGCATATCTAGTTCATCTAGTTTAGAACTATGCTTTTCAGTCCATGTGTTTTAGCCATGTCCCCGTACCCTAACTTTTACAAACTTGTCGTGTCCCGCACCCGCACCAATACTCATATGGTCATACCTGTATCCATGCGACTTAGGAGATCACTGATTCATTTGCCACTAATAAACTTGTTTTTTTTTTTGTGAAAATCAATGATATTGCCACTTATTGATGAAGATTGATTGATTTGCCAATCCAAGCCCAAAGAAATTCTTGAGAAGAAAAACAGATAAAGTCAGAAACATCCTAGTATTGAAAAAAATGTTAATATTGTGACCTAATGATGCAAAGACAAATCTCATGCACATTATTTTGGTGTATGTATATCATAATATATGAACATCAACTTGATGGGGCCTGAAAAACAAATTTGGAGGTGTGGGGGTGGGGATGGGGTTGAGCTTTTGCGGCTGCAGAAGGATATTCATCATAGTGGCATCTTACACACAAACATACACTGTGTGGTCAGTATGTGTTTGTAGATAGCTATGTTGCATGGATACTTCTATTTGGAGCCGTATTAGTGTCGTAGCCCCACCCAACACGGAAACTTCATTGGATACTCCTTCGATATTTGCACACACTTCATGTATACTCAATTATAAAATACATGTTTTAAGTCAAACACTTGTAAGTTACTTCTTGGACATATGTTATACACTTCCCATGCAGGTCTTGAAATTTGTTAGACATAAGTTGGATTCGTTTCCACTTGTACTTAGCTCAAAACTATGTCTACAAATGGGCATTTGGATATCTAATTTATAGATCTATATTATAAAATAAACATATAAATGTTTCGTGAGTTTAATTTCATAGAACGTGAAAATGAAAAAATAATATTGATATCATTTAAATTATTATAATATATACACGTATGTGTATTTGTGTCCCCATATCTTACATTTACAAATTTGTTGTGTCCTATACCTGTATCCTTGTAACTTATGTAGATAAATAGAAAAGGGGGCTAGGGAGGGTGTGTGGATAGGATATTTTCAGGATAAGACATTTGGATTTGTAGTTTTTGGTGTCCTACAACATCGAACCAAGCAAGGTATCATTTTCGGCCATCCATTTTGTGCTGCTTGATGCATAGTATTTACAAGTTAAAACACTTTATTTTATGCTGCTTGATGCATAGTATTTACAATTTAAAACACTTTATTTTGGTATCTAGACGCTTCAAATTAAGTAGTCAACTTCTATCATGCCCAATGTTTAAAAATGCCTCCACTTAGGCCGCTCGCTTAGCGGCTAACGCCTAGGCGGTACCTAAGCTGTCCACCGAGGTTTTGGGAGTGCCTAGGGGAGCATGACCTGTTTACGTGGATTGCACTTTTTAGGATTTGATCGTGATTTTCTCTGTTGTAGCATTCACGTCCTCTAACCTCTTCCAAACTCCTCTCACGTCCAACTTTAAACACTTCCTCTGTTTCCTCCCTCCAACCTTCATCATAACATCCTCCATCATCACTTAAACGAAGAAAGACTCTAGCTAGGCGCTAGTCTGCCGCCTAAGCTTTCTATAATATTGGTATTTACTATCAATTATTGTAATTAAAAAAAGAAAAACTATTTAGGTTATAGGTGTCGGACCTAATGCCTAGGCTGCCTAACGCTTTTGGTCACGCCCCGGGCTCGCAACTCTGTTGTTGCGGTGTAAGTCGTGGGGGATATTGAATGTAGCGTGTTTTTTGGCTCAAATTACTACCAAAATCAGCTAGCAGATGCTACACTTGAGCCTATTTGATTGCATTATAAACACTTCAATGTCTTCACGATTACCTGATTGGGACTAAACCACATGGGGTGCCACATCACCTCAATGTCTTCATGATTACCTGATTGGGACTAAACCACATGGGGGTGCCACATCACCTCAATGTCTTCACGATTACTAGATTGGGACTAAACCACATGGGGTGCAAATCACCTCGTCTTTACGTATGTGGCATCCTCATTGCAACATGACAATTGGTTCATCACAGGATCACCCCTAGGTGGTGTGGACTCTAGATGTTGCTCCTGTGGGAGGTGGCTAACACCACACTCACGTAATGTAGCACTTAATCTCACATAGTACATAGTTTCATTTGTCAGGCTATCTGTTATGGTACTATAAGTCATGTCCTGGGCTTGCAATCTCGTTGGTGGGGTGTAAGCAATGGGACCCATTGACAAGGCATAAATGTATACCTCTAAAGTTGCAAGTGCACAACCATCATATTATAATATACAAAGTTATGAATCCCACGCGGAAGGTGTTTGTAGGAGAAAATCAAAATTGGTTCTTATGTTGTGTGTGTGATGATTAGGAGTGATGGATGTGATTAAGGAGAGATAGAGAGAGTGAGAGTGATTGTATGTAAATAAAAACAAAATGAGATTGAAAGTGGAGAGATAAAGAATGGATGTAATAAAGTGTAAATGTAAACAGAACTAACAAAAGGGAAGAAAGAAAGATGAAGAAAATAAAATCAAGAAATAAATGAAAGAAAAATCAAGAATAATGAGGAAAATGAAGAAAGTAAAAGATGTAGGATTCAATTAGAGATATGATGAATCTAGAATTGAATCCACTAGCTAGTTTCATACAATTTCTAGAGTTCCCACAAGTATTAATTCCACGTCTTTTAAAAAATGGCAATTCCCTAGAGGGTTCTACCCTCAATGTGAATAAAAAAGGAAAATAAACAAAAATAAAAACTAATCCCAAGAGGGTTCTAGCCTCAAGACGAATTGTGCAAGAAAATAAAGTCTAAACTACAAAATAAATTGTAAAAATCTAAACTACAAAATAAATGTAAGAATTTAAAGCAACAAAGTAAAGACATGAAAGTAAACATACTCTATAAGCATGAAAATAAATCGAAGGAAAGAGAGTTCTAGCCTCTTGACTATTTAAACAAGAAAAGAAAGCAAAAGATAAATTTATTAACAAAGATAAAATTTACATCCTAAGAGGGTTCTAGCCTCAAGGTGATAGCAATCCTTCATCTTGATTTTCATCTTCATCTCACCTTCATCTTCATAATCAAACAAAGAGAATAAAAAAATATGAAGAGGTGAAAATGTTTCTTTATTAATTACAACAAAAAGTTATAATTTAAAAGGTCTTCTCAATTAAGAGTAACCTTCCTCTCCAAAAGGAGTTTTTACAAAATATTTCACACTCAAACCCCTCACTCTCTACCCCTATTTAGAATATTACAACCAATATCAACTATTGGATTAAACTTGATCCCCAAATTAATCAATTTCAGCCATTAATTCGTAACAGTAAACTTGGTATCAATACGAGTATCGATACTACTATCGATACTAGTATCGTACTCAGTGATCTCGTTCTTCTGTCGATCTTCTCTTGTGTGTATAGGCTTGTACTTCTTAGGCTTTTTTAGAGATGAGATGTTGAGTTCTTTTGAGCTTTTATTCATTAGTCTGTAATTAAGATAAAACATGTTTATTAGTGACATTTTTATTTAAATCAAATAGATAATTAGGGTATAAAAATGTTATAAAAATATAATTATTAAATACACTCACACCTAAACTTTTTCTAGTCCTCTAGCAAAGAGAAAAATTAAAAGGAAAAGAGAAATCCTAACTCACTTTCGTAGGAATCGCGATTGTATTTAGCACATACAACAAGCCTTTAAACCCTTGGTTATCCCAGTGGACGAGTTATAGTCTCGTGAGGGTTTATAGTGAATATACCCATAAAATTTGGTCAACTTGCTAACTTAAAGAAGTTAGTAAATAATTAATTTACTTGATATATTTAGACATTTTAATTGAAGCCAGTTATTACTCAAGAAAACGTTTTTATATATAACTCTAAGGGAAATCTCCAAGAAATTTTTTTCATTATAGCTATACAAAACCAAGTTTAACTTAGAATTTTAATTTAAAAGTTTTGCAAAGAACATGCTAACTTTTTGTTTTAAACAACTTTCAAGTCTCTTAATTAAAATAATTTTTCAAGAGCATATATACAAATATAACTATATATATAGAACATTGTTAGTATAAATATTTTTTTATTTCATTCTTTATTCTTTGGTGATTTTTTCCACTTTATCAGGCTTTCTAAGTGATCATTTAACGAGTTTTGGGCCAATGAATCACAACCCAATTGGGCTTAGGTCATTAAGTATGCAAATACTCCTTGGGCTTAATTACTCGGTCAACTTGGATTTATAAGATAGAATCATCTTGAATTCAAGAGTTTTTTATTTTTTGTTATATATATATATTATTTAGATTAAGACATCTTAAAGAATTATTTTTTATTCTAAGTTAAGCATGTAAAAATTTTATTACTTTATTAAAAGTCTAAGTTAAGACTTAAGTGAAGTATACTATTTTAAGAATCATTTCTTAAGAAATTTATTTAGAGTTATCATAAAAGGTAAAGTTGAGTATAAAACTAACTAGGGATTAGAAAATTTATAATTTATCAAATAGATCAATTATTAATTAACTCTGTTAATTTGGCAAGTGATAATATTTTCATAATTTTATTCAAAAGGAAGGAAAAAGAATTACGACATAGAAAGGAGAGAAAAGGAATAAAACATTATGATATTGGAAGAAGAGAAAATGAATAAAAAAGGTAAAATAAAGAGGAAAAATAACTACTCTCCACCTCCACACCTAAATTTTACATTTTTCCAATGCAAACTCTATGATGCATAAAGTAAAGCAGATAAGAAATGAAGCACTTATATTTGATCAGTCGACCTAGAACAATGATGACAAAAATATACAATTACCTTTGGTATGAGAAAGATAAAATTAAATTTATTCTTCTTTTTTTTTCATTTTTCAGAATTTTTTTTCATATCTTTTTTCATGTCTTTTTTTCATATATTTAATTTTTCTTTTTCTTTATTTTTTATAAAAGAACAAGAAACTCTCAAATAAGAGAAAAATAAATTCTTTTTATTATTATGAGACAAAACACAAAGATGTAGAATAAATGATTAAACATAAAAAATTCATGATCTACATCAAATCCTATATTATTGCTGAAAATTCTACCTCAGATTTTAACAAAGTTTAAAATGATCTAAAAAATGTGCTTAAACTTTGTATTCTCTGAAGGTTTCAATAATTTTTATAGCAATTGAACGTAGGTATCACCGGTGTCATGCATTTTGAATTTCTTATTGAACTTAGATTCTTTATTTATGAAGGTTTGTCCTCTAACAACCAATTCTTCTTTGAAAATTTCCTCAACCCTAAGATTCATGGTTGAGGTATAAAAATTTATTTGTTATTTATTTTCTAAGAATCTAAGTTCATCAACAAAGAGTTCTTCAAAAGTTAGGTTAAAGAAGCATGTATTTAACATAGTTTCCTAATTTTGAAATACCTGATCTAATTTTTCTAATATCTTCAACTCCTCACCAACCTTCCTTTAGCCCTTCCAATCAAGAAAGGTCTTTCAATTCAAAGCAGTCGATTGAAGCGGTAAAGGTGAGAAGGTCTTATCTGAGAAAGATCTTGTTAAGACGATTTCTGCCGCTTTCGGGAAAGAAGACTGACTTCCTTACTTATTGTTAGGGACTTCGTTGCCCAGCGGAAAGCAAGGAAATGGCAATGGCGCCTACAGAGCGTACCATCGACGGTACGAAAGGTGCGAAGCTTTCCTCAAAACTAAGATTTGACTCATTCTCTTCTTTTTTTGGTTTTTCTTGAATATAATTTATTTCTAGAGGTTTGATCATTTGGTTTGTTCCCTGGGTTAAAAATGTTGAGATTAGCAGTCAAATTACTAAAGGAGAGATTCATTTGACCAGTTTTACAGTTAATGAGAGCATTAGAAGTAGCTAAAAATAATCTTCCTAAGATGACAGGTATTTGTTCTTTAGGATTGAAAACGGGCTGTGTTTTCAAGACTACGAAATTCATTGGATGATACGGGTGTATCTTATCTTTGGAACTTAGCGATCCTTCATGGGAGCTTGAGGATGGATGATTCTCATGGTAACTTGAGAATAGAGGTATAAAACAATACAGTGGAACGCAGGTTGAAGCGTGAAACGAGACGGCGAATCGAAGAATCGAAGCATCCAGTTTTCAGCCCGTGAGTCGACTCATACATGTACATGAGTCGACTCATTAGGTTGAGTCGACCCGTGAGTCGACTCATACATGTACATGAGTCGACTCATTAGGTTGAGTCGACTCATGTCTGTCATGAGTCGACTCACGAAACCCATCCGTTTTGTCAAAAGTTTCTGATGAGTCGACTCACCTCATCATGGGTCGACTCACTTGGCATGAGTCGACTCATGCATGTTTATAAGTCGACTCATCGATAGTTTCCTGGTTCGTTTAGGTTTTTATTTGCACGAATTCCTGTGAGGTTTAGGCTTGATTATTTACCACTTACCATCCACGTTGTTACACCTATATAAGGGATTGTTTTAGGGTTTTAAAATAAGAGGATGTAATCAAAGAGAGATTCTAATCAAGAGAGATTAAGGTTTAAAGAGAATTGAGAATTTGTTCTCGATTCTAGTGAGAGGTTCTTTTTTACATTTGTGCCGAGCTCACGAAAGTTTGAGACACTTCATTGGAGAGGAAACATTGGGGCGACGAGATGATATGACAATTTTGATGGGTCGTTTCTTGCTAGAGGAGGATCGGCGTTGGTTGTTGAGCATTGGATTGCAGAGGAGTTTTGGAGCTTTGACATATTTGGATCATCTTAGTCATAAGTTGCCGACTGCTGTATATAGAGATTTTAGATCTGGTGGAGCTGCTTCAGATTTTAGGTTACGTCGGATGTTTGGTTGTCCAGCATTTGGTCACATCGAGGATGTGAGATTTGATCCGATAGCACATTTGGGATTCAAAGGCTCGTTTGGTTATTAGTTGGGAGACTCTGATTTTGTTCTATGCGGGTATATTATTTTTGACTCTCAGCAGGTAAAGAGTTTTGATCAGATCGTTGGATACCACAGCGGATGGAGGGTGATGCTACTCCACAATGGGTGAAGATTACTCCACATACTTCAGATCATTCTGCATCGTTTAGGATTCCAACCGAGGTGACATAGATTGGGGATCATATTGATGTGGATGTAGATGATGAGTTAGTTTTGGATTCGAGTGCAGCTGGTGGACATAGTTCGCATTTGGTTATGGCCATTAGTTCACCTCAGGTGGAGGTGTTTGGATTGTTTCACTTTGGGGCCATTGGGAGAGTTATCACCTGCAGATTTGATGATGATATTAATTAGAGAAGGATTGCCAACTCTTCTATTGGATTGAGGGCCTTCGGATGTCATTTGGTTAACTACGTGAAGGCTTGATTACTTGTGCAAGAGGATACGTAAGCAGTCATTTATGATGTAGCCGGTTTGGTGAGCTGATACCAACGTTTGGAGAGTGTTCACATTCTCGTTTGGGTCTTAACTTGTTGTGGATTGAGTCCGTTATCGTGGGTTTGTTCCACTTCGTACTGGATGCAACAAGTAGGACGTTTGGTGTGTATTGGTGTCGGCTCAGTTTTGAAAACACTTCGCCAATGTGGAGAATTATTGAATAGCAAGTTCCTAATATGTTTCCTAATTTATTTTGGTAATAGGTTATTGGGATTCCTAATATGTTTTGGTAACATGTTATTGGGATTCCTAATATGTTTTAATAACAGGATTCCTAATCTGTTTTGGTAACAAGTTATTAGGATTCCTAATCTGTTTTGATTTTAGTTTTAGAATTCCTAGTATGCTTTTAGTTTTAGGATTTCTATATATATAAGAACACGTTTTAGGTTTGGGGAGAAGCGAAGGGGATATTTGGAGCATAGAAAAGAGGTATTTTCTGGAGCTATTGGTTAGTGTTTTGTTTGGAGAGAATTAGAGCTTTGTTGGTGAGATTAATTGGTGAGTTTGTGTGATTTTGTAATATCAGTTTGTACTCTTCTTCTCTATTAGTAAAAACTTCATCCCCTTCTTTCCCCGTGGATGTAGACAACTTGCCGAATCACATTAAAATTGGTTGTTTGAGTTTGTGCCATTATTTTGCATTGTTTGGCCTTCTCTCGGCGTTTGTTTGATTTTAAAATTGGTTGTTTGAGTTTGTGCCATTATTTTGCATTGTTTGGCCTTCTCTCGGCGTTTGTTTGATTTGGTCTCTCGAAGCACATCGGTTTGTCTCGGCGTTTGTTTGATTTGGTCTCTCGAAGCACATCGGTTTGGTTTTGGCTTCCGCCGCGCACAACAGCAAGCTCACATCACCCGTCAATATAACCTCTCTCATCTATCAGCTGGACGATTCCTTTGAACGTCGACGTGGGGTTCAGCCTCGATCGATAGCAGACACCGAGCTTGGCTACCATGATGGTCACATTTTATAAGCTTGGCTACCGGGATTCCTTCTCGTGCCAAAGCCTCTGCATCTATTTCTGGTGCCTCTGAAGAGCTACATCGGAAAGAAGAAGTCTGACTTTGGATGTTTTTTGTTGTCTCAGTCGACCACTTAACATATTGTTGGTGAATATGTATAGAGGAGAAATTTTTTCTTTAATTTTTTTTTTACTTTTATCGTTGTAGTTGACAGTGGGGTCCTTTGTTGACATTAATGTAGGCCGAGGGTAGCCTTATCGTATCGATCGTTCTTTCTCTACTTTTGTTCAGGGAGTTTAGTGCCAAAATCTCTCCAGTTTTCTTGAGGAGGAAACTGTGCTATAAAGTAAACGATTTCCACATACGCTATATATATATGTCGGTTTTACTCATATTAAACGTTCTTGCTCTGAAAATTGTCTGTACGTAACTTGAAGTTTACTCGTAACTTTTTTAAGATGTGGATGTTGTTCTCTTTTTATTTCTTTTTTCCCTTCTTTCCAGTAAGATAGAAATGTCATCTTTTGTTCCCCGGGTTAGTAACATTTTCATTCGCCTAGAACTAACACCTGAACGTAGTTATTATCTTTAGGAAAAACAATCTGAGCTCCCTACTCTCCCTTCTTTCAACTTCCAGAAGAGAAAATTTCACGTTAGGCGTGCTTCATTCATGGCCCTACTGTGGGAGCGGAGCATCACAAACACAAATCTAATATGATTTAGATGGTCATAATTGCATTTCTCATTCCTACATCAACATAGTTTGTGCGTCTCCATTAAAGCCGAGTCAAAACATATAAATTCGAGTATAGAGATGTAATCAAGAACACTTGAAGAAACTAACAAAACTATGGGAAATGAAAGGCTTGACAAATTGAAACCTTAATGATGACGATCACATACTGGAACTTGCTTATAATTAGCCCAAATATGACTAAGCTTATTAATGAATTAAATGGCATACTTCTGATAATAATTTTTGGCTTCCTGTTATAGATTCAGATGAGGACTTTGATCATCTTGGGTGGGTATAACCACCGCTTTAAATCAATTGTAAAGTTTTGCTTGACTACTTCACCTCATTGTACTGACTGGCTAAAAAGTCTACAAGTCCGTGAGAATTACTTTTATCGCAGAGGCTTCCAACTAAATTAGAGAACAATAAAAGGAGAAGAACTATTAACAATTCCTTCAAAATAATGTTTCCAGCCATGCGAATAATTTTGTAAAGTCAAACTCATCGTCAACAAAGCACCCCAAATTAAAAAGCCAATTAGGGCTACGAGCAAAATGACGCGCACAGAGCGCACTGACGAGTTCCCCGCAAAACTGTATCCAACAACACCGAAGACGATGATCGAGGAAGGAAAATATGTATAAGCAATTTCTTCAAAATAACCGCTCCCACGTTATAAAGATCCAAGTATGATCGCAAGCAAAAAGGACGTCGACACAGCGGACTGACAAGTCCACAAAATTATATTAAACTACACTGAAGACAATAATCAAGGGAAGGACTGAGGAGGAAAGAGACGCATGGAGAAAAAATTACCTTTGACAACTGGATAAATATGAAAATGGATGACAGTAGAGGTTACAATTTTTGGTATGACCCAAAGGAAAAAAATTTGGAAGAGCTTCCCTATACAGCCATTCTACACACAAACCGTAGACTATCCCTGAACAGCCAATTCTTGTAAATGCTCTAGAAAAAACTGCAGGCTCACATCATCTGTCAATATAACCTCTGATCCATCAGCTGGACGATTCCTTTGGGTCGATGATGGGTTCAGCCTTGCTAGCAAAAACCGAGCTTGGCTCCCATGCTGGTCACATTTTATAAGCTTTGGAACGGGAATTCTATCGTGTACCAGAGCCTCCGCATCAATCTCTGGCGCCTCAAGCAACTTCCTCAAGTTCTCATGGCTCGGCTCTTTGTCATAACCCAACTTTCTCCACTGAGCAATCTTTGAACCATAATGAATTACAACGTGAAAGTAGGAATCAAAGAGAAGTATGACGTCTGGCAAGACAGAGCTGATGTCCAGCAGAACTGGGACCGGTGGCCCATCAAAAGAGTACTGAAATAGGGTCGGCTGAATCATGACAAGCGAACCCACAACTCCTTCCCGGTTTAATGCCAATCGCATAAAAGCAGTCTCATCAGGGCTACTGTTGAAGACATCAATGAACTGTGACCTCCGGAGATAGTACATAAACTGAGGATAGAGGGAGAAGCCAGATGACAGCCTGAAGCTTGATGGATCTTCAGGGTGGTAGGCTCCAAACTTGGCAGTGAATCTGATGAGCATCTTGTCCAGCCATCGGATGACATCACGGGCATGATATTCTTCCGCCCGGAGAGTGGCCAGCCGTGCCATGATAGCTGCAGCTGCTTCCTGATCAAAGCCTAAAGAGATTTCTGGGGACCGGGGAGAGACCCATCTCCTTGCAGCAGTGGTCACTCTCAGCCGATACCCACCATTTCCATGTCTGTACCGAGTCTTGAACTGAATGAAGAAGACAGAGGGAGGATCAGCATTCCGATTGCTGTCAACTAGAAAGATGAAAGCAATGCATGTTTTGTTCGTCACTGTACATAGCCTCCACAAATTTGTTCCTCCATGGCCAACTTCCTTTTCACTAACCGATCTGTTCTTGGCCCGAAAAGACATACAGGGCCCTAAGGCCCCACAGATCTTGACCTCCTTCGTGGTCACGAGCTCAAGGGTTGCATCAAAATTCATATCAAGGTGGTCCGCACCTTCACGCCTAAAGATATGTCTTAAGCACTTCTTGAACTGGTCTGAGTTGAACGATTCTGCAAGCACCATTAACCCACCAGAGGTTTCGACAGGGAAGCGAAGCTCAGCAGCTCCTACTTGGTCAAGAGAGCAAGCAAAGAGATCAAGGACCACAGAACTATCTGATAGTCTCTGAGCCACTTTCCTATAGAATAATTTAGCCTTTTCAGACAAGGGAGCTCGATCAGTTACAATGTCTCGGTGAGTACGGATAGGCTGGCTGAGATCAGTTTCTGCAATCATTCCAGGTCCAATTGTAGCTGGCCCAGATGTGAAGACCATGACACGACCACCATTGTTGGGACAGAAGCCTTCTAAAAGGGCGATGGCTGTAGAAATTGCAGCTCCAGCAGCTCTTTTGGGACGATAACCCGGTACGGAACTGGGGGAAGAACCGAGTTCTTCAAGTGCAGTGGTGATGTTGAACTCACACTCAGAGACAGGGAGGAGATACCCTTGTTTCTGGATGGATTTTGGTACACCCAACTTACGGCTAGGGGCCTGACAAATACCCATGAATTCCAGGATCTGAAAGAAAGCAAACACACATGGGTTAAAGAAACTGAGATGGGGAGAAAAACCATCATAGAATGTTGCGTAGTCAGAAATATTATATTAGACTACATGTCGACGAGTCAACTATATGTCAATAACATTTGAATACATTGGAACTGAAATTTAGTGCTAAACTTGAAAGCATACTGTCAGTCACAACTAATATGCTTGTCTGTCAAAGTAGTTTCATAATCATAATCCTCGTCAATTATTCCTTGAACAAAATTTCATAACGGCAATCCTCGTTCAAACAATAAGAGGATTTGTGCACTGGCTTTTTGCTGCAAGTAATTCTTAATAGACATGAACCACTAAGCCTAATTTTACATAAAGTGATGACATCTAAGAAGCATGATTTTAAACTGTAGTGCCAAATACAAAATCAACTTTTTCTAAATAGCCAGACAACTAGGTCTAAGCGACAATTATTCCTAAAATGGACTCCGTGGTATGTGTACGACACAAACTGAAGTCATTAAACCCTCTAAAGAAGCAGCAGAGATGTAAACAAAGTTAGAGATGCTACAGATAATGGATATGAATGAGAAGCATGACTTTTGTTGAAATGCTCCAATATCGAATGCATCAAACTTCTGGGCCAACATACCAATCTGAAGTCAAATATCCATTATGCTGGAACAAATTATCGGATAAAGCAACAGTAAGTGAACCGAAAATTCCCTGTTGAAATAAGTACAACATCAAGGTTGTGGAAAGAGGAAAGTGTAGCGAAGCAATGAGGCACCCGCTAAGGCTATTTGGGGATTTATCGGCAAAAACTGGAAAAAAAACGTAAAGTCAAAAAGCAGATCACTTTAAGTATCTATGGATAATCAAAAAAATAGGGGAAAAAATCTACAAACGCATATTTGATGATTTATAGATATTCTAAGCATGAAACAAACGTATAACAATTACACAATCCAAAATAATAGGAAGAGGTGGTGGTGCTTCGATGAGAGGAAGTGGAGGCGAAGTTGGGAGAGACGGAGGAGCTTCACAAGGAACAAAGAGGAGGACCAGAAAGCTTCGATGAAGAACAGAAAAGAGGTGGAGCTTCAACGACGAGAGGATGATGAGAGGAGCTGGAGCTTCGACAACAAGAGGCGGTGAAGCTTCAACAACGAGAGGCAGTGGTGGAGCCCTGACGATATTCGACAACGAGAGGACGATG
Organism: Asparagus officinalis; assembly: GCF_001876935.1. Classification (NCBI taxonomy): domain Eukaryota; kingdom Viridiplantae; phylum Streptophyta; class Magnoliopsida; order Asparagales; family Asparagaceae; genus Asparagus; species Asparagus officinalis. The sequence continues at coordinate 73,653,809 of NC_033801.1, forward strand.
GAACCGAGATTGGGTTAGGGTTCTTTTTCTAGGTTCGAACAGCGGAGAGAGAGAGGATCACAAAAAGAAATGGACTTTAAAAACGAGTTGAGTCTAGGGCGGGCATAAAAAAAATCCTAATTACTTAAGAATTTAAGTTAGGTTTAGGCCGGGTAAACAAACCCGATAATTTGTATTTTAAAGCGCTGTCTAGCGCTTTAAGCACTTTTACACGCTATTGACCGCTATTTCAAGTTGATAGCATCGATGCTGCTATTGCGCACTGCCATTTACAACATTGTACAACATTTTCCTAAAAAATTTAATTAGATCATTATTATATAACTCCTCAAAACATGGGAACTAGGTCAATCCCACAAGTAATAAGCAATTACTAGGCGAAAATAATCAGTCAATGGCTTTATGCAACATATAAATTTTCTTTTTTGCTTTCCCTCCAACTTTTACTCCGCATTATTTTCTAATAAAGGCTGAAGAAACACAAGAAAAATGTCATCCCTATACCTTTGCATGTCACATCAAATATGATTCCAATTTGCTTCAAAGACATCATCATCTCTGGTCAATAACCACCCATCAAGAAATGGTTTACAGAACAATGCCAATATATTGTTGGGCCTTCCTTCATATCAGTGGATTTTGGGCACACCATAAATATATACAGCACCACATGGACAATGGATAATAACATGAGAGTTTCTAAAAAGTAGGATCAAGGATTCACTGACAATGTTACATTAAACGTTGGGCGCTTCTAGGCGTCAGGCTTGGCGCCCAGCGCTTAGTCGCCTAGGAGGACGCCTAAGCAGTTTCTGGGCGTTTTCTTTTTTCTTTTTTTTAATTGTGATACTTGAATATATATATACTCAATCAAAGATGCATAAATACTAATATACCAACACTATTAACTAAATTGCTTGGCCAATTACAATAGCTCTTTGTATGTTTATACTTCTCAACTCAAATTATAAGTTCATCTCAACTCAAATTACAATATGTATTAAATTCATATAAATTTTCAAAAAAAATAGTAATTTTAGTTCCACAATAAATCATGCATACTTAGATACTAAATAGCCAAAATAATAATTAACAAGGCTAGAGCCTAAGATGTTATCTTTTTTTTTATTTTTAATTACAATAATTGATAGTGAATGTTAATGTTACAGAAAGCTTAGATGTCGGACTGGTGTCTAGGTGGATTTCTTTCTTCATTTAAGTGGTGGTCGATGAGATTTTGTTGAAGGTCGGAGGAGATAGTGGAGGTGTTCATATTTGGAGGTTAATGGAGTTTGGAAGACGTGTAGATTACAACACATAAAATCACAACCAAGGCCTACAGGGTGCAATCCACATAAGCAGGCAATGCTCCCCTAAACGCTCGTAAAATCTTGGTGGATAGCCTAAATACCGTCTATGCGCTATGCGCTAGTTAGACGGCCTAGGTACCGTCTAGGCCTAGGCAAACGCCTAAGCGGACTAGGCGGAGGTTTTTTAAAACAGTGCTCACTGAGGCAGATAAAACATCACAATTCAAGACATCTACTAAATTCTAAGACTAACGTAAATAAATGTATACATGTGAGTGCACATATGAATATTAAGTGAAAGATTACATGTAATTTGAAGAATGCATGAGAAATTAAAGGTAAATTTAAAATATGATCTAGCTCAATTTCTATTAACCTATGAATTTATGGAGATATTTGTAGATTAACACATATCAAAGGGGTTATGCATAAATCTTAGCAATCTACTCGTCATGATTGGATCGTATTTAGTCTAAACCCTATTGAAAGAAAAAAAAAATTTCTTTCACGGTCTCCTCAAACCTTAAAAGAAGTGATAAAAAATAGCAGCAGTTGGACAATGAACATAGAAGGATGTCAGGTAACTACTCCAGCTACAACAACAACACATGTAATGAAATATTGAAGCCACATAGATGAAGCCTTCATCTTCAACAATGTCATCACCAATGTTTGATTTAGCTTTTTGAAGCGTGCTTCAAAGATTGTTTCAGAGCATTTTGAAGGATAATCGCTTTGAAAATTAAAAAGAGAAGTTATTTTCCTTAGTAAGTTGCACTTCATCACTTGAAACATATTTTTTGAAGTACAACCTTCAAACAGGATAAGATGATTAAAACATAGTTTTGACTAAAATTAAAACACTCCTATCTCTTCATTTTCTTTCTACAATCTCAAGACTTTCCACCAAATTTTATCGTAATTAGAAAACCAAAGCAATTATCTTATATAATCCTATCATAGGTATGCTTATTTCCTTGTGTATGTGGATGTTTCTTATATTCACCTTTAGCATTTAGTCTTTTTCCCTCTTCAGTGAGTTATCTCTATTTCATTGTTTATTTTTATTTGGAATCTTGAATAAATGCAGAGGTTGAGCTTGTCTCTTTAATAGAAACTAGAAGTCTGCAACTTAGACATGCCTCTTAAATATGGCTATTAAATAAGGCAGCTTGGAGCATGTTTGGCAATACTACATTATGATGACTATTATAAATAAGGCAGCTTGGAGCATGTCGAGCAATACTACATAATGATCAACTTAGCATATTGTCCATTAGTATATTATGACCCTAGTGGATTAAAATTCTAGGTGTTTGGTAAAGACGGTGATTTGTAATCCACATGTTTTTTGCTAAAATGAGCAAAAAAACCTTAAAAGCGGGAGGAGAAAAAAAGGGAAAAGAAAGGGATATGAAAAACTCACAAGACTGTCTTTTTCTCGGTCAAACATGTGAATTATAATCCACCAATCCTAGGTTATTTTTGATGGATTATAATCCAAAATAATTGACTCAAAATGGGGTCACCAATAGTGCTAAAGTGGGTTATAATCCATTTTGGGTTACAATCTATATTTACTCAGGTACTTCTATCATGAAGTTGTACCCGTACTGGACATATATTCATACCCAAACTTCATGGACACTCCTTGGACATATATTTATTTTAGCATGTACCAACTATATGATATATGTTTTAATTTAAAACATTTATCATACACTTCTTAGATGCATATCCTACACTTGACATTCATTTCTTGAAACTTGTTAGACATAGGTCAGGTTTATTTCATCTCATATCCAAGTTCAAAACTATGATTTTCAAGGGTTGTTCGAGTATTTAGTTAAAAAACGAACAATTTCCAACTATAATAATCAACATAATAAACGAAATTTAAAATTGTAATAGGAATTTTAATTTTAATAACACATGAATTAAACAAGAATAATGATCTCATATAAATTATTAATTTCAATGTATATATGTAGCTACATCCTTATACCCTACATTTTACAAATTTATTGTGTCCTGTACCCATACATGCAGCCATACTGGTAAGTGTACCCGTTTCCATGTAACTTAGGTTATAATCCATTTGACAAAGTTGCGAAACTTGCCTTACTCTATTATGATCTGTCTATACTTGGTATGCCTCACTCTTCTTACGATCCATGGCCTAAATGTTTACACTTGTAAATTATTATATCACTATGTATATGTTAGAATGTTTATAAATTTTAAAATTGAAATATGATTAGTTTTTTAGGCTTATGCCTCACGCCTTGAAGCTTACAATTAATCAATATTCTCTTAAATTGTCTCTTCTTTTTTTTGCGTTCATCACTTCAAAGCAAGTAGCCATGTCCATGACAAGTTTTTTATGGTGGCAAGGCAACTAATCTTTTTCATATTTACAAATAGGTTAGAGATTTTTTTTGTTTGTCGTGTGGCATGCATGTACTTGTGCTCTACATGTATCAAGCAATATAGAAATGAGGATTGTCGAGGTATAGTACTGCATATACATAATCCAATCACCTTAGCATTATCATTCTAAAATCACACCAAGCAAACTTCCATATCAGTTTTCTAGATTTATCGCTTTTCTCTGTTCTTGCCCAGGCAAGAATGGTTTATTTTTTTTGGTTTTTTTGGCTTGTATATCTGATTTCTGCAGGGATATTATACAATTTGGGGAATATGTGTAAAAAACCTAAAATTAAACTCTGTTTTAACTCTCAGTTTTAGGATTTTTTGAGGGGCAATTTATAATTTGATAATTTTAGGGTCTTTTTTCAATTATTAGACTTTTAGGACTATTTTATTGAAATTTTGGATTTTTTAGGAGATTGCTTGTAATTTTCATATTTTAAAGAGGGTTGTTTGTAGTTTTTAAATTTTTCAAGGGTTTTGTAGTTTTAGAATTTTTTGAGGGGCAATTTATAATTGATAATTTTTAGGGTTCAATCATTAGATTTTTAGGGCTTTTTTATTTTTGTTTTAGGGGGCTATATGTAATTTTTTATTTTTCAAGGGTTTGTTAGCAATATCCTAAACTTTCAGGGGTTGCTTGTATTTTTACGAATTCAAAGGTGGTGGTTAGTAACATTTATATTTTTCTGTGAATTGTTTGTAATTTTGGATTTTCAAGAAAGCTATTTGTTATTTCCATGTTTTTTATGGTTGTTTATAATTTTATGGGTTAACTTACAGATAATAATGATTTCAGGGGTATTTATCTTGAGGGTCAATTTTCATCAAAGTACAATTAAAGGGTAACGTCATAATGAAGGTTAAGTGTAAAAATTAAACTTTTCTTTTTTCTTGGGGGTGTATTCCAAACTTATTGGAGGGTTCAGTGAGAAATAAAAAAATTAGGGGGTTTAGTGCTAAATGCCCAAAGCCATTTGTGGTTTTGTGTAAATTACCTTTAAGTGGAGTGACGTGACAATTTTTCGAGATGCAAGATTAATAAAATTCAGAAGAAAAGAAAATTAAAGGAAGAATTAAAAGAAAAGAAGAATTAAAAATGAATGTTAGATTTTTAATATCTATAGTTATAATCTGATTAGGCTTAACAAATATTTGATTATTAGAATTTTCTAATTATAGATATGAACAGTGTTAGTTTGATGAAGATTATTGGGTGAAGATAGAATTAGTTGTATACATGTCATGTTCTAATAGGATAGAGGGATACATGACACGTTTTTGTTTGGGACTTGGCATAAGGCACTTTCTTGTACACGTGACGAATTTTGGATGTCTTTAGGGATAGTTCACCAACCAATCTCATTTTATTATATAAAGGAGAATTTGATCTTCCATTAGGTTATATTTGGTTTAGTCTCTCTTATTGAGACTTTATTGAATGCTGGTAATGTCATAAGGTCAAGTTCGCAATTTACAGTCAATACCTCCTAGTAGTTAACAGTAGTTTCAACTATACACCAAAACCAGTATTCCACTATCTACCCAGATAACCAAAAATGAGATGTCCTCTAGCACCAATCAAAGGAGCTATTTGATTGAATAAGAAATGGAGATTCAAACTGACTGCAATAACCGCTGAGCTATTTGCGACAAAAAAGCTGTTGCTACCCAACTAAACTACATTATGTCACTTTTATAACAAAAAATGCTATGTTATGTATGCATGATTACTATATTTCCTACTTGATAAAGTAATTCAACTTATTGTTCCCTGAACTAAACTAAACAAAGGATCTGATGCTTATTTTTTCCAAGCTACAACATTTATTAGATGTGGCATTTGTTTAATTCCTATTTGCTACATGTAAAATTTCTCCGTTTCCATCGTCAGAAACTAGCAGGCCCCACATATAACAAAAATACAATTTTATTGAACGTATTATACAACATTAAAAAGCTTAAGAAGAAAAGAGAAGGTATAGAAGAAGAGTTCATGTTTGCCCTCGTACCTCACTGTCATCAATACCATCCATTTTCATTGTGATGCTACAGATGCCTCCGCCTTCATTGCAGCTACAACGAGAAAGAACAGGGAAGAATGAATTAGGAAAGAGACCTAACTCGTCTAAGAGATACTAGTTTGGTTTGATGTCCTGCCTCTTCATAAAAATCTCAACCTAAGCTCATCCTTCTCCTTTTTTTTTCAAACACAAAGGTAGACATTATGGTTGTAAAAACTGCTAAGTGGATCTAGGTAGTGGATCTACCACCTAGCAGACAGCATGCTTGGAACCAATGTTGAAAATAGCGATAACGCATAGCGTAACGCTTACCTCCGGTTAAGTTACAATAGCGATAACGCATAGCGTAACGTAAGTTAAATAATTTATTATTATTTAAATAATTTATAAATATATAACATTCAAAATAAAAAAATATAAATAATCATCATAATTTTTAATTTCACAAATCAATATATCATCACAATTTATTATTATTTAAATGAATGCCCAATGAATGATCATGAAGATCAGCCTGGTTCATAGTTTTTTCAACAGAATCAATCCTTATAGTTACACACATCCAGTTTGGAGCATCCAACACATGTGACCAGAGAATTCCCCCTGTCCTTCAAACCGGATGTGCTTCAAATCCACTCTCTCGTTCTCTCACTCCTCCACTCCACTCCAAAGAAAAGATTCCCCCTGTCCCCCACATTCATTTCCCCCTCACGTGACCCCACGTGCACTCCAATCACCTTGCTCCCCATCACATCCATCCCACTGCAGCCCCTCACAAATCACAATCACCTCTCTCCTTTCGTTCTCTCTCTCTCTCCCTCTCTCTCCATCAGCTCACCCCCCAACAAATAACCCATCCCCTTCTTCGTTCTCCCCTCACAATTCTCAAAAGCAAAACAGTGAAGAAAAACAACGGAGAAAAACAGTTCACCTTGCGACGACGACGAAGGCACCAGCTTCGACGGGAGACGACGACGATGGCAAACAATCAGGCGGGAGACGACGACGACGAGCCCTAGCTTCGGCGGGGGACGAGGACGTGAAGACGAGGACGAAGTGGTTAGAAACATAAAGTCTAGGTTTTGTTGAGTTTGAGTCAATCACCGCCATTGAGATGTTTTAAAATAAATCCCAACCATTTAATCAAATAACGCAAGTTAACCAACGCCACAACTAAACGCCACATAACTTACGCTATGCTCACAATAGCGTACGTTATTTTGTGTTTACGCTATTTTAAAACGCTACGTCGCGTTGTGCCGCCGCTAGGTTACGTTTAACGCTATTTTACGTTATAAAACGCGTTTTTTTCAACATTGCTTGGAACTTAGAAGGAGCTTAAGTGCCAATAATTGGGAGTTATCTTATTTAATTTTATATTTTTAAGATTATAAATAAATAATAATAATTAGATATCAATAAAAAACTAGCTGTAGCAGTTGTTGTAGGGTGGAACGAAATTAAACAGATACATGTAGAAATAATAGTAACAAAAGAGATGAAGTAGCAACAGCAGAGACTGCACAGAGCAGTAATAGTTAAAAGAAAAGTGATAATAACATTATTAAAGATTCGAGAAGATGAGGGGATGGAGGAGACTGCAAAGGAGGAAACATGATATTAAAAAAGAAACTAGGGCATGAGTCAAGGTTTAAGTTTAATAAAAAATCTTGCAGAGAAGTTTGGAGTCATAACTGAACGAAGGATCCGGCTAGCATCATCTTAGTGACAAGTTACACAACATAACACAAACAAAGTAGGAAGCTCACAGAAAAAAAAAGAGCAGATAACTCGAGAGGGGAGGTGGATATGTGTAGTTTAAGGCTCACTATGTATGAGGACACCATTTGTTCAATTCTAACCTGATTTTGATTTCACTTTTTAGGTCTGATTACACATGTTGAAGCCTATGCAGAACTCTCCTAGTGCAGTGCCTAAGCATAAACCTAAATCATTTTTATTGCAATAGTCATCTAATACAGCGAAGGACGAACATGTTTTCCATTTTTCTCCAAATCACTGGGTCAATGTGGGTTAAGAAGGTTAGAGTCAAATCCACTTCTTCATTAGACAATTAGAAGGTTAACTTGATAATGATCCAGAATGCACTTGATATCAACCAAAGTTCAAGAAAGGTTTATGTTGGATTAGCTGCCTTGTTAATAGTGTCACACCTGCAGTACATTTATTGCTTTTCATGTTGAAGTAACTACCGCATGCTATGCCATTGATACTTAATAAACAACAAAGATAATGCTTTAATGCTTATTTTCGCAATCACTCATTCCTCTTATTGCCTCTTGTTTGTTCTTCAGACACCATGGCACCATAATGTGTACTTTATGATGTAAAATACCAATTTTCTTGTTTGAGCTGCAAATGGTTTAGCGATGTATTGCATATATTCTCATGAAAGTCAAGATTCCTATGAGTTCATATCACCAAGTTCAAGTAGATTTCATAGGATACAATTGTCTTCTTCTTTTTATGTCCTATTTCAATATCTAATAACTTTGAATATCATCTTTTGCATAATTTCTTTTGCTAAATTTAAGTTCCCATTTGAAGCTAAATTTAGCAGGATTCAATATTTATCTTAGTCCATTCATGTTGAATACGATATCTCACGTTTTAAGTGTTGCGATATAAAAGAACATGCTATTAAATAGCAAATGAAGTATACAAAGGATTTCCCAAAATCAGGTCAATAGCATCTTCATGTGTTTTAGTTTATGAAATATTTGACAGCACGGCATTAGTCAGGCCTAAACTAACACAAATTCATTCTATGTTTCACTATGATGTCATGATGTCACAATTCAATCCAAAAAGGCACATTACAACAAGTTCTAGCACCCTCAAAAGCTTATTTTTCAACTGCCTCAACTCCTAAAACTGTTAGCACAATCAATAAAGCATAGAGAAGACAACTTCTCCAAACATAATTTCACTGTATACTCGAATTATAACGCATAAAAACATCACAATCCTTCTTGCATAGTCTATCTTTCTCAACAATTTATCATAACATAGTTCCCAAGGAAAACAAATCTTAAAACCTACCACAGCACAAGCTCAAAATCTCATATTTTTACCAACTAGAATTGTAGTTTCAGCATCTAGGAACGTAAATTGACAGCATTCAAGTTCCAACACATAGCAACAGCTTAATAAAAAGACCGTGACGAAAGTTTCTGTACAATCAACAACGACAAAAGTGAGAATCCAAATTCACCTTGTCCGAGCTGAGCTCCCGATCCCCAGCAAACAGCAGAATCCTCGAGCACTCGCTAAACCCCAAATCATGCACCCACACCATTTCCCCGAAAGAAACCAAACCCACCATCGCATTCTCCGGCAAC
>NC_033801.1:73662947-73737303 GCF_001876935.1 Asparagus officinalis
TAGTCGACGCGGGCGTAGGGGTTGAGGACCGATCGGCAGTCTGAGCAGATCAAGGGGTCGTAATTGAGGAGGGGGAGATCGACGAGAGGGAGGAGAGGAGTGTAGAGAGCGCTCAAGGGGACGACGAGGTCGTTGGCGTCGGATCGAGATGGAGGCCACGAGTTCCATGGGAAGCGGAGGCCTTCGATTGATTCGAGCTCGGTGAAGTCCATAGATACGCTGCTAGGGTTCGAGGGGTGGCATGGATTTAGGGTTAGGGTTTTAAGATGAGGGAGGAGGGAGTGAGAGAGAGTGACGGGGGAGAAAAGGAATCAGGCAAAGTTTCGGCTGTTTGCCAACTTAGAATAGACCGCGATGCACAACGCATCCGTCCTTCCCGTCCTCAATTTTACCAAATTAGTCCCCCACATCGAGGAAATTGCTATTAAGTCTCCCAAATCATCACGTTGCTGACAGACAATTCGGCCCCTCCATCTACATTATTTGTCTACTTGGGTTGAGATGAGCCTTCTCCCACATGGTTATCGCAACTTCCTCATTTGTCTACTTGGGTTGAGATGAGCCTTCTCCCACATGGAAATTGCTATTAAAGTTTCACCCAAAGCCTCCAAAGCCGCTAATTTCCTCATTTGTCCCCTTTTATCACGATAGATAAGGGAGAATCCCCACCCCCACCCCACCCCACCCCACACACACACACTACCTAAAAAGCCTACAGCTTCGGTGCTCCGTAAAGATTTGTTGGAGCACCGATGGCATATCTGTAAATAATTTCCTTAAAAATGTGGGATCGCTGCAATGGCACTCAAACACTAGAAGGGGGGGGGGTTGAATAGTGTTTATGAAATCTAATGCGGAAACTTTAAATTTCAATATAATAATATCACAAAGAGTAAGAAAGATCAAACCAATGTGTAGACAATCACAGAAAATTGCATACGCAAACACAAGGATTTATACTGGTTCGGTCATCCAGACCTACATCCAGTCCCCAAGCCTCGCTTGAGATTTCTCCACTATTTCCACTTGCAAAACCGCAAGCACTTGCAACCCGCAAGCAAACCGTACAACCTTGACAATCTTCAATTGCCAATGCCACAACAATCTCTTCTTTCAAGAGATTATCAAACTGAAACAAAAATGGTACAACTTTCTCTTCCTATAAGCCTTGATGTGTAGATGTGAGTGACTTACAATAGGCTATAGGAATGGTTTTTGTTCTAGAGTAATGGAGTTTTAATCAAGAACAAAACTGAAAATAACACTCAGTTTTTCTCTTCAAAAATGGAGTTAAGAACTCAAGAAAAACTCAAGTTTATGGAAAGGAATCTTATCATTTAACTTCAGAACTTAACACCTATTTATAGGCACAAGTTTAGTTCAAAATATTTCAAAAATAACTGCCAAAACGTTCATAAAACGTTCATGTTATTTGAAAGAAAATGACAGTTAGAAAGACTGTATGGTCGACCAGATTGAGGCCTGGTCGACCAGACAGGCTTTCTGGAAAATTTCCTGGTCGAATCTGGAGCCTCTGGTCGACCAGGTCCATATCTGGTCGACCAGACAGAGATTTTTCAGACTCTCTGTTTCTGGTTGTTATATCTGGTCGACCAGACATTTCTTTGGTCGGCCAGAAACTATGTTATACATATTTTCAATAGTTTAAAATGTTATTCATTCGTTGATTAGACTTAGGATTATACTTAGAATATTTTCTATGATCTTCTAAGTGAGTAGTGTGTGTTGTGTGTGTGATCAAGGCTTGTACAAAGTTTCTAAAAGAAAAGACAGAATTGACAGAATTACATCTTTTGAACTTCATCTTTTGATCTTTGAAATAGCCTTGATAATTTGATTGTTGCTTTGAGATGTATATCTTGAATCTGCAGTAAAATATGTTAGATAAACAATGATTTGTTATCATCAAAATACAAGAGATATTGTAACATCAACCATGTTCCCAACAATCTCCCCCTTTTTGATGATGACAAATAATATTGAAAAACTTTAATTAAACATACTTACTCCCCCTGCAACAATGCATACATGTTAATTTAACACACACAATAGTAATCCTAATATAGTATAACAATGCATACATGTCAATATTTCAATATTGCAATAGTTGTCAATATTTCAATATTCTAATATATCTCCCCCTTTGTCATTAACAAAAAGGAGAATAGAAAGGGAGATAATAAATAATGAAACAATTAATATAAAACTTCTGGTTCAACCCTAGTATTTTGTTTATATAAATATTTTTCTTTCTAAAACCGATGAACAATAAAATTGTCATGTCATTTTCAAACACTATTTTATAGTTTTTATCGCATAATTTACTTATATTAAGCAAATTATACTTTAAACCATCAACTAATAACACACTATTAATAAGAGTTTTAAAGTTTATACCAACCGTTCCAATTCCTACCACTTGACCCTTGTTGTTGTCACCGAAGGTAACAGTTCCTCCATCTTTAAATTGTATGGAAGAAAATAAGTCCTTGTTCCCAGTCATGTGCTTGGAACAGCCACTATCTAAAATCCATGTTTCCCTTTTATTAGGTACCTGCAAAATAAAAGAAATATGTTTTGGTACCCTTTAACTTTTGGGTCCATGAGATTAGCATTTAGGAAACCAAACCCAATAAGAATTTGGTTTACCTACATTGTATGAAAGATAGTTTTTAGAATCACAAATATCCTTTTTGTAATTTGATAAGTATATCTTTCTATCACTTAAACATGCATTTTTAGGAACCCAAATGTAGTTGGATTTTAAAATATTCTTACATGCAACTTTCTTCATATGCATTTTTCTATCATTATGTGAAAATACCTTAGAACTAGCATGCATAGATGTATCACTATGTGCATGATAATTACTTTTCACAAATTTAGAATATAAATAAGCATGATTTTTCTTTTGCATAGAAGAGTATATTTTCTCATTACTGGAGTTAGAAACATATCCTAATCCTTGTTTACTCTTAGCAGGTAATTGATAAGAAAGTAGATTATCTAGATTCTCTTTTCCTTTGTTAAATTTACCTACATTCATTGATATAGTTTCATATTTGGTTTTAAGACTATTAACATTATCATTCAAATTTGAAATACGAACTTTAAAGAAATCACATTCTTTTTTAAGAAGTTGATTGTTACTAGATAACTTGTAATTTTCAGAAAATAACTCTTTATTCTTCTCTTTAAGATCTTCTATTTGTGAAGCATAAGGAGAGACTAAAGTGTTATTCAAATTTTCATTTTCATTTTTTAATATTTTAAAAGAAGAATTTAGTTGCTTGTATTTCAAAAATAATTCGTTAAATGCGTCAAGTAACTCATCATGATTACTTACTTGATCATCATCAGATTCATTTGCCATAAAGCACATATTCGCTTGATGATCTTCTTTTTCCTCTTCTTCATCTGAAGATGACTGGTCACTATCATCCCATGTTATCGACAAAGCCTTCTTCTTTTTGTTCTTCACTTGTTCATTCTTGTTCTTTGTGAACCCGTTGAAATTGTTAGAAGACTTCGACTTTAACTTTTGTTGTAGGGGACAATCTTTCTTGTAGTGTCCTGGCTTATTACAACCAAAACAAGTGACTTTGTTAGTATCTTTGAATTTACTAGAAGAGAACTTACCTTTCTTCAAGAATTTTCTGAATTTGCGTGTGATTATTTCAAACTCTTCTTCGTCATCGGAATCCTCATCATCAGTAGATGCTTGGAAAGCAAGAACCTTCTTGTTCTTATCTTCATTATCCTTTTTCCGATCTTCAAGTTGCACCTCGTATGCCATCAAATTCCCTATCAAATTTTCTACTGTCAATGTGGATAGGTCGTTGGCTTCCTCTATTGCGGTAGTCTTCTTTTCCCAATCCGAAGTAAGAGCCCGGAGGATTTTCCTAACCATCTCCACTTGTGTATAGTCCTTTCCTAACGCAATTAGGGAGTTGATGATGTCGGTGAACCTTGTGAACATTTCACCAATTGTCTCGTTGTCTTTCATCTTGAACATTTCAAACCTGTGCACTAAAACAGAAATTTTTGAGTCTTTAACCTTAGAAGTTCCTTCGTGGGTTACCTCAAGTGTGTGCCAGATTTGATGTGCAGTGTTGGAAGTAGACACGCGGTTGAATTCATTCTTATCCATTGCGCAAAACAATGCATTCATTGCCTTGGCGTCAAGATTCGCATTTGTCCTTTCCACCAATGTCCATTCAGAATATGGAGTAGTAGGCTTGTTGTAATCAGACTCCACTATGTTCCAGAGATCAAATCCTATCGATTGAAGGTAGATCTTCATCCTACACTTCCAGTAGTTGTAGTTGGAACCATCGAAAAGTGGTGGTCTTTGAGTAGAATGTCCTTCCTTGAACTGTGATGTAGATGATGTAGCCATTGATATCCTTGATTAACCTGCTCTGATACCAATTGTAGGATCGCTGCAATGGCACTCAAACACTAGAAGGGGGGTTGAATAGTGTTTATGAAATCTAATGCGGAAACTTTAAATTTCAATAAAATAATATCACAAAGAGTAAGAAAGATCAAACCAATGTGTAGACAATCACAGAAAATTGCATACGCAAACACAAGGATTTATACTGGTTCGGTCCTCCAGACCTACATCCAGTCCCCAAGCCTCGCTTGAGATTTCTCCACTATTTCCACTTGCAAAACCGCAAGCACTTGCAACCCGCAAGCAAACCGTACAACCTTGACAATCTTCAATTGCCAATGCCACAACAATCTCTTCTTTCAAGAGATTATCAAATCAAAAACAAGATGGTACAACTTTCTCTTCCTATAAGCCTTGATGTGTAGATGTGAGTGACTTACAATAGGCTATAGGGATGGTTTTTGTTCTAGAGTAATGGAACTTTTATCAAGAACAAAACTGAAAATTTCACTCAGTTTTTCTCTTCAGAAATGATCTTAAGAAGTCAAGAAAAACTCAAGTTTATAGAAAGGATTTCAGTTGTGAAATTTCAGAACTTAACACCTATTTATAGGTATAATTTTCGTTCAAAAATATTCAAAAATAACTGCCAAAAACGTTCACAAAACGTTCATATTCATTTGAAAAATATAGCTGTTAGAATGGCTGTCTGGTCGACCAGATTGAGGCCTGGTCGACCAGAAAGGCTTTCTGGAAAATTTCTGTCCAAATCTGGAGCCTCTGGTCGACCAGGTACATATCTGGTCGACCAGACAGAGATTTTTCAGACTCTCTGTTTCTGGTTGTTATATCTGGTTAGTATTTTGACTATAACTTTCTCATCCGATATCGGAATGAGGTGATTTAAGATTTGTTGGAAAGCTCTTGAAGAGACCTACAACTTTGGTCTTTTAAGTTATTCCAGATACTAATTTCTAAGGGGTGTAAATAAAATGTTTTAAGACTTATGTTAGATAAATAATGATTTGTTATCATCAAAATACAAGAGATATTGTAACATCAACCATGTTCCCAACAAAAAATAGCTCTCATGTTTTTAGGTGGATAGATTTGACGGTTAGGAGGTGTTCCACACCTAAAATTGTAATTAAGTACAGGTAAAAAGGTTATTTTAGGAAATACAATTTAGAAGAAAAACAGAATTTATGATTAGTTAGAATTCTCCAATTCACATTATAATTTTTTACCGCCTTATCAAGTCACGCTCCTCACTTTCCTATAAAAAAAACTATTTTGGAGAAGATGACGCTCCGCACTTGTTATAAATATCTTTTCTAATAAAACCAGCATTCTCATAACCTCCGTCTCCATACTCCATAAAATCCATAATTTTATTTTTAGGAATGCCACATTGTGCTAGCATATGAATTTCTTCCATTTGTACATCATCAACTCTTCGTTGAGAGCGAAGAAAAGGAACTTCATCTGGGCCTGCAAGCTCATGATTATGCATATCCCTTAAACTATAAACAAACCATCTCTGTGTTTCGTTATCAAAAAAAAATCTCAAGACATGCATTACAATTGCATCTGGATAATGCTCGTTCTTTATATGTTCTATTTGTTCTATCCATATGCTTAGTTTCACGAATTCGTTCTTTAAAGCAAACAAATTTGCGATAGTAAAGATTTCCATTTTTATCATATCTCACTTTATCCCTTCGAATGCTAAAACCCTTCAAATTGGCATATGAATTATAAAACTGATACCATTCATTTTCAGTGGTATAGGAATTCAGAATTATGTCCTCGTATTCCATTAAGGATGGGCTTCAGGATTCACCTAGCATGCATATTATTTAATAAGACATTAGTAAAAAAATTAGTTATACAACAAAATATTAACCCTATTAAATATTGTTCACTGATAGAAAACAATGTTCTAAAAACAAGGTTCTTACAAGCAACATTGTTAATTGTTGGATGTCAGCATACTATACGTTTTCATAGTTTTAGCAAAAAATTCCAAAGTGGCCGGTCAACCTCGCACCTAGCAAGATTTACTTTACTTTCTTAATCTGTTATAATTTGGCAAAACATAGATTATTCTCTTATTTATCATTACTGTGCACAGAAATTGTCATTAAATTTTCATCATAATTCACTTAACGAATATTTTGCCTCACTTAACGGACATTTTGCAAGAACACAATATCTATCTCTATCATCCTTGCTGTAATATTGTCGGCGCTTTTATATTGCGATGCAGATCAAATGGGAAATTGCCACTATGAAGTTAATAAATAACATTGACCAATTTTTATCAACAACAATTAGAAACTTGCATAAAGTTTGAATTTTACCCCAAATAAACCCTAAGTGCGCATACAAGATCAAACCAACAAAATAGACAGTTTTATTATTGAAAAAGAATGTTCCTAATTTCAAATCAGTACCATTCAGAGATTAGCAAACAACATGTTATCAATTTTCCCACAATCAGAGAAAAAGTTAGGGTTCTAATGAGTGATTACATACCTTGATCCTGTTCGAACTCGCCGTGGCTAAGGAAGAGACTCCTCTCAGGAAGCGGAGAAAGAAAATAATTTCTCTATGCAAGGCAGAGCGAACACGAGCGTCAATGGTAGAAAAAAAATTTTGAGAGGGAGAGATTGATGATGAGGAAGGGAAGAAGCAACAGAAGCTTTTAGGATATAAAGCACTTAGATAAGAATTTGGAAAGACTAAAATACCCCTTTCTTATCTTAACTGGTTTATTATTTTTGTCAATTTAAAAATTTGAAAAAGGGCTATTTTCGGAGCACCAAAGCAAACCTCACCTAAAAATACCTCTAAATTTTCTTATGTAAATCATCTCTATATAATTCGAAACGCCCCTCCTTGTAGAAGCCTTCTTCATGCTTCAAGTAACCCACCGTTACGCTGTCCTACTTATTGATGATGGAGAAAGGCATTGAACAAGAAAAGAAAAAGGAGTTATAAAAATATGAATGATACTTGTCATTCCATCCCCAACAAATAGAAACAATGATCTAGGTGGGCATAATACCATCATTCCTTCTCTAGGTTAAAAATGGATTTGCCCCCTAATTGTTATCACTAAACAAAAATTGTGGCTTTTCAAACTAATCTTCTATAGAAATAGAGAACTTTTTATCTATAATAAGTTCTCTCAAAGTAGCAGCGCTCCCATGAAGACACGTAGCGCTAATGGGTCCTAACTTCCATTATACCTACTGATAGGTGCATTTAGTAGAGGACCTACACAAAGAAAAGAAAACAAGTTAGAAGACATGACCCCAATTTCGACTAAGTGTTCGGTCTTGCCCATAAGTGAAGCTCATTAGACTTATGATTGAAGTTCACTCATAAGAGAAATTCACCCATCACTAAGCCTAAAAAGTTTTGCTAAGTGTCACAAGCCTAGGCTAATCTCACTTCGATAGTAGCGAATTTTAACACAATAGCGAAACTCGTTCAGAAGCACAGATAGACAAATACGGTGAACCTCACTCAGGCAAAGTCCGTTTGGAAATCCAACATGCTAAAATATCAAATCCCACTTGAAGAATAAAGTTCTCCATAAGAAGCGCCATTGATGGCAATTGTCAAAGCTTCATTGCCACTGA
Organism: Asparagus officinalis; assembly: GCF_001876935.1. Classification (NCBI taxonomy): domain Eukaryota; kingdom Viridiplantae; phylum Streptophyta; class Magnoliopsida; order Asparagales; family Asparagaceae; genus Asparagus; species Asparagus officinalis. Next base: position 73,671,018 of record NC_033801.1, read on the forward strand.
CGAAGCTAAGAAATAAGGTCGAGTGTGATCATTGAAGTCTCGCCATTAACGATGAAGCCATCCTAAATGCTTTGAAACACTGATAGAGCCCAATGTTTCAGTAAATAAAAGCCTACCATCGATAATGGTGCTAAAAGCATGGATTTTGAAACTTACTTGATGTCATCTCCAGTTGTGGCATGCTACGACAAGCACTAGCGAACGGGATACGCTGGTGACTAGCAGCCCCTTGATGAGTTGATGATGAGGAGCCATTGGATTGAAGAAGTCTTAAGAAAGTTTTTGAAAACTTAGAAGATTTTTTAGATGCAAGATTAAAGAAGAAGAAGGTGAATAGCTTTTTTATAGGCTTTCAACAAACTTTGCCAAGAGATCTTGCCTTGATCTTTGCCTAAGAATCTCGCCTCGAGCTTCGCTCGAAGGTCTCGCCCTGAGATTCACCAAGAGCAATTTTTCACCTCAAATTAAGATGCAAAAATTGAGGATTCAAAATTTTAAATCATCTAAGTGAGTTTTGCCAATTAGCTCAGTGAGCTTCGCACAAATGCAGAATGAACTTTGCCAACAAACTTAGTGAACTTTGCCCAAGTCTCTAAATTGAGTGAACTTTGCCTAATTTATAAAAGATTTTAATTAGTGAATCTCATTCAATAACTCTCACCTACATATGAAGAGTGCGCTTCACTCCAAGTTTAAAAGGCATGTCATGCACAGATCAAAAACACAAGGATGAGCAATTTCACAAAGATGTCATTCTTTTATTGATCATAAACCCTGCTTCATACAAGCAATTTCCCGATCTCAAAACCATAAGACAAGCTAGCTCCTATTCCTTCAATCTTATGATGGTTGAGGAACAAAAATGAGACGTACAGACAAAGCCAGATATCAAGTTTGAGGGAATCTAGTTGCTCTCTGAGTCCTCACTTGTAGAAATCTAAATATTTAGGCATCATCTCAGCCTCCAAATGGTCCTATGTATAACATGACATTTGATGCTCCACACGTCCTTATCACAATTCACTTCGAGCCATTCCTTCGACTTATTTTCAATGATTTGCTTGAGTTTAGCCTTCTTGGTCAAGAGTAAACCCACAAATTGGTGGAGAGTATAGGTCTCTTTTGCAAAACCACCCTCACTTGGGCTAACTCTTGTAAAAAATGCTTGATCTCAGCCTCTCTATCAAAGAATAACTCGGGTCAGGAAGAAGAAGACTTAGACATAAAGAAGATGAAGATGGAAGGAGTCAGAAATTGAAGTGGGATATTTATTAGCCCTTCCAAAACTAACTTTCCCAAAATAAAATTTAATTCTTATGGGAAGTAATTGGACCACTTAAAGAGGCTAAAAGATAGCATGAATGGTAAAGTGTCTGGTAAATCTTGCTTAAATTATTGACCGCCAAGAGAGATCTCAGCAAAAGATCGAGGCACAGGTCTTGGAGAAATAGTCTTGGCAACCCTCGCCAATCAGCAAACTTCACTCAGACACTCAAAATTTAGTGAACCCTACCAAAATTCATGGCTAGGTGAAACATTACTTAGCAAAAGCTACTCAACAAAAGAGCATGCAAATGCTACTGAGCATCCAACCAAGATGAATCTATAATGAGGGAAGCTACGTCCAACGACATACCTCTGATAACCAATTAGCCAAATAGAGATAAATTTAACCCAAGCAAGACAACTAAAACTACAATTAATAGTACAGCTCTGACTATCACTCAAAGTATTATGATCCCTGCTACAAGTCAAATGCAGGATCTTGAAAACTTTAGGTGATGTCTTATAGGCAGTTAAAATATACCAGTTCCCTCTTGGACCAAAAATCAGTATGGATACATGAGTCTAATACTTGAGACAAAATACTAGCTTGAGAAGTGAACACTCCTCGACTAAATGCTTCATGTGGGCTAAATACATGCTCTAGCGAAGCTTGCCCAAGTCATAGTGAGACTTGCCTAAGCTACAAGGAAAATCGCTCCGAATATCAAGTCAAAGAGGAGCTTCAAGCGAGGTTCACAAATAGTACGTAAAAGATAATCGTAAACATAAAATATGATTACGGAGTTCAGTCAACCATTGACCTACGTATCCGCTCCTCACCTCGAGGAGATCTCCACTACCACTAAAAAACTATACAAAAATGGTTTTCAAAGTTCACCGATAACTTTTACAATGCACACTATATCAATCACACAAACCGTACTTCTCTAAGTGTTGGACTACCCGTGTCAACTACCTCAAGTGTTTGGAATTACAACCTCTCCCTAGGATTTACAACGAACACACTCCTCTTGGTATTATCCCCGGTCTTTCCCAACCACTCCTCTAAGTGTCCTTGTGTATTACAATATGTTTAATCAATAAGTACGAATAAGGGTTTTGTTATCTAAACATACGAGAACAAAAATTAAATCTCTCTCAATGAATCACTGTTTGGTGAAAATTTGGTGAAATGAAAATGATGAAAGAATCGTATTTGATTTTATTCTTTCTAACTGCTTAAAAAAAGAATATTTACAACTCTCTCAATCTCAATTATAATTTGGATTTCCTGATTATAAAAGAGAAGAGAATTGATCTGAATTCTTCCCTTTGTTTAAGTCTGGGTTCTTCATGGTGACGATGGAGTGCCTCCCTTGAATGCTCGCGACGAGTTTGCTCTTCGTCGACGATCCGACGTTTTTACTTCACTGGAATGATATCTTCTCCTCACGATTTGACGCTATGTAGAACTTGCGTGGTAAGTTTTAAAGAACTCTTGATGAGTTGATAACTCTGAACGAGTTTGAAACTCTATGAAAGAGTTGATTTAACCGAAATCGGTTTGTAAGCCAAGGATGAAGAAAGCTCATGTTGTTGATCTTCAAAGCTCTAGCAATTCCTCTTAAAAGCTAGCCAAAGATATCTTCCTCGCTATCAAGTCGAAGGACGAAGGATGAAGGACTGAAGGATCCGAACTCAGTTGAGTTTACTCCTATTTATAGGGGATTAAGGGTGTAACCGCCCCTTAATTCTCTCCATAATGGGGTTGAATGGGGTATAATCGCCCGCTTAATCTGCTCCTAAATGGGGCGAAAATCCCTCCAAATGGAGGGAGGGGGGGAACAGTTCTTAAAATCATTCAGCTCGTGTTTGAACAAGTCAAACGTCGAAAATGACGTTCTAGGCCCGAACTCTGTATTTTAGACTTGAAACACAAAGTTGGGCCTGTTTTAGGCTGAAAACACAGTGTTCGCATAGCGTTGTAAATCTAAAATACGGAGTTGGGACACAGAGATGAACTCTGTGTTTTGAGTCCACGAACTCTGCGTTTTAAATTGGAGCGCTGGGGATGACTTCTGCGTTTTGACTCTGAAATGTAGGCATGACCTCTGCGTTTTGATGTTGTAACACAGGGATGGCCTCTGCATTTTGACTCTGAAACGTGAGCATGACCTCTGCGTTTTGATGGTGTAACGCGGGGCTGACCTCTACGTTTGGATGTGAAGAGACCATCAATTTGTGGTCTCTTTTGCTGGAGCGTTGCAAAGACCGTCATCTTGTAATCTTCATCTTGGTTCCTTGAAAATATGAGAGTCGTCAGATTATAACTCCATATGTTGATTGTGAAGGCTGTTGATTAGAGCTTTCATCGGTTGTTGTGAATGTCGTCAGATTGTAACCTTCATCGATCTACATAAAAGTCTTCAAATTATAGCCTTCTGGAAGTCGTCAGATTGTAACTTCTATCATCAGTGTTTAATGGGGATTAACTATCTGTTGTGATTTTTAGACAGCCTACAATCACTCTCACAACCTAATTATACTTGATATGAAATACTAAAGCTCAAGTGGGTATGTGTGTGTAAACAATGAGTAAAAAACAAAATCAAACACAAATAAATCTAGTATATTTATATGAGAATCAAAATATAAATTAGCTAAAGAGAGGGTTTAGAAAACTTCTCCAAAATAAGGAGAGATAGAGATTTCCTTCTCTTTCTAAACTTCTTTTTCCACATAAGCAAACACACTTGATCTTTTTCAAAACTGAGAAACTAAGTGGCAAAACTCTCTTGTTATTCCATATTCTACAAATAAGTCTTGAGGACTATTTATAGTCTCACAACCAAAACAAAACAAAAACTAGCCGTTATAGAAACAGAACACAATCAGTCGACTGGTTGACTGATCAGTCGACCGAATAAACTAGTCGTTACTATAAAAAATAAACAGCCATGGCTCGGTCAACTAAAAAACCATGATCAGTTGACTGTGTTACTGCTCGGTCGACTGATTCTAATGGTCGGTCGTCTGATCGACTAAGATAGTTACTACCGAAAAACATCTTCTACCAAGTCGACTGAAAAACATAATCGGTCGACTGAAATGCCTATCAGTCAATCGCTTCCAACGGTCAGTCAACTGGTCGACTGAGATAGTTGCTATAAAAATAGCCTTTTGCCAAGTCGACTGAAAACTGACACAATCAGATACTTGAATTTTCTGAAAAGTTAATTTTCTAAATTCATTTTAAAATAGTAAAACAACTTCAAAAATAGTAAAACTTGGGAAAATGTTTACACATATAAAAATAAACATGTTAGAAGAGGAATTTCTAAAATAGCACTTCCTATTTTTGAAAACTCATTATTTTGTAAAACATACAAAATCTTTAAATATGATTTCATAGATTAACAGAATCAATGAAATCGTTAAATATGATTTCGTAGATTAACAGAATCAATGAAAATACGAAATCATTAAACACTAGATTCTGATGAAATCATTTCAAACAAGTTTTGAGATATTTTTAAATGGATTAATAGACTTTAGAAAATACGTAAAATAATATCATTAAGTCTATAATTTGAAAACACGTTATCTTCCAAAATAGATATATAATGCGATAAATATGAAACAAATGGATATATTTTTATGTCTAAACTTATCCACAAAGATATTCAAAAATCATTTAACAAGGTGAATAAACAATGAAAGCAATAAAACGAAATAATGTGTATGTGTATGGTTTGAGCTTTAAGTATAAACACATAAAGTAAAGCACATAAACTAACAAACACTATACCCAAGCTAAGAATTTTCCTGAAGCTTGATTTTGGTAGAAAGGATGAAGTGCGATATTGAGTCTTTGACTTGAATGGCAAAAACTTCATTCTAATTTCCGCCAACCTCTGTCAAGCCCCGCTTCCCAAATACACAGAAATCGGAACGTGAACAAGCCCGCGACGTATTAGATTGAGAAGAAATATACACTATTTTTTTTCTCTTTTCTTTTCTTCTCAATCCAATATGCTAAGCGTCTGGAAATAAATACAATGCAAAGGTACAGGTCCCCGATCACAATCAGCAAGAATATAATAGACAACTCAGAATAAAATAATACATATCACAGATGAATATCATCCAAGACATAAAAATACGGGTCAACATGCCCTTATACAAAACTATCTGAATGAAATACTGGAGAATATAAAAATACACTGATCAGATGAAAATAAAAGATAGTACAAGAGAAAACCGAGGACCAATAACTAAGCTTTGGCTTCTTCTTCTACTCCGTGCTGAACCTGTTCTTCCTCTAAGTCTGACGTACATCAGAGAAAACAGGTGTACGTCAGGGTGCATGGCACACGGCAAGATCCCAAAAGGAAGAATAGAACGTCATGCGACCAATGCAATAATGGTAATAACAATGGAAACATGAAACTGAAATACTAATAATCTAAATATAATTTACTACTAGAATAGAATAATCATAATAAACCCCAGGAAATCAACCAATTAACAAGTCGATCATGCAGCTAGCGTTCAGAATAATCATCCAAGTACAGAGTCATATATTAGATGGAATTAATACTTAAAAATCTACAACTCGAGACGTAGTACGTCGATCGAAATAATCCAAACAAGGAAACCCTCATATATATACCATATGTCTCAAATTGTAGATAATTAAATATTAAACCCCGATCTATATATGAAAGAAACACAACTGTCCTACGTCTCATAGTAATCCATACCTAGCCAAGCAACGAGGTCATGTAACTAGCCATCCTAAAACTCACTGGTCCACATCTCACATAAAGTGAACATTCTTATCACTGGATAATTGACTGTTCACAAATCCTCTACACGCATCCAATACCGTTACACAAATCGGTCAGAGGACTACACGCAATCCGATTTCGGCCTGGTCCGAACTCAAGCAGAACTCGGGTGACTACACAAATTCACTGACTAAAGTGACTACACGAATTCACTTTAGCCCAAAAACCCACCCCCAGTGACTACACGAATTCACTGGCGCGAGCCTGGAAGATACATCAACAGCCTTATCCGATCACATGAACATGGACTTCCCCATCCCAACTCTCTTGTATTTTCTAAGTCAAACATAATCCACATTGAAACTCGGGTTCACCACCTAAACTCAGTCAACACACCAACACATGTCACTAGGTCTGTTCATGACGCACAAGGCCACTAAGTCATGAACTACTAAGGGTTCTCGACACAACATGAATAATCAATGCAACTAATCATGTACAGTAATATCATATCATATCAGATAATCAAGATTAAGAATTTGAATCATAAAATTGTTCTAAAATAATCTTCTGAAATAATAATTTATTTACTTCAAAATAATTCTTTTTTTCTAAAATAAATTCTTTTTCTCATTATAATAATTCTAAAAATAATCTTTTAAAATAATAAATTCATAAATTCATAAATTAAAAAATAATCTTTTTATAAGATAAATTCTCATTAATTCAAAATAGACTATTTTCCCTAAATAATTTCTTTTTTTTAAAGAATATTTATCATTCTAAAATAATTTATTCCACAAGATAATTTCTAAAAATTATTATAATTATTCTAAAATGATTTTGTTCTCAAATAAATTCTTTTTAATTAACATAATTATCCAAAAATGATTCTGCTACCAAAATAAATTCTTTTAATTTATCATAATTATTCTAAAAATACTATTTATCACATAATTACGATTTATCTAATATTATTCATCAAACAATCCCACACAGATAAATATTAACAGATCTAAAATTACAGATAATTCATAATGAATAGAAGAATATAGATCTGAGCAAGTGGGATCTTGCCTACGAGACCAGGGGTCTGATGACGGGGCGGCGGCGTCGCTACGGATGCTCGGGAATGTTGTTGGAATGTCTCGAAGCTCTGACGGGCTTGCTGGCGGCTAGAAGGGGGCGGTTCTTCCACTGGATGTGCGTTAACATATCGTCAAATAGGTGGTGTGCGATAGCGTTGTAGTGGGCGAATCTTGTCGGATCTGAACGGCGGATGGCGAGGCGACGGTGGCGAGGCTGCGGGTCGGGAGAGGAGGCGCGTAGGGAGCTTAGGACGACAACGACAAGCGGTGGTTGCTGTAGGAGGTGGTCGCTGCTGGCGGTGTGGAGGCTGGTGGATATGGTGGTTGAAGATGAGAAAAGAAAAAGAAAAAAGAAAAAGGAAAAGATTATTTATAGGGTTAGGGTTAGGGAATTAAAATAGTTAAAATAAATACTTTTGGGTACTTAAAAATTAAACAAATTACATAATAATTATCCATAATTAAAAACATACATGTTGTGCTATTACAACAGTTGATACGAAATAGTCGAAAAATACCCGTATTATACAATTAAATGAAAATAATTAATAAATAAAATATATTTACTTACATTTAAAATCCAATAATTATGGGATAATTATACACACAGTAAAACGCATCAGTTGTACAAATACGATCGATAATACGCAATAGTAGAAATAAAACAAGAAATTATACAAATAATACGTAATTAATAATACAACGTATTATACAAAAATATACGTAATAATAATAATAATACCTCGTATTATTCAAAATGATACGTAATAGTATCGGTAACATAAGGGATAAATTCTAGAAACTTTTACTGCACTAAATAAATTTGTAAATATTTAAATCATTTAAATAAATATAAAACTTAGACTTTAAATCATAGAAAATTATAGAAATTCAAGAAAAATACAAATACTCTTTTAAAAATCATAATTAAATATTTTAAAATACTAAAAAAATACTTTAACTAGTATCAAAATTCTTGATCCTTACATTCTACCCTCCTTAAAACAAATTCCGCCCTCAGAATTAAACCCAAGGACAGAGATATAAAAAGAGAGGCTCAACCCAACGCATATAAAGAAGAATTCAAAATAAATTGTACATCCATAAGCAAAGGGGAATGTAAGACAAGAACAACACAAGATGAGATACAAGTTGTGACAACTAAGATATCGCTATCGCATCTCAAACTCGCAACAAAGTCCAAACAAATACTATGATACAAACATATTTAACAGTGTGAACTTGTTACACAATACTTGTAAATATATAAGCAATCTAATCAGTATAAAGTATAAGGTAAGCAATATTATAGAATCAAAACAAACATGTACACTATAAATAAACAATCATACAAATAATATACAAGCATTCATAGAAACAAAGCAGAAACATATTAAGTAAGAATAAAGTCAAGTAAGAAAATAAATCTAAAGCAAACACAAAAATAAGTCAAACACAATAGAAATAGACAGAAACATAAACAACATAATAAGAAAAACGAAAAATCTAAAATACATAACAGGTTAAACAAATCATATTAGTAGGGTATAACAAAGGTTAATCAAAGACAAAAAAAATTAATTATGAAAAACATAATCAATACAGGTTCAAACTAAAGATATTAAAAATACAATGTAAGATACAAAATCAATAAAAACGAGTAACGAGCGAAAAACAACAGGATCATATAACAAAATAGAATAATATAATAATAAGTATAAATCAAGGATAATAGGAAAAGCAATCATAAAGCAATTAGAATAATAATACATACAAAATTAATAAGTATAAATCAAGGATAATAGGAAAAGCAATCATAAAGCAATTAGAATAATAATACATACAAAATAGACACAAATAAAAGAAAACATATTTAGAATAATAATACATACAAAATAGACACAAATAAAAGAAAACATATTTAATTGATGGAATGATGAAAAGCAGTCTGAAACATAGCAAAGATATAAAGACGATCAAGTATAAATAGCTAAACACAATTATTAAAATAGTTATATAATCAAATAATCATGTAAAGCCGTATACAAAAATTAGCAAATAAATAATTCATTACACTATATTGGGAATTTACAAATTGTATACACAGAAATTAGAGTGACAAATAATATAATTATGTAAAAATAAGCAGCACAATGCAAGTGGAATATTAGAAGGTAATTGAAAAAAACCCAAAAAGATATAATATACAAAACAATACAAGGCATATAATCATGGAAGGTCAAGGTGATATGACACAACAACATATAAAAATGAACTATATGTAGTATATCACATCAAAAGCAAAACAAATAATTATAGACGTATATCACAACAATAATTATCGAAAACACACACTTTATATAAATATTTTGACTAAATAAATGAAGCAGACTAACATGGACAAGGAACAAAATAAAAAGTAAGTATTAGAATGAATCAGAAAATGTATATAGAAAATAAGTAAGCAAAACACAAACAAAACTAAGAAAAATAAAATGATTGATAAATTAAATCAAACAATGATGATAGATGTAATTGGAAGTAAAGAATGAAATGAGATATACTAAATGAAACTACTGATGAAACGTAAAAGAAATAACTATGTTAACTAAAAAATAATATAGCCCAAATAACACAAATAAACTAATAAATTAATAAAATTAAAGATAACATAAAACGACATACAAGAAAACATATAACTTGATAAGTATCCAAATAATAATGGTAATAAAACACGTACATGAAAAGTAAAATGTGACCAAAATTATGTGGTAACATACACAACAAACATGTATAAATATATGTACAATACGTAGAATTAATAAAATAATTGCAATACAAAATAAAAATAACTACACCATAACGTGACTACTAACAAAAATTGTAGCAAAGACATAATAAATATTAAATCATAATAAGTATAGCAATACACAATTGAAACGAAAAGAATATAAGCAAGAATACACTGCATAAAATATAAAACTCACTAACTATAAAAATATTTCGACTAAATACATAACCATAATACAATATGTAAAAACATAAAAATCAAAGCTAAACAAACATACATTATAACAACCTTTAATAACCCTATACACAAACTATAAGGTCGTAACACCACACACTCACACCGAAAAATAACAACTCCTATTCAAAGAAAATATAAGAATAAAACGATATTGATATAATATGATCTACGAAAAATACAAAAATGAGAGAAACAAAAAAGAAAAGTAACACGATGTAAAATAACACAAGTCAAAATAAAAAAATACCAATCTGACAAAGAAAAACATAATTGAAGGACTCAATGCATTCAAATAAGTAACGAACAAACTGACAGTATAAAACTCAAAATAAATTAACACATATAAAAATTATAGAATACACTGAAACATAAATACTTACTAACAATACTAACTCTCACAAACATACTACTAGATAAAGAAGTATAATATATAAAAACAAAAACTATGAAAGGGAAAATAGGTATATAAGCAAATGAAAACATAAGAAGGGCATAATTCGGTATAATAAAAACACCGATATATTTTAGATAAACATGGTTACACAGTTGATAATAGAATTAATGAATGACTCTAAATCAATAAAAATAACATCGGAAATATAATATTCCACATAAATACACTATAATGAAAAAAAAGAATAGTAATTATAAAAAGTAAAACACAACACAAGTAACAAAATCGATGAATAGAGAATGAACAACAACAATGACACAATAAAAGATATAAATATCTAAAAATATCATAAAATAAATACTGAAATAACACGCGTATAAAATGTTAATTGTCACAATGACAAATAATATATATCGAAAACAAAGCAAACAACAATAAATATGCAAATACACTATAAAAAAACCATGAATAAAAACTATACATACCCACATACGCATATTAAAATTACCTTTTATTTTAATTATAAAAGGATAATAATTAATGATACGAGATAATGTAACAACATAGATAATTAACAACCCTTATTTTAATTATAAAAGGATAATAATTAATGATACGAGATAATGTAACAACATAGATAATTAACAACCCAACTCCAACCTAACAATATGAATAAATAAATGATACGAGATAATGTAACAACATAGATAATTAACAACCCAACTCCAACCTAACAATATGAATAAATATTTGAATATCAAAACATAAAAATATTACTCTTAGAAATAACGAAACCAATTGTATGTTGGAAAAATTGCAGTAAAGAGAATGAAAGAAAAATAACTTGTATTTCTTCGATCTCGGTTACAATTTGATTACAAAAGAGAAGAGAACGAATTTGGCTCTCCCCTTTGTTTAAAACTGGGTTCTTCAAGGTAGCGATGGAGTGCCTCCTTCGATTGTTCGTGTCGAATTTGCTCTCCGTTGACGATCCGACCGTCTTTTATCTCGTGGGAACGATGAACTTCTGTGGAAAGTTTTATGGGTAACTCTTTAACGAGTTTAAGAACTCTGAACGAGTTAGAACTCTATGAATAGAGTTGTTAGAAACGAAAATTCGGTTAATGACCAAGCAGATATTCTGTTGTTGAAAAATCCTTTCAGATTTGATCTTCTGAACTCGATTCAAAAATCTTATCTCTAAGGATTTCGTATCCCCTGCCTCTCTGTACGGTTGAGATCCTGAAGAACCTCCAAACCCCCTACGATTTAGATGCTGAAAATCTCACTTGCTACCTCTCCGTTCTCCAAAAAAAAAGCCCCAACTCAGTTGAGTTTGTTGAGATTTTATAGGTGGATAAGAGGTTGTAACTGCCCTCTAAATCCACTCGTAAGTGGGCGTGATTTTCTCAGATCGTGGGGAAAATAATTCTGAAACCGTTCGACTCATGTTTGAACGAGTCAAACGCCCAATCTGGCATTCAGGACCCTAACCTCGTGTCTTAGAATTAAGACGTGAGGTTGGGTATTGACTGATCATCCCGAACGCGAGGGTCACTCGCGTTTCGTTTATTGTGACTTAGAAACGCGGGGGTCGGGTGTTGGTTGAACATCAAGAATGCGAGGGTCGTTCGCGTTTGACTTGTTGTAGCTTGGAAACGCGGGGGTCGCCTGCACTTCCAGAATTGTAACGCAGGGATGACTTCCGTGTTTAAAAAAGGGTTAGTTGATCTGTAACCTCTTCTACAGAGCGTTGCAAGGACCGTTGTTCAGTAATCCTAGCTTTAGCTGTTGTGGAGTGTGAAAGTCGTTAAATTGTAACTTTCACTGTAGATTGTGAAGACTACTAAATAGAGTTTTCATCAGTTGTCAGAAGTGTCGTTGAATTGTAACTCTTCTCGATCTATGTGAAAAGTCCTCCATTTGCAGCTTTCGTTTGTTAGTATGAAAGCTATCTGATTGTAGTTTTCATTGTTGGAGCTTGACGGGCATCAGCGAATATTTGCCCACAGCTCTCTACCAAGCAACTCACCAACTAAGTCCAACCTTTTATTTCTGAAATCATTACACTGCTCATCAGCATCTCTAGTAGTTGCTAATATAATATTAGTCATATTGTTGTCGCAGCCATCAAGATCAATCATCTCAAATATGAGGTCGTGTTTGTAGCGATTGTAGAGTTGCGGATGCAGTGATTAGAAAGTCGTCTGATTGTAACTTTCATTGTCGGGGCTCGATGGGGATCAGCTATCCATTGTAATTTTTAGACAGCCTACAAAATCCCCTCCAAAGTTTTCGAAAGTTCGCGGTTGACTGGGACGAATTTTCGGAATACTTTGGATCCTAAAATTTAGTAGATTGATTATTTGCTTCGTCTGATTTGAAGACATCGCGAAACTGGTTGTCAGGATGTTGAAATGTTGCTCCCTCGAACCAAACAAAAATGAAGAATGAGGTGCGCTCCAAATCGAATCAGGTGGTTTTAGCGTTGCTGATTGTAATATGCCTGCACCCATCTAATAGACTCCCCAGTGGAGTCGCCTGTTTCTTCTCTATCTTGGTCACCTTGATGGCTGACCTCATTTTTTTTATTTGAGGCCGCGTCGTACCTCCTGTTGATCATCACGCGTGGGTGAACTCTGCGCTTGAGAGTTTGAACGCGTAGGTGAGCCTCGCATTTTGGAATTTCAACCCATCTGTTACAATTTGACAGCTCACAGCTATCTATAAATAGACCGCTGGAGGTCGAATCAAGAGTCATTCGACTCTTCTTGAAACTTTAACGAAAATTTTCGTTCTCATCTCCGGCGAGCACTGTTCCTATTCTCCTCCGACTAGACTCCATGGCACCCAAGAAGGTTGTTCCTCGTCCCTCTAAGTCCGATGTCGCCACGGCTCAGGGGTCGGCCGTCTGCTTCGGCCGGTGGCGCTACTTCTCAGGCGGACGTGCCGCCCCAACTTCCTTTGATCGGCGGTGAGTACGACCTCTGTGGTCCTTAAACTTGCTTCGGCAAGTTCTGATCTTTGGATCAACGAGGAAACTAGTTTCAATAACATGGGGCTGGACTCTGTCGTTTGGTATTTTTGACGAGGGGTTCGACCTCCGCATCTTAGATTCTTGACGCGAGGTTCGACCTACGCGTCTGAGCTTTTTGACGCTAGGTTCGATCTTCGTGTCTGAGATTTTTGACGCGAGGTTCGACCTTCGCGTCTGAGATATTTGACGCGAGGTTCGACCTTCGCGTCTGAGATTTTCAACGCGAGGTTCGACCTTCGCGTCTGAGATTTGCCTTTGCGTTGTCTAACTTTTTTCTTTATTTTGCAGTGCGTCATACCAGCGAGCCTCTCCCTTTTCGCCACCATTTTTGGCACGAAGGTGGTGTGGATCCGAATATGACCTTCAACCTGCGCCAAGAACTCCTAGTTTTCTGAATTAAGGAAAAGAGTCGCGTGGAACTAATCACCCAAGCTTCTCTTGAAACCCTTAGGATATTGGTTACGGATGCTCGCCTTGAAAGCCCAAGCCGTAAACCAATAGTCAAACCTGGATTCCTCTTTGGGAATTTTGTTGACTTTGAGGTAGGCGCTGCTTATGATGGGGACTACAAGTGGCTGCGGAAAGTTAGAGAACGCAACCTCTTTTTGCCCAATATGGAGAGGATGTTCCCCATATCATACTTCCAATGCGCTTCCATCCCCATACGCATGGACTGGAACCTCGTCAAGGATCAGGATGGAGTTGTTCTCGGGACCTTAACTTTTCAAGGGGTTCGCACACTTGGTTACAATAGGCAGGTGACAGCTTTACGGTCAGGTTTATTCGCTAAGAAATATCCCGTCGGTGAAGTGGCCAGTCCGGCGAATACCTTTATTAAGAAGTTTCTGGCAAAGAAAGGAGAGTTTCCCGCGCAAGGATTTAGAACTCTTGGTTGGGTTCATTCTCTGGTGACCGGGTGGTGGACCCGGATGACTAAGTTTGTTTTGAAGGAATTGGAAGTCCCTCTTGCTCGAGATGGATTGTAAATTCCTGTGCGGGCTACTAAGTTCGGGATTATCCAGAGCCACTTTTATTTCTTCTCCATATTGGAGAAGTATAATCCTGAAACTTGTACTTTCTTCACCCCTGTGGGGGAATTAGGCTTCGCTCTTCACGAGATGCATGAAGTCTCGGGTCTTCTTCTTGGGGATTTACCGTACGAAGAGTTTGTTCCGGGACCCGCAGAACTTAAAATTTTAAAGAAGACCAGCCCCGAAATTTATGCCACCCTCTGGGAAGTCATGTGTCACTTCCACATTTGTATGCAGCAGACATGGGCCCGAGGAAGCGGCATTAAACAAGTGTCTTAGGTGGAATATTTATTTCAGAACTTGACCAATAAGGGGGCCTCAGTGACCAGATTATCTGCAAGCACTTTAGAGGGGTTCAGGCCCGAATCGATGATGCTACCTCCCACTACACCAATGAGGCCAAGGAAGATGTTTTCCTGGCTCATACGGAGTTTGAAAGCTTCCATTATCAAGCTCTGATTCTAATTTCTGACACAACGCTGTTGGCTGGATTCTTAATGCTGTGGCTCAAGCGTTGCGTCGTTCCAACTGGGCCGATTGATGCCCTTGCTGTTGAGGTGGTCTACCCGGCTGTTCTTTTGGCACATGAGAGACCTGTGAGCCTCCTCAACGCCATGGTGGGTTGCTTGCAGAATGGGCTGCGTGAACTGTCCTTGGATTTTACTAATGTCACCGAGATGGAGTCTGGAGGCCACAAAGTTTTCAAAACTCCCAATCCCAGGGTGCCACTGCCATATACCTATCTGATGGCTTGATACGTGCTTCACTGCCCTCCCCTAATGAGTGCAGCCTCTCCCCTAGGAGACTTATTTACCCCATTTGTGCAACGACTAGAATCCGCAAAATAGGAGGGAGGTTATATGGTTAGGATTCGCCAAATCTTGTCGCGAGACACCCACTACCATATCTTCCATTGTTTCCCTGATTTTAAAGGCGGTATCTATGGAGCAGAATATCAGGACGTGGAAGGTCCTAATGGATTCACTCAGCTGAGCGGGGGTGTTTTCCATTGGCTTCTCTCTATCAGGCCAGGCTATTTGATCTTCCGGCAAGGCGCCAACTGTTTCATTGAGCCCTACCAACCCTATAGGTTCGCTCGTCAATTTGGGTATGATCAGTTGTACGTCGGGAACCCTCGTCCTCAACTCTCAGTTGTGGGCAATTTATATGAATGAGCCAGGGCTTGGTATTATTCTGTGGAAGGTTGTACCAAGGCCATCTTCAGGCTTCCCCACAAAACTCCTAACTCCTATACTTCCATAAGCTTCTGTAATTGGTATTTCGCCGCTTCTCAGACTCCCAATTACAACTTGAATACATCTTGCCTAAAAGACATCAGGCATATGTATGCTTCGAGAAGAGGGTCAAAGACATCCTGCTTGAGAGGGATTGATGAATTTCTATCTATCGAGAACCAGCCTGCTGGACAGGAAGAGGAACAAAGAGTTGAGCCTGTTCCAGTGGAAGAACAACGAGCGGTTGATTCCCCCACGACAAGAGCAGTTGGGAAGAGAAAACTCTCAGCGGATGAAGCTGGCCAATATGATAAACAGACTCGTCGGAAGTTGATTGTTGATTCTCCTTCCCCTAAAGGCCAACAAAAGTCCAAGTTGATGGCTAATGCCATCAGAGCTGCTAAAGATGAAGAACAACAGGAATCTTCCGTTGCAGGCCTGCCACATAGGACTAGACTTCGTTCTCATGGCCTAGCCCTATCGAGCGAAGCTTCTTCTCACCATCCCCCCGAGGATGAAGAGGGCGAGTTAATGGCTACAAATGCAGAATCTGCTCCGGTGACGGACCTTCCTAAGTCTCTTGCATTAGGACCAGGGGGTTTCGAAGAGAATCCATCCCCTTCTCCTTCAGCATTAATGTCACAAGCTGGTGATTCAATTCCTAGTCCTACAACGGGACTTATGAATAAACCAGCTGCTGGCACAAACCTTCCTGAACCCTCGGCTTCTCGGGATGATGAGGAGTGAGTTGATTATGAAGGCTCCTCGATTGGTGATGCAGCTAACGACGATAGAGGTGATAAGGATGCTGACGTTGGCAACATGCCAGGCGATGACGTGGGGGACGAAGAGCATAATTCTATGGATGACATAACCATTTTTTATGATGCTCCCAAGGTCCCATCCGATAAAGCATCTGGTTATACTCCTTTTCACATCTCCGGTAAGCATAGTTTTCTTCGAATTCTTCCGCATGTTCTTTCCGCGTTCCGACCCTTTTTTCGTGCAGGTTCGCCTCCTCCTAAGACTACTACTGCTACTACTTCGGAGCAGGATCCTGTGCAAGTGTCGGCTCCTCCACAAGAGTGACATTTACCTGGCTCACCTACGGCAACTGCTTTACCTGTAGCACTGCCTGAAACTACTGCCGCGACTCCTCCTCTGGAACAACCGGTCGTGCAGGTGTCAGCTCCTGGGCAAGAGCAGCCTCTACCTGCCTCATCTACTGTAGCTGCTTCATCTACCGCATTGCTGAAGATCTCGCTTACTCCAGCAGAGGCACGACCAAGTACATCTCAAGCAAGGGCAATGATGGCTTTGACCTCAAGCCCATCACAATTGAATGTTTCTACCACTTCTGCAGCTTCGGCGCCCGGATCCCCTACACCAATTTCAATGGCTAGGGGAGCATCCCTGGGTGTCACTTCAAGTCTCGCAGGTGCACCTGAGTTCCTTCAAATTTCCTTGGTATATTTGAACAGCCTCGCGAAGAAGGTGATTGAATATGTGGTGAGTGGTCAGGGAACTTTTAATTCTTTCCGACCTCTTCTGGAAGCAGGCTTAAACGGAGTCAGAAGTATGGGAAACACTCCGTGGTTCGAGCATTGTTCTGAGATTATCCTTCGTTTAGAAGAACAATTACAGCATTTTGAGGCCTTGGGTCGCAGAGAGCTTCAGCCACAAATTGTGTCCACTTTGGCCAGTCTTCAGGTTGCAGAAGTGGCTCCCCGGGAGGTGATAGAACGGGACTTGGCTAAAAGAGAACGTCAAATCACGGAGCTTTGCGAGCGTAATATTCGGAAGCGAGAAGAGTTAGAACGCTCGACTACTTCTATGAATTCGCTTCGTGATAGACTTGTCGAAGCTGAGGCTGAAGTCCTGCGATTAAAGGCTGAACTTTCCCGTGAAGAAAATGTTGTCAATATCCTTAGCACCCAAAACGCTACCGGTGCTTTGGAATATCATACGCAGGCTCGAGCTTTGGAACAAGCCAGGAATGAAGCGGCGGCTATCATTATACCCAGTGAGGAAGAACTCCGGGCAAAGGCTGAAGCCATGGTGCGAACCACTCACAAGGAGGAGTTAACTGAAGTTAGGACCCAACTTATTTCTTTTGATTTGATGCACGAGTGAATTTTACACTTGTAATGTTCTTTTGATAAGAACAAGTTTGTCTTGTATCACTTTCTTTTGGTTCTTGAATAAAAAATGATATTAATTCCTTATTGTTTCTTGCATTTATCGTGTTTTGATTTTAAGCAACAACTCACGAGAAATACCTGAGATGTATTCCCGATTTAGAATAGATCTCCATAATGGATTTGATATAGAAAACTCTCTTTATTATCGTTTAAGATAACTCCAGAAAGTTTCAAACTGCTGAGGATCAATATTTTATTATTTTCCCGTAATGGGACTGACTAGTAGAATTCTTCCTGTGCTATTTTTGCTTGGAACACTAAAAGAAGTCTATAAGTGCCAGAGATATAGCTTTTTAACTTGGCAGTAAGAATATTGCGATCAGGGCAATTTTGAGGACTTATCGCTTTATTGACGAGAATCGATAAGTTGATTTTGTCAGAGGTGTGATTTTAACGTGACAGGAGAAGTATTGCGATCAGGGCAATTTTGAGGACTTATCGCTCTATTGACGAGAATCGATAAGTTGATTTTGTCAGAGGTGTGATTTTAACGTGACAGGAGAAATATTATGATCAGGGCAATTTTGAGGACTTATCGCTCTATTGACGAGAATCGATAAGTTAATTTTGTCAGAGGTGTGATTTTAACGTGACAGGAGAAATATTGCGATCAGGGCAATTTTGAGGACTTATCGCTCTATTGACGAGAATCGATAAGTTAATTTTGTCAGAGGTGTGATTTTAACGTAACATCTGTGGAGAAAGAATATTGTAGCGTCTCACTGGGGAGAACTGCTAAGTGTTTTATCATCAGAGCGATGAATTGTGATACTTGTGATTTGAACAAGAAGTTGGGTATTTTATTATCCCACTGAAAACTAGTTATTTATTACTCTGCTGAGGAGAGTTAATAAATTGACAATGATTTGAATGATTTTAGAGACTTATCGTTCTATTAGTGAGAATCGATAAATGAATTCTGACAGAGGAGCTATAGCCGCATTAGTATTAATGCCAGCTAGACTCTGTAGGGATGACGACCGTCTGGGGTGTAATATTAACCCAATGAGAATTTAGATTCTGCTGAAGAGATACAGAGGTTTTGATTAACACTCTGTTAAGAGGGCTCATGATTTTTGAAGAATAAGTATCGTGTTTGAAGACACAAGTGTAGGTTCTTCATTTAGAAGAATTGTAACGCTGAGGTGACCTTCGCGTTTAAGGTTCAAAATGCGAAGTTCAGGCCTTCGTGACGCTGGCGTGAGCCTTGCACTTGGGAATTTGAACGTGGTTGTGAACTTCGCGTTTCAAAGATGGTTGGGATTCACTCCTAGAATCCCGTGCCATCTTAACAACTTGACGAATGTTATAAATAGACCTGAGTGGTCACGTCAAGAGTCACTTGACTCTCTAAATTTTCGGCTATTTCCAAGAACGAGAACTCTCGTTTGATTTCGGCAAAATCTTCGACGAACTCCGTCTTCCTCGTTCAAAAGCATTTTCCTCCGATCGACTGTATCGATGGAGCCTTGGAGAACAGGTTCTAGTTCCAAGAAAGTCGCTGGAGCGACTTCCGAAATGCCGTCGGCTGAGGACGCCGGCAGTGTTCTTGTTCATGCGGGAATATCGTCGTCGTCCTTGCCGTCGCAGGGGCCTCCCTATCGTGGTGAGTGTTGACCGAACTAACTTGCCTTGACAAGTTCTTTGAAAACCCTAGATGAGTTCTTGACAACGAGGAAGATAACTCGTTTCTCTTTGATGAAAACGCGGAGTTGGGATTCCATGTGGGTCTCGACTCTCGCGTTTAAGTCTTTTCAACACGAGGTTCGACTCTCACGTTTGAGATTTCTGACGCGATGCTCGACCTTCGCGTTCGAGATTTCTGACACGAGGCTCGACCTTCGCGTTTGAGATTTTGTATTTACGTTAACATCTCGCTTTTAGCTGCTAACCTCTGCTTTTGATTGTGCAGTGCTTTTCCCAAACGTGCCGCTTTCACAAGAGCATCATTTTGGATATATAGGTGGACCTGACGTAAATGAAATATTCAGTCTTCAAAGCAGAATTCCACTATGTACTTTTCCTGACTCGGAGAGAGCGGATATGATTAAATTCCCTCGATGCTCCACTCTCAGGATTCTGAGATATGATTAAATTCCCTCGATGCTCCACTCTCAGGATTCTGATTACTGACTTAGACATGGAGACCCCTACCGGTCATGCCCTCAGGATTCTGATTACTGACTTAGACATGGAGACCCCTACCGGTCATGCCCAGTTTCCCAAACCAGCGTGCATATTTGGAGATCGTATACCAGTCGATGATCACCTCACATATGTGGAAGATTCAAAGTTGCTGCAGAGAGTTGATAATCACTTCTTATTCCTCCCAAACATGAAGAGGATGTACCCCCTCTCCTATTTCTTGAATGTGAGCTGTCGTCGGGGTTTGATCTTCGACATAGTCAAAGAGAAAGAGAATGTATCGTTTGGATTTAGTCGGCGGGCTCGTACACAAATCGGGAGGCAACTCAAGGGGTTGAGACCCGGTTTATTTGAGAAGAAGGATCCGATTCAGGAGATGCCACGTCCAACGAACATCTTTATTCGCCAATTCCTTGCAACTCAGGGTGAATTCTCTACCCAGATGTTCAGATCCCCTGGATGGGTCTATTCTAGAGAAGAAGGTTGGTGGACCCGCATGGTTGACTTCGTTCTTGAGGAGCTTAAGGAGTCGCTCGCTCAATCAGGTCTCACAGTTCATGTGTTAGCTACTCGACGGGGTGTCGTACAGAATTATCACAATTTCTTCGCTATGTTGGAGAAATATAACCTGGATAGTTGCACATTCTTCACACCTACAGGAGAGTTAGGTTTTGCTCTTCATGAAATGCAAGCAGTGTCGGGGTTGCCGCTCGGAAAAACGCCCTACGAGGAGTTCATCCCCAACACCGAGGAGCTTTCCCTACTGAAGGTGGCTTCTGGGAGTTGATGTGTCACTTTCACATATGTGCCCAAGTCTTTGGGATGCGTGGAGGGGGCATTATGCATACCACATGGGCAGAATACCTTTTTCAGAAATTAAACCGGAAAGATGTAGTCGTATCTCGTGTTACAGTCATCTCTCCTAAGGACGCTAAAGCTCGAATTAAGGCTTCCAGTGCTACCTATAAGACAGAGGATGCATAGGATGATTTTGAGGCTGGTGTCGAATTTGAAAGTTTCCACCACCAAGCCACAGTTCCTATTTCTGACACGGCTCTTCTTGCAGGCTTCTTTTTGATTTGGTTGAAGCGGTGCGTAGTACCGTCAAAACCAACTGAGGCAATACTAGCTGAAGTTGCCAGCTACTTTGCTAGCTCATGGGAGACCTGTGAGTCTCCTTATTTCTATGGTTGGCTGCATACAGAATGGCCTGAGGATGTTGACCTCAGAACTTCTCAGCGCTTCAGGAATCAAAGCTACTAAGAAGAAAGTTGGGAAAGCTCCTCAACCACGTATACCAGTGCCGTATACGTATCTAGTGGCCTAGTTCGTGTTGCATTGCCCTTCATTGATGACGGGAGTATACGAGGGTGATGACGCTTATATTCCCTTTGTACAGAGATTGGAGTCGGCCACGTGGACTAATTCTTATATAGTCAGGGCTCGACAGCTTCTATCCCGGGAAGACAATTACCGGATTTTCTGTTGCGCTCCTAATTTTGACGGAGCTGACGTGGAAGATGCCCTCTTCATGGACTTGCTTTTTGAGGGCTCGTCTTCTTTGGAAGAGGGCACATTTAGCTAGCTTCTTATGATCAGGTTGGGCTACCTGGTCTATAGCTTGCGAGAGAAGTGCATCATCGAGCCGTACGTGCCTTTTAGATTTGCTAGGCAATTCGGATATGACCAGCTTTACGTTGGCAATCCTAACCCGGCGTTAGCTCAAATTGGGAATTTGTATGAAGGAGCTCGCGCGTGGTACTTTTTCTTTGCCGGGGGAACCCATGCGCATTTCACTTTACCCAACTCACTATCCGGCTGCTCCACCGTTGCCGATTTTCGCAGCTGGTTTGATGAGGCTTCTCAAGTCCCGAAATACGATATTTATACTTCATGTATAAACGAGATTCGGAAATAGTATCGTTCGAGGGGCGATTCTATGAGGACCCGTCTACCTGGGGTAGAGGAATATTTATCTTGTGAACAGGAAGCAACCGGAGTCGTTGAAGCCCCTAGGGATTTGTCCACCATAGAACCGTCTGAGGAAGAGGTTCCTACGGGGATCGAAGAGGGAACACCAATTACTGATTCTCCCGAAGAAAAGACAACTGAGGAGATTCTTGCAGAAGCGCCTGTTCCTGAAACTCGTTCTTTAAGATCGGGTAAGAAGGCTCTTTCTGCTGCTGAGCAAGGTGAGTATGACAGGAGGGTTCGTAAATGATTGCCTGTCATGGCCAAAACTCCGAAAAGGGCTAAGTTAATGGGGGTATGCGATAAAGTCGGCGCGTGCTGAATCTCCTGAAAACAGAGGGGATACTATGCTTCAAGCTGCTCCTCCCGGTCTTGAGATGACAACGTACGGGCAGGGATCGGCCACCCCAGGCTCATTATCAAACATGCCTGAAAAATCATCTTCTGAAGTTGACCATCGTCCCACTCACACTGATTATGCGAATTGCTTTATTTATTCGACTGCTCCACCCCTAAGCTCGAAAACTTTGAGGGAACTTATCGAGCAATTAGAGCATTGGATGCAAATGACTATCGACGTAGTTAGCCTTGGGGATGTGAGTTTCAAGGTTTTTGAACCCCATCTGCTGGAGTGTCTCGCCAAGATTAGGAGTCAGGGGAATGCATTATGGATCGAGAATTGTCACGAGAGCATCATTATTCTGGAATATGAATTGGAATTCCTTTCAATGCTGCAGCGCGACGACATAGGGCCAGAAGTGGATCAGGCTTTTTCTCAGGCCAAAGCTTTAAAAGCACAACACCAAGAAGCTCTTCAAAAAAGTCTGTCTGAGACAGAATCTCGTATTGCCAGCCTGCGTGGTGAACATCTCCAAGTACAAGGGGACATGGGCAATTTTGCTGTGGGTCTCCGGGATACTACAGCAGAACTTACTTGTGCTAGTGTTGAGCTATCCCAGATAAATGCTCAGCTAGCTGGTGATATGGAAGTTCTAAAAGGGTTAGCTACTTACTGTGATGGGCTTTTCAAAGGCTATTGCGACGAACTTGTTGCTGCCGATAAGATTAGGCGAGAGATTGCAGAAGCAACACCAAATGAAGAGCAGCTCAAGAGCAAGATAACAGAGGAAGTCAAAAAGGCTCGTGAGGAGAAAATATTGGCTTTGAAGTCTAAGCTCAAGTCTTTTAGGTTGATGGGCCCCAACGCTTAGGATTTGAATTGCTTTTAGCGGAGGAATAAATTTGTATCATTTTCCTTTTGATTGTTTTCACCTTTGTATTCAAATTAACAATATTGAATGGAAATGATATCACTTTGATTTTCATCATCTCTTTTGTTGAAATCTGATTCAGGACAATGAAAAATAATGCAAATACTATCGAAATTCTCTTTATTACTTATTTAGAATAATTCCAGAAAATTTCAATCGTCAGAGGTGTAGTGTTAACATGACGAAATACAAGACAGAATTACACTATAAATAGGCAACCCCAGCCTGATTTAGCTAGGGTTTAGGGGGCTACATGATTTACGGGAAGTATCTCTTAAGGAACTTCCCATTAATTGGCATCATGAGCCTGTCTCCTTTTTGATTGATGAGACGATACGCTCCGTTCGAATAGATCGACTCTATTACGAAGGGCCCTTCCCATTTAGGATTGAACTTCCCTTTGGTTTTGTGTGTCATCACCATGGGTCGTCTGTTGGCCAAAACTAAGTCGCCTTTCTTAAAAATCCGTTCCTTAACCTTTTTGTTGTAGGCTTTGGAAATACGGGTTTGATATAACTCGATCTGTTGCTGAGCTTGAAGTCGTTTGTCGTCTAAAGCTTCAAGTTCTTGCAGACGTCGTTGATATTTTTCTTCTTCTGTTAGTCCAGTTGTAATAGCAACTCTCAGAGAAGGGATCTGGATTTCCAATGGCAATACAGCCTCGCAGCTGTACACTAAAGAGAATGGTGTAGCTCTTGTAGGGGTCCTTACCGTCGTGCGGTAAGCCCACAGACATTCACCGAGTCTTTCATCCCAATTACACCGGCTCTTGGAAACAAACTTTTTGAGAAGCTTCACTATGGTTTTGTTGAAAGCTTCTGCAAGACCATACGCTGGCGGATAATATGCCGTAGATGCGACACTTTGGATTCTGAATCTGTCATAAAATTTCTGAAACCCAAAGCTGACGAATTGTGTCCCGTTGTCGTGAACTATTCGCCTCGGGACTCCAAAACGGTAGATGACGTGATGTTTGATGAACTTGATTACATTTGAAGACTTGACTTCTTTCAATGGGATTGCCACTGCTTATTTGGAGAAATAGTCGGTCACAGCTAGAATGAACCGGTGTCCCTTGGACGTCGGAGGAGAAATCGGTCCCACGATATCCATACCCCACATTTCGAAGGGCCAGGATGCCGATGTGGGGTGTAAGTTCCCAGGTGCTTGGTGGATGAAATCCCCATGAATTTGGCATGCGTGACAATGCTTAGCGTAGTCAACTGCATCTGAGAACATCTTTGGCCAATAATAGCCGATTCGTCGGAGGCGATCTCCTAATTTAGCTCCGGGCTGATGAGCCCCACACATTCCGTCGTGAGCTTCTTTGAGGGCCTCTTTTGCTTCCTTCCGAGAGAGGCATCGAAGCAAAACTCCATCATACGATTTACGATACAGGACTTGAGAAACTGCATCGTAATAGAATCGAAGGGCCTTTCGTTTGATACAGGCCGCTTCCTTAGGGTCATCGGGCAGAATTCCGTACAGGACGTAGTCGATATATGGGAATCGCCAATCCCTAGATTCAAACTCCATAGAGGTTGTATAGACTTCTCCTGTCGTTGTCTTGTCTGAGTTTTCCTCCATAGGAATCTTGGAAAAGTATAGTTTACGTCCCGCGACTGGAATCATTGTTTCAGCCTCTGGTGGCAATGCTAATGAAGTTGCCAAGGAGGCTAAAGCATCTGCATACACATTCTGAGCTCGGGGTACATATTCGATAAAGAAACCTTCGAACTTTTGAGCTTGCTCTAGCACTGCGAAGTAATACGGGATCAGATCCTCGTGACGTACTTCGTATTCCCCCCGGACTTGGTTAACGATGAGCTGAGAGTCACCGTAAGCCACGAGGTGTTGAATATTAAGTTCTTCGG
This sequence comes from Asparagus officinalis, assembly GCF_001876935.1. Classification (NCBI taxonomy): domain Eukaryota; kingdom Viridiplantae; phylum Streptophyta; class Magnoliopsida; order Asparagales; family Asparagaceae; genus Asparagus; species Asparagus officinalis. The sequence continues at coordinate 73,696,349 of NC_033801.1, forward strand.
CAAATTGCATTCCTAATAGCAGAGCATTATACTCAGCTACATTGTTGGTGCAGGGTTCGATTAGGGAAAATCCTCTTGGGATTACATGACCGTTCGGAGAGATTAATACTACTCCTACTCCTGCGGTGATTGCTCTATGAGGGTTTGCTCTAGACGCACCGTCGAAGAATAACTTCCACACTTGTGTAGCTTCTTGAGTAGCACAAGCTTCAGCAACTTCATCAGGTAATTCTTCATACAACTTAGACGTTCCCGATACTGGGTGATCGGCTAAGAAGTCTGCCAGTGCTTGACCCTTGACTGCCTTTTGGGGCATGAACTGCATATCGTATTGTGACAAGAGAATGGCTCACTTTGCGAGTCGGAAATTTAGAGATGATGGTTTAGTCATCAGAACTCTAAGGGATTTACCATAGAGATGACCTGAATTGTTTGTCCAACTAGGTAATATCGCATCTTTTGAATTGCGAATACCAAGGCGAGACATTCTTTTTCGACTGGATTATACCGGTGTTCTGCTCCCATCATGGTCCTGCTTAGGTAATAGATAGCTTTCTCTTGACCTTGATCATTGTTCTGGGCTAACAAAGCCCCAAGAGAATGGTCCATGGCTCTCACGTACAACAGGAATGGTTTCCCTGATATCGGGGCCACGAGAACTGGCGGTTGAGTGAGATATCTCTTAATCTCCTCGAATGCTTTTTGAGCCACGAGAACTGGCGGTTGAGTGAGATATCTCTTAATCTCCTCGAATGCTTTTTGACACTCTCCATCCTAGACAAAGGATATTCCTTTCTTCATAAGCTTAGAGAAAGGTTGGCAACGCCCTGAAAGATTCGATATAAATCTTCGAATGTAAGCCAATCTGCCTTGCAAACCTCTGAGCTCTTTGAGATTCTTCGGAGGCGACATGTCTTGGATGGCACGCACTTTCTCCAGATCAAGAGAAATTCCCTTTGAGGTAACGATAAATCCCAGGAATTTTCCGCTCGATACTCCGAGGAACGATTTTGTCGGGTTCATCTTCAGCTGATGTGCTCGCATGATCTCAAACATTATCTTCAGATCTGTAAGATGATCACCTTTACATTGGCTCTTTACTGCTATATCATCAACGTAGCACTCAATCTTCTTTCGTAGGTGTTCGTGAAAGATCGTATTCATTGCACGTTGATAAGTTGCACCAGCGTTTTTCAGGCTGAAGGGCATCACTGTGTAGCAATACACCCCCAGTGGTGTTCTAAAAGCAGTGTGTTTCTCGTCTTCCGGGTGCATCTTGATCTGATTGTATCCGGAGAATCCGTCCATGAAAGACATCCTTTCATATCTGCAGGTGTTATCAATCATAACATCTGTGATAGGAAGTGGGAACTCGTCCTTTGGATAGGCTGCGTTAAGGTCACAAAAGTCGATGCATATACGGACCTTACCGTTTTTCTTGGGTACTGGGACAATGTTGGCCACCCAGTCCGGGTGTTGCTCTTCCCTAACAAAACCTGAGTCTATAATCTTTTTAACTTCTGACTCAATAGATTCCATGATCTCTGGACGAAACCTGCGTTGTTGTTGTTTAACGGGTTTTGCATCCGGATCTATGTTGAGACGGTGCATGGCAACCTTCGGGTCAAGGCCAGGCATATCTTCATAATTCCAAGCGAAGACATCTATATATTCTCGAATGAGAGATATAAGGTCCCCTCTTTTGGATGACGATAGGTTTTCAGCTACGAAGATAAGTTTAGGGTCATGTTCATCTCCCATGTTGACCTGGATCACTTTATCTTCAGTGGGTGGTTCGCGTTGTTCGAAGCACATATCCCACAAGAGGTTAAGGCATTTGATCCAAGGATCATTGGTTGATTCGATTAACTCTTCATCACCCCCTGCGTCTTCATTTAGATGACTAGTTGAAACCATGTTCACAGTCAGATTTTTAAAGAAAGGTCCGACACTGATGTCAGATTCCCAAGAAGATGTTCCGGATGAATGGTCCTGACACAGATAATTACTGATTTTATTTTTTGAGGTAGGGGGAGTTGTGACGTAATACACTCCTCTTCCGGTTTTTTGATAGTAGTCCGGAGGTTTTCCTTCAGGGGTGAGAGACATTCGGATCGGTGTTCGTCTTCCTTTCCCGAAGTTCAAACCCTGTTTTTTATTAAAGTTATACCCCATTCGTTTCATTAAGTGTATAGAATTAGGTTCGTGGTAATGGAGTTGGGGAACTCCGTCATCTTCCTTTGAACTTCCTCGTTTGAGTTGTTCAGGTTTGACTTTACCAAAACAGATCGACTTCTGCCCTCTCCTTTTTGAACTTCCTCGTTTGAGTTGTTCAGGTTTGACTTTACCAAAACAGATCGACTTCTGCCCTCTCCTTTTGGATGGGACTTTGAAGAAAGCCTTCTGTGCTGACTTTACCAAAACAGATCGACTTCTGCCCTCTCCTTTTGGATGGGACTTTGAAGAAAGCCTTCTGTGCGTCTTCTACTTCTTTATCTGAAGTGAAGGATGACTGGATTGGCAATGTGAGGGATGCCTCTGTGCACAGTACGTGCCATGGGTTGGTACCTGCATTAGGATCATCCTCTATTTGTTTATTTTTAGAGGACACATCAGATAAGTATGCCAAAATAAAATTTTCATTAATGCACCACTCGCCCTCGCTCAGTACATTATTATTACTCTCACCCTGACCCATTACATCGAAGTTTAACTCCCATGGACAATCTTCATCAGGATCTGGTTCAATATCGGCTTCGTTACCGCTGTCCACGTCTTCTTTCTCCTGGGACTCCAGATAGAAGACGGAGTCGGTGTGGAAATTTTCCACTCCTCGGAAAGGATATTTTTCCGCAATTAAGATTCGGACTTCCCCCTCGTCGTTGGCATACTTTATGACCTGATGCAGAGTAGATGGGACAATACGGTTTGCATGTATCCATGGTCATCCTAGCAAAAGATTGTAGAGTAGATGGGACAATACGGTTTGCATGTATCCATGGTCATCCTAGCAAAAGATTGTAGGACGTGTCCGCATCTATGATGTAACATCCTAGCAAAAGATTGTAGGACGTGTCCGCATCTATGATGTAACAAGTCACTTCGGACTTAAGATCTTCGATCTGGCATCTGAGCTTGATCTTCCCCAGGGGCTGAGTGCTGTTTGCATTGAACTCGAAGATGGTAGTTTGAGTAGTGTTCAGTCAATGCATGGGAATCCCTAAGACCTGCATGACCCTATAAGGCATGATGCTGAGCGCTGAGCCTGGGTTTACTTGGACACGACTGATTTTGGAGGATCCGATATACCCCGTGTAGTACAGTGGTCTGTCATGCTTGTGCTTGACTTGCATGTCTTCCTGAGTGAATGATATGCATGGTAGACTTCTTGCTGCTTATAGACATTGCAGACAAGGTTGATCTTCAGAAGCTTCCGGGATTGGGGAGCGACTTGTGTAATAAAGCTCTCCGTGTTCTTTAAGGCTTCAATTAGGGCTTCCTTGGTAGTCTTGGACAACCTCAAGAGTTCATATAGGGTAATCCTGACCGGTATGTTGGCCAGCTGCGCCATGACATTAAATTGGAAAGGAGCGCTTGATTCTCCAAGCTCCTGGTGGAGATTTTTGTTGAACCGGAGCTCTTTTTTGCTTCCCTTTATCGACCGACTTCTTTGGGACAGAACCCCCAGCGTCTTGGGGCTGTTCTTCAACCTCTTGAGCGTTCTGGCTGTAATCTCTCAAGTAAGCTTTTCCTGACCGAGTGCCAGGGTTATCTCCTGGATATGCTGCAAGGGCAATCCTCTCTTCTTCTGAATCAGTAAGAGGTTTGAGGTGGTCATCATTTTTAGTAACGGAGGGGCTAATCATGTTGGAAGACTTAGCCTTGCCTTCCTTCTTTTTGGACAAGGTGTTCGTCCATTGTTGATCTCCTAGCAGATCAGGGTGGACCCTCATGATTTCCCCTTTTGGGTAGTGAGGGGTACCAACTCCCTGTCTTTCTGACTATGCAAGTCAGTATTCTTCAGGTGCATTTCTCCCTTATGAATGGGAACAACGCCATTTGCAGTTACTAATGGAGGGAAGTCACCGAATTGGACCGCTACCATATTGGTTGATACGGTCTTCTGCTCGGGTTTCAGAGTGAGTACATTAGCATTTACCAAATTTTGCAAAATATCTTTGAAGACATAGCATTTTTTGGTAGGATGTCCAAGGAATTTGTGATAACGATAATAATTAGGGTCATCCACCTTTCCTGCTTCATCCGGCTTCCTGACTTCAGGCAACTGCAGCTTGTTGTTCTTTCGAAACAATTGGAATAAGGTATCTACATGCTCCTCTTTAAACAAATACTGCTTGGGTGCTCTTTGTTGATTTGGCGCCTTGCCTTTCTTAGTAGGCGGTGGTACTCATGTGTTGGTTTCAGCTGCCAAAGTCTCTTTTCCCTTAGACCGCTGGGCATTATGCTGATTGCGCTGCTGCTGCGGTTTGGGTTGTGACACTTCTTCAGCTTTAACTCGCGCCACTATCTCTTCAGCTTGTTCTCCTTATGAAACTAGTTGTCTCCAGGAGTGACACTCCACTACTCCCATCTGAGCAAGGAGCTGGGTCTGTAAGTTGTGCCTGTAAGTTTCAACCAAGGTTGATTGGGTCATACCTGACGGGCATCGCAATGCCATGCTGCGGAATCTCTCAACATAGGTCTTGATGGACTCTCCCTTCCTTTACTTAGTGGCGAGAAGAGTCGGGACTGATACCTCTGTGTCGTCCTCAAAGAACCTGACCAAGAATAGCCTTTCCAGGTCTACCCATTTCTGGATAGATCTGGCAGGCAGTTTCATAAACCACTCAAGGCGACACCCTTGAGGGTACCGATGAACAGCCGGGTCAAAATGGCGTCGTTCGCTACCACATCTCTAGTTTGGGATTTGAAGTAATAAATGTGTTGATTCGGTGATCCTGTGCCATCGAACGGTTGTAAGGTAGGGGCCCTAAACTTCGGTGGGTAGGGAGCTATATCCCACTCAGCAAGGTAAGGCCGCACTACTCCTTCTTCGCGGAGCTCGCTTCTGTTGGCGATTGCGTTGAGGCGAGCCTCCAGTTCGTCCACTTTAGCGGACTGAGGATGCAGCTCTTTTTCCATCTCCTTCTCATTTTCAGAAGAATATTCCAGGTTGTGAGTCTCACGATCTGAATGTTCGTACGCCTTCTGCTTTCCCTTTGACATAGTCCTCCGGGAAGACTCGGGTCTTTGGCCTTTTTCAGCAAGGAGCTGGGCTAACATATCCTTTACTTGGAGAAGTGTCTCCTGTTGCTCTTGGAGCATGACGTGATGTTCGTCAACTCTCTTAGCTAAGTCTTCATGGTTTCCTGTCATGTAAGCAGAAACCTTTTGTGCTCCAACAGAGCTCGAGGATTAAGACTCAGCAATTGCCGAATATTCATCACTCGGTGTAAGCCCCTTAGCTAACTTTTGATAGTTAACCGGACGGATAGCTCCTGTCTGAGTCCGAGTACGTCGGTATACTCCTTCAAATTCGTCACAAATTTCCCGGACAGTCGGGGAATGACTTCTTTGTGACTCATCAGAATCGGTATGCGAGGCTTTTCCTCTACCAATCACGTTGATAGTGACTTTAGGATATTCAGTCTCGGTTGTCTTCTTTTTGTATCGACGTTGTCGTTTGGCAGGCCTAACGATGTTCGTCAACCTATCGAACACGGACTGCCAAGGTATGGATGCACAACAGTGGCATTCTGACAGGACTGCCGAGATAAGCCTCTCACATTGGCATGAGTGAGCTGCTTGTACTGTTGGTTTTCCTCTTGACAATGATTCCCGCAAATCAAGAACTTGGGAGGAAGCTTTCCCTAGGTATGGAGGCAGAGATGGAACCCCCTGCCCTTGGGTGAGTGAGATTGGTTCTTGTCGAACGTGGATTTTGAACCCATGTTGACTCTTCTGAACCAGGCGGACCTCTTGAAGATCGTGTTCTTAAGGAACAACGCTAAGGTCGCGTTCTTGAAGAATAACGCGAGAGTCGCGTTAGGATTTGTAAACCTTAGGCCGAGGCCTTCGTTAAAATGATGAAACATACCCCTGAGGGTCATATTTTAGTTGAACGCGCCCCTGAGGGTCGCGTTTGGTTAGTGAAACAGACTCTTGAGAGTCATGTTCTGTTTGAACGCGCACGTGAGGGCCGCGTTTATCTTTGGTAGCTTCCTTCTGAGGGTTGCGTTTTGAAGAAACAACGCGCCATTCAGGGTCGCGTTCCAGCTGTATCAGCCAAGGCTCGTAGTCAGGCTCATTGCCGCGAAGCGAGCGTTCTGTTTTGGGAACGCTATGCTCGGGTAAAGTTTCAAGAACGCGATCCTCGCGTTGGGCCAGCATTCGGCTTTCGCGCAGGTGTGCTCGTCGTATGGATCTTCTCCGTCTGCGAGCGGCGTTCTTCTTGGCTTGCTTCAAAGCCTTAGCAGCAGCGTCGTTGACGTTTATGGAGCTCGTCTCCTCCATAGGCCGTTTATGGCCCGAAGCACGTCGTGCTGACGTGGATGTGGGCTCTTCAACCAGCAGAGCTAGTTTAAGTTCCTGACCGAAGGAGAGGGCTTTCTTCGGCGTTTCAACAACAGAGTTGATCTCCTTGGAGATCTTGCGGACATCGCGCTTAGCCTTGGGGCTAAGCGATCCAGAGGATAGGGCTTCCTCGTACTTTGCCTGGTCAAACTCTACGACGAGAGTTTCCACAGTCGTTCCCATGAGGTGGACGTCAGACTGCGCCACCACTTCTTCGTCAGAAAAGCTAGTCCCCAGCGGAGTCGCCATCTTTTGTATGATGGAAAAATTGCAGTAAAGAGAATGAAAGAAAAATGACTTGTATTTCTTCGATCTCGGTTACAATTTGATTACAAAAGAGAAAAGAACGAATTTGGTTCTCCCCTTTGTTTAAAACTGGGTTCTTCAAGGTAGCGATAGAGTGTCTCATTCGATTGTTCACGTCGAATTTGCTCTCCGTTGACGATCCGACCGTCTTTTATCTTGTGGGAATGATGAACTTCTGTGGAAAGTTTTATGGGTAACTCTTTAACGAGTTTAAGAACTCTGAACGAGTTAGAGCTCTATGAATAGAGTTGTTAGAACCGAAAATTCGGTTAATGACCAAGCAGATATTCTGTTGTTGAAGAATCCTTTCAGATTTGATCTTCTGAACTCGATTCAAAAATCTTATCTCCAAGGATTTCGTCTCCCCTGCCTCTCTGTACGGTTGAGATCCTGAACAACCTCCAAACCCCCTGCGGTTTAGATGCTGAAAATCCCACTTGTTGCCTCTCCGTTCTCCAAAAAAAAAGCCCCAACTCAGTTGAGTTTGTTGAGATTTTATAGGTGGATAAGAGGTTGTAACTGCCCTCTAAATCCGCTCCTAAGTGGGCGTGATTTCCTCAGATCGTGAGGAAAACAGTTCTGAAACCGTTCGACTCATGTTTGAACGAGTCAAACGCCCAATCTGGCGTTCAGGACCCTAACCTCGTGTCTTAGAATTGAGACGCGAGGTTGGGTATTGACTGATCATCCCGAACGTGAGGGTCACTCGTGTTTCGTTTATTGTAACTTAGAAATGCGGGGGTCGGGTGTTGGTTGAACATCAAGAACGCGAGGGTCGTTCGCGTTTGACTTGTTGTAGCTTGGAAACGCGGGGGTCGCCTGCACTTCCAGAATTGTAACGCGGGGATGACTTCCGTGTTTAAAAAAGGGTTAGTTGATCTGTAACCTCTTCTACAGAGCGTTGCAAGGACCGTTGTTCAGTAATCCTAGCTTTAGCTGTTGTGGAGTGTGAAAGTCGTCAAATTGTAACTTTCACTGTAGATTGTGAAGACTGCTGAATAGAGTTTTCATCAGTTGTCGGAAGTGTCGTTGAATTGTAACTCTTCTCGATCTATGTAAAAAGTCCTCCATTTGCAGCTTTCGTTTGTTGGTATGAAAGCTATCTGATTGAAGCTTTCATTATTGGAGCTTGACAGGCATCAACGAATATTTGCCCACAGCTCTCTACCAAGCAAATCACCAACTAAGTACAATCTTTTATTTCTGAAATCATTACACTGCTCATCAGCATCTCTAATAGTTGCTAATATAATATTAGTCATGTTGTTGTCGTAGCCATCAAGATCAATCATCTCAAATATGAGGTCGTGTTTGTAGCGATTGTAGAGTTGCTGATGCAGTGATTAGAAAGTCGTCTGATTGTAACTTTCATTGTCAGGGCTCGATGGGGATCAGCTATCCATTGTAATTTTTAGACAGCCTACACCAATTGTGAACATACTAAAATAATCTAACAAGGCAAAACTGACTGATAGCAAACTATATATTGAAAATGTATAAGTAATGATATATATTTTTAATGAGAAACACACAATATAACAATGTGTATGATACATAAAATAATATAATAAATAATACAAAATGTAATACAATTAAACGATATATAAGTCAAATCAAAGAAAACATAGTTGTAAAAATAATAATACATAAAATAATGACCTGAACGAGGATAGATCAGAGATACAAAGAGAGGGTAATCGCGAAGCGATGGGACAAGAACCGTAAAAACTCCGGAGTCAAAGAGTGAAAAGATAGGGACGAAATGAAATCTATCAAGAAATAGGATGAGGCTCAAGAATAGTCTCACGGATGAAATATGATATGCATGTAAATTGTCCATTATATTCTTACTAGTAGGAACTCGGGATCGTGACCGGGACCGTGATCGGAACCGTGACTTGCATGGGCCACCAAAAAAACCTGTCACGCCCCGCTTCCCAAATACCCGGGAATCGGAACGTGAACAAGCCCGCGACATATTAGATTGAGAAGAAATATACACTATTTTTTCTCTCTTTTCTTTTCTTCTCAATCCAATACGCTAAGCGTCTGGAAATAAATACAATGCAAAGGTACAGGTCCCTAATCACAATCAGCAAGAATATAATAGACAACTCAGAATAAAATAATACATATCACAGATGAATATCATCCAAGACATAAAAATACGGGTCAACATGCCCTTATACAAAACTATCTGAATGAAATACTGGATAATATAAAAATACGCTGATCAGATGGAAATAAAAGATAGTACAAGAGAAAACTGAGGACCAATAGCTAAGCTTTGGCTTCTTCTTCTACTCCGTCCACTAGACACTCCTGCTGAGAATACCTGTTCTTCCTCTAAGTCTGACGTACACCAGAGAAAACAGGTGTACATCAGGGTGCATGGCACACGGCAAGATCCCAAAAGGAAGATTAGAACGGTCGTGCGACCAATGCAATAATGGTAATAACAATAGAAACATGCAACTGAAATACTAATAATCTAAATATAATTTACTACTAGAATAGAATAATCATAATAAATCCCAGGAAATCAACCAACTAACAAGTCGATCATGCAGCTAGCGTTCAGAATAATCATCCAAGTACAGAGTCATACACTAGATGGAATTAATACTTAAAAATCTACAACTCGAGACGTAGTACGTCGAGCGAAATAATCCAAACAAGGAAACCATCATATATATACCATATGTCTCAAATTGTAGATAATTAAATATTAACCCCGATCTATATATGAAAGAAGCACAACTGTCCTACGTCTCATAGTAATCCATACCTAGCCAAGCAACGAGGTCATGTAACTAGCCATCCTAAAACTCACTGGTCCACATCTCACATAAAGTCAACATTCTTATCACCGGATAACTGACTATTCACAAATCCTCTACGCGCATCCAATACCGCTACACGAATCGGTCAGAGGACTACACGCAATCCGATTTCGGCCTGGTCCGAACTCAAGCAGAACTCGGGTGACTACACAAATTCACTGACTAAAGTGACTACACGAATTCACTTTTGCCCAACAAACCAACCCCAGTGACTACACGAATTCACTGGCGCGAGCTTGGAAGATACATCAACAGTCTTATCCGATCACATGAACATGGACTTCCCCATCCCAACTCTCTTGTATTTTCTAAGTCAAACATAATCCACATTGAAACTCGGGTTCACCTAAACTCAGTCAACACACCAACACATGTCACTAGGTCTGTTCATGACGCACGAGACCACTAAGTCATGAACTACTAAGGGTTCTCGACACAACATGAATAATCAATGCAACTAATCATGTACAATAATATCATATCATATCAGATAATCAAGATTAAGAATTTGAATCATAAAATTGTTCTAAAATAATCTTTTGAAATAATAATTTATTTATTTCAAAATAATTCTTTTTTTCTAAAATAAATTCTTTTTCTCATTATAATAATTCTAAAAATAATCTTTTAAAATAATAAATTCATAAATTCAAAAATAATATTTTTATAAGATAAATTCTCATTAATTCAAAATAGACTATTTTCCCCAAATAATTTCTTTTTTAAGAATATTTATCATTCTAAAATAATTTATTCCACAAGATAATTTCTAAAAATTATTATAATTAAGAATATTTATCATTCTAAAATAATTTATTCCACAAGATAATTTCTAAAAATTATTATAATTATTCTAAAATGATTTTGTTCTCAAATAAATTCTTTTTAATTAACATAATTATCCAAAAATAATTCTGCTGCCAAAATAAATTCTTTTAATTTATCATAATTATTCTAAAAATACTATTTATCACATAATTATGATTTATCTAAATTATTCATCAAACAATCCCACACAGATAAATATTAACAGATCTAAAATTACAGATAATTCATAATAAATAGAAGAATATAGATCTGAGCAAGTGAGATCTTGCCTATGAGACCAGGGGGTCTGATGACGGGGCGGCGGCGTCGCTGCGAATGCTTGGGAATGTTGTTGGAATGTCTCGGAGCTCTGACGGGCTTGCTGGCGGCTAGAAGGGGGCGGTTCTTCCACTGGATGTGCGTTGACATGTCGTCAAACAGGTGGTGTGCGATAGCGTTGTAGTGGGCGAATCTTGTCGGATCTGAACGGTGGATGGCGAGGCGACGGTGGCGAGGCTGCGGGTCGGGAGAGGAGGCGCGTAGGGAGCTTCGGTGGCTGCTATAGGAGGTCGAGGTCGCTGCTGGCGGTGTGGAGGCTGGTGGATATGGTGGTTGAAGATGAGAAAAGAAAAAGAAAAAAGAAAAAGGAAAAGATTATTTATAGGGTTAGGGTTAGGGAATTAAAATAGTTAAAATAAATACTTTTGGGTACTTAAAAATTAAACAAATTACATAATAATTATCCACAATTAAAAACGTACATATTGTGCTATTACAACAGTTGATACGAAATATTCGAAAAATACCCGTATTATACAATTAAACAAAAATAATTAATAAGTAAAATATATTTACTTACATTTAAAATCCAATAATTATGGGATAATTATACACACAGTAAAACGTATCAGTTGTACTAATACGACCGATAATACGCAACAGTAGAAATAAAACAAGAAATTATACAAATAATACGTAATTAATAATACAACGTATTATACAAAAATATACGTAATAATAATAATAATACCTCGTATTATTCAAAATGATACGTAATAGTATCGGTAACACAATGGATAAATTCCAGAAACTTTTACTGCACTAAATAAATTTGTAAATATTTAAATCATTTAAATAAATATAAAACTTAGACTTTAAATCATAAAAAATTATAGAAATTCAAGAAAAATACAAATACTCTTTTAAAGATCATAATTAAATATTTTAAAATACTAAAAAAATACTTTAACTAGTATCAAAATTCTTGATCCTTACATTCTACCATCCTTAAAACAAATTCTGCCCTCAGAATTAAACCCAAGGACAGAGATATGGAAAGAGAGGCTCAACTCAACGCATATAGAGAAGAATTCAAAATAAATTATACATCCATAAGCAAAGGGGAATGTAAGACAAGAACAACACAAGATGAGATACAAGTTGTGACAACTAAGATATCACTATCGCATCTCAAACTCGCAACAAAGTCTAAACAAATACTATGATACAAACATATTTAACTGTGTGAACTTGTTACACAATACTTGTAAATATATAAGCAATCTAATCTGTATAAAGTATAAGGTAAGCAATATTATAGAATCAAAACAAACATGTACACTTTAAATAAACAATTATACAAATAATATACAAGCATTCATAGAAACAAAGCAGAAACATAATAAGTACGAATAAAGTCAAGTAAGAAAATAAATTTAAAGCAAACACAAAAATAAGTCAAACACAATAGAAATAGACAGAAACATAAACAACATAATAAGAAAAACAAAAATAAGTCAAACACAATAGAAATAGACAGAAACATAAACAACATAATAAGAAAAACGAAAAATCTAAAATACATAACAGGTTAAACATAAACAACATAATAAGAAAAACGAAAAATCTAAAATACATAACAGGTTAAACAAATCACATTAGTAGGGTATAACAAAGGTTAATCAAAAACAAAAAAAATTTAATTATGAAAAACATAATTAATACAGGTTCAAACTAAAGATATTAAAAACACAATGTAAGATACAAAATCAATAAAAACGAGTAACGAGCGAAAAGCAACAGGACCATATAACAAAATAGAATAATATAATAATAAGTATAAATCAAGGATAATAGGAAAAGCAATCATAAAGCAATTAGAATAATAATACCTACAAAATAGACACAAATAAAAGAAAACATATTTAATTGATGGAATGATGAAAAGCAGTATGAAACATAGCAAAGATATAAAGACGATCAAGTATAAATAGCTAAACACAATTATTAAAATAATTATATTATCAAATAATCATGTAAAGCAGTATACAAAAATTAGCAAATAAATAATTCATTACACTATATTGGGAATTTATAAATTGTATACACAGAAATTAGAATGCGACAAATAATATAATTATGTAAAAATAAGCAGCACAATGCAAGTGGAATATTAGAAGGTAATTGAACATAAACCAAAAAGATATGATATACAAAACAATATAAGGCATATAATCATGGAAGGTCAAGGTGATATGACATAACAACATATAAAAATGAATTATATGTAGTATATCACATCAAAAGCAAAACAAATAATTATAGACGTATATCACAGCAATAATTATCGAAAACACACACTTTATATAGATATTTTGACTAAATAAATGAAGCAGACTAACATGGACAAGGAACAAAATAAAAAAGTAAGTATTAGAATGAATAAGAAAATGTATATAGAAAATAAGTAAGCAAAACACAAACAAAACTAAGAAAAATAAAATGATTGATAAATTAAATCAAACAATGATGATAGATGTAATTGGAAGTAAAGAATGAAATGAGATAAACTAAATGAAACTACTGATGAAATGTAAAAGAAATAATTATGTTAACTAATAAATAATATAGCCCAAACAACACAAATAAACTAATAAATTAATAAAATTAAAGATAACATAAAACGACATACAAGAAAACATATAACTTGATAAGTATCCAAATAATAATGGTAATAAAACACGTACATGAAAAGTAAAATGTTACCAAAATTATGTGGTAACATACACAGCAAATATGTATAAATACATGTACAATACGTAGAATTAATAAAATAATTGTAATACAAAATAAAAATAACTACACCATAACGTGACAACTAACAAAAATTGTAGCAAAGACATAATAAATATTAAATCATAATAAGTATAGCAATACACAATTGAAACGAAAAGAATATAAGCAAGAATACACTGCATAAAATATAAAACTCACTAACTACAAAAATATTTCGACTAAATACATAACCATAATACAATATGTAAAAACATAAAAATCAAAGCTAAACAAACATACATTGTAACAACCTTTAATAACCCTATACACAAACTATAAGGTCGTAACACCACACACTCACACCAAAAAATAACAACTCCTATTCAAAGAAAATATAAGAATAAAACGATATTGATATAATATGATCTACGAAAAATACAAAAATGAGAGAAACAAAAAAGAAAAGTAACACGATGTAAAATAACACAAGTCAAAATAAAAACAATACCAATCTGATAAAGAAAAACAAAATTGAAGGACTCAATGCATTCAAATAAGTAACGAAAAAATTGATAGTATAAAACTCAAAATAAATTAACACATATAAAAATTATAGAATACACTGAAACATAAATACTTACTAACAATACTAACTCTCACAAACATACTACTAGATAAAGAAGTATAATATATAAAAACAAAAACTATGAAAGGTAAAATAGGTATATAAGCAAATGAAAACATAAGAAGGGCATAATTCGGTATAATAAAAACACCGATATATTTTAGATAAACATGGTTACACAGTTGATACTAGAAATAATGAATGACTACAAATCAATAAAAAAACATCGAAAATATAATATTCCACATAAATACACTATAATGAAAAAAAGAGAATAGTAATTATAAAAAGTAAAACACAACACAAGTAACAAAATCGATGAATAGAGAATGAACAACAACAATGACACAATAAAAGCTATAAATATCTAAAAATATCATAAAATAAATACTGAAATAACAAGCGTATAAAATGTTAATTGTCACAATGACAAATAATATATATCGAAAACAAAGCAAACAACAACAAATATGCAAATACACTATAAACAAACCATGAATAAAAACTATACATACACACATACACATATTAAAATTACCTCTTATTTTAATTATAAAAGGATAATAATTAATGATACGAGATAATGTAACAACATAGATAATTAACAACCCAACTCCAACCTAACAATATGAATAAATGTTTGAATATCAAAACATAAAAACATTACTCTTAGAAATAACGAAACCAATTGTGAACATACTAAAATAATCTAACAAGGCAAAACTGACTGATAGAAAACTATATATTGAAAATGTATAAGTAATGATATATATTTTTAATGAAAAACACACAATATAACAATGTGTATGATACATAAAATAATATAATAAATAATACAAAATGTAATACAATTAAACGATATATAAGTCAAATCAAAGAAAACATAGTTGTAAAAATAATAATACATAAAATAATAACCCGAACGAGGATAGATCAGAGATACAAAGAGAGGGTAATAGATCAGAGATACAAAGAGAGGGTAATTGCGAAGCGATGGGACAAGAACCGTAAAAACTCCGGAGTCAAAGAGTGAAAAGATAGGCACGAAACGAAATCTATCAAGAAATAGGATGAGGCTCAAGAATAGTCTCACGGATGAAATATGATATGCATGTAAATCGAAATCTATCAAGAAATAGGATGAGGCTCAAGAATAGTCTCACGGATGAAATATGATATGCATGTAAATTGTCCATTATATTCTTACTAGTAGGAACTCAAGAATAGTCTCACGGATGAAATATGATATGCATGTAAATTGTCCATTATATTCTTACTAGTAGGACCTCGGGACCGTGATCGCAACCGTGACCTGCATGGGCCACCAAAAAAACCTGTCACGCCCCGCTTCCCAAATACCCGGGAATCAGAACGTGAACAAGCCCGCGACGTATTAGATTGAGAAGAAATATACACTATTTTTTGTCTCTTTTCTTTTCTTCTCAATCCAATACGCTAAGCGTCTGGAAATAAATACAATGCAAAGGTATAGGTCCCTGATCACAATCAGTAAGAATATAATAGACAACTCAGAATAAAATAATACATATCACAGATGAATATCATCCAAGACATAAAAATACGGGTCAACATGCCCTTATACAAAACTATCTGAATGAAATACTAGATAATATAAAAATACACTGATCAGATGGAAATAAAAGATAGTACAAGAGAAAACTAAGGACCAATAACTAAGCTTTGGCTTCTTCTTCTACTCCGTCCACTAGACACTCCTGCTGAGAATCATTTGGCTCCTGCTGAACCTGTTCTTCCTCTAAGTCTGACGTACACCAGAGAAAACAGGTGTACGTCAGGGTGCATGGCACACGTCAAGATCCCAAAAGGAAGAATAGAACGGTCGTGCGACCAATGCAATAATGGTAATAACAATGGAAACATGCAACTGAAATACTAATAATCTAAATATAATTTACTACTAGAGAATAATCATAATAAATCCCAGGAAATCAACCAAGTAACAAGTCGATCATGCAGCTAGTGTTCAGAATAATCATCCAAGTACAGAGTCATACACTAGATGGAATTAATACTTAAAAATCTACAACTCGAGACGTAGTACGTCGAGCGAAATAATCCAAACAAGAAAACCCTCATATATATACCATATGTCTCAAATTGTAGATAATTAAATATTAACCCCGATCTATATATGAAAGAAACATAACTATCCTACGTCTCATAGTAATCCATACCTAGCCAAGCAACGAGGTCATGTAACTAGCCTTCCTAAAACTCACTGGTCCACATCTCACATAAAGTGAACATTCTTATCACTGGATAATTGACTGTTCACAAATCCTCTACACGCATCCAATACCGTTACACAAATCGGTCAGAGGACTACACGCAATCCGATTTCGGCCTGGTCCGAACTCAAGCAGAACTCGGGTGACTACACAAATTCACTGACTTAAGTGACTACATGAATTCACTTTAGCCCAACAAACCAACCCCAGTGACTACACGAATTCACTGGCGCGATCCTGGAAGATACATCAACAGCCTTATCCGATCACATGAACATGGACTTCCCCATCCCAACTCTCTTGTATTTTCTAAGTCAAACATAATCCACATTGAAACTCGGGTTCACCACCTAAACTCAGTCAACACACCAACACATGTCACTAGGTCTGTTCATGACGCACGAGGCCACTAAGTCATGAACTACTAAGGGTTCTCGACACAACATGGATAATTAATGCAACTAATCATGTACAATAATATCATATCATATCAGATAATCAAGATTAAGAATTTGAATCATAAAATTGTTCTAAAATAATCTTCTGAAATAATAATTTATTTACTTCAAAATAATTCTATTTTTCTAAAATAAATTCTTTTTCTCATTATAATAATTCTAAAAATAATATTTTAAAATAATAAATTCATAAATTCAAAAATAATCTTTTTATAAGATAAATTCTCATTAATTCAAAATAGACTATTTTCCCTAAATAATTTCTTTTTTTTAAGAATATTTATCATTCTAAAATAATTTATTCCACAAGATAATTTCTAAAAATTATTATAATTATTCTAAAATGATTTTGTTTCCAAGATAATTCCTTTTAAATTATTTTTAATTAACATAATTATCCAAAAATGATTCTGCTGCCAAAATAAATTCTTTTAATTTATCATAATTATTCTAAAAATACTATTTATCACATAATTACGATTTATCTAATATTATTCATCAAACAATCCCACACAGATAAATATTAACAGATCAAAAATTACAGATAATTCATAATAAATAGAAGAATATAGATCTGAGCAAGTGGGATCTTGCCTACGAGACCAGGGGGTCTGATGACGGGGCGGCGGCGTCGCTGCGGATGCTCGGGAATGTTGTTGGAATGTCTCGGAGCTCTGACGGGCTTGCTGGCGGCTAGAAGGGGGCGGTTCTTCCACTGGATGTGCATTAACATATCGTCGAACAGGTGGTGTGCGATAGCGTTGTAGTGGGCGAATCTTGTCGGATCTGAACAACGGTTGGCGAGGAATTAAAATAAATACTTTTGGGTACCTAAAAAATAAACTAATTACATAATAATTATCTGCAATTAAAAACGTACATGTTGTGCTATTACAACAGTTGATACGAAATAGTCGAAAAATACCCGTATTATACAATTAAACAAAAATAATTAATAAATAAAATATATTTACTTACATTTAAAATCCAATAATTATGGGATAATTATACACATAGTAAAACGTATCAGTTGTACTAATACGACCGATAATACACAGTAGTAGAAATAAAACAAGAAATTATACAAATAATACGTAATTAATAATACAACGTATTATACAAAAATATACGTAATAATAATAATAATACATTGTATTATTCAAAATGATACGTAATAGTATCGGTAACACAACGGATAAATTCTAGAAACTTTTACTGCACTAAATAAATTTGCAAATATTTAAATCATTTAAATAAATATAAAACTTAGACTTTAAATCATAGAAAATTATAGAAATTCAAGAAAAATACAAATACTCTTTTAAAAATCATAATTAAATATTTTAAAATATTAAAAAAAATACTTTAACTAGTATCAAAATTCTTGGTCCTTACAACCTCCAATAGGATGTCATTGTTAAAGTGCAAATCGAACAATCCTCCTAAACGAATGCTTGTTTAGGATACCTAGTAAGAAAACGCAAACACTAAAAAATAATGTTAGGAATTGTTTGTTAATCATCAAAACCAGATTAGACAATAGGCTCATAAACATGAGACCTAACAATCTTTCCCTTTTTTATGATGACAAACAATCTACACAATGAGTATTGAAAACATGCATGAAACCAAGGAATATGCAATTTTGAATACACATTGCATTATACCAATAGTAAGCAGAAACGAGATACTCACGTAATACACTTTTTCTCCCCCTTTGGCAACATTAAAATGGGGGCAAGAATAAGAAAAAGAGAGTAAAAGCTCCCCCTACATGTAAGCATGGTGAGTATAAACAGATAGGGAAAGCTCCCTCTATCAAAAAGCCTCAAAGCATATATATAAAAAAGGCAGCTATATGTGAGCAAACATACACAGATATATAAAAACATACTAATCACAACTCACACTTAAAGTGACCCAAGAGAACACACACACACACACACACACACACACACACACACACACACACACACACACACACACACACACACACACATATATATATATATATATATATATATATATACACACACACACACACACACACACACACACACACACACACACACACACACACACACACACACACACACACACACACACACACACACACACACACACACACACACACACACACACACACACACACACACACACACACACACACACACACACACACACACACACACACACACACACACACACACACACACACACACACACACACACACACACACACACACACACACACACACACACACACACACACACACACACACACACACACACACACACACACACACACACACACACACACACACACACACACACACACACACACACACACACACACACACACACACACACACACACACACACACACACACAAAAGTCTCAATACATAGATACATTTGCAAAATAGTCTAAGTAAAGCTAAAAAACAACAGTACAAATAAAACTCCAACATCTATTTTAGAATCAAATTTATCATGATGATCTTTAGTGTTCAAAATGAAACATTTGCAACCAAAAGTCCGAAAATAGCTTATGTTGGGTGTCTTACCAAAATAAAGCTCATAAGGGGTTTTCTTGAAAATAGGTCTAATCAAAAACACAATTTAAGACGTGGCAAGCCGTGTTAACGGCTTCTGCCCAAAAATACTTTGATAAATCAAAGATATTTATTATAGTGTGTGCCATCTCTTGTATGGTACGATTTTTCCATCTGACAATACTATTTTATTATGATGTCCTTGATGCCGAGAACATATGAGTTAATATCATGTTTGTCACAAAAATCATAAAAACATTTGAAGCAGAACGAGGATCCAAAGGCGTCGTCCGGAAATATTTATGAAATTCCATGAAATAAAATCATGAAAATCCATGAATCCATGAATCCATGAAAGTCAAAACATAAATCGGTCGACTGCTGAAGGAATTGGTCGACTGGAAATGTCATAAATCGGTCGGCTAAAAGTATCAGATACCGATCGACTGAACAAAGTAATCGGTCGACTAGTGATGAAATCAGTCCACTGGCCAGAGAGTTTTATTAAAAACTATCTGACTAGGATCCGAAAAAGAAAAATCCAGAATAATTTAAACAAAGAACATTATTTTAAAAAGAGTTTTATTAAAAACTATCTGACTAGGATCCGAAAAAGAAAAATCCAGAATAATTTAAACAAAGAACATTATTTTAAAAGATCAAGCAAACATGAATCAAGGGATACACATGCCTAATTCTCCTCTTATGCGACAAAAGATTTCTTCGCAAGGAGGCTTGGTAAAGATGCCCGCTAATTGAGATTTTGTATTAATATAAATGAAGGATACATCTTTCTTATCTACATGATCATGCAAAAAGTAATGTCGAACATCTATATGTTTGTTTCGAGAATGAAATACTAATTTTTTTGAAATATTAATAGCACTCGTATTATCAAAAAAAATTTGTATCATGAAAATATAAGTCAAAATCAACCAAGTTTGTTTCATCCATAATAATTGAGCAGAACATAAGCTGGCAGCAATGTATTCCGCTTTCGTAGTGGATAAGACGACACAATTTTGCTTCTTTGATGACCAAGAAACAAATGAGTTGCCTAAGAATTAACAATTGCCACTAGTACTCTTACGGTCTACCTTTCATCTGGCAAAGTTGGCATTACAAAAACCACAAAGATCAAAGCAAGTATGCTTCAGATAAAACAAACCACGATCAATTGTACCATTTTTGATAAGAAAACTAGAAAGGTGAGCATACCAATCTCTTAGAGCTTGTTTCAACCCATATAAAGCTTTTTATCAAAGTCAAAATCAATAAAAATCATAATATGTAATGAAAACAAAATAAAATTGTTGTTTTGTTTCATTTAGGTAATATTTTGATCAATATATATTTCCAAATATAAGTTTCGTAAAAAAAAACATTTTTCCTAAAAAAACAAAAACGGAAACACTAAAAACTTGTTATAAAATGAAATGGTTTTTGGCATCCAAACACTTTTGGTGCCGGAGAGTTTAGGGACATGAAACCCTATTAATATAATCAAATGCCCTTGGGGTATGATCCCATTTGGGCGTATTTAGTGCACAGATCTGGTCATAGCAAAAATCACGCAAATGACACATCCTATTACAATAAGTTTAATAGAATGGATGTACTTGTTTTTGTTGGCCATTTAATTGTGCATGAGAAATATTTTTAAATGAATGTGGTCTTTTTAAAGTATTTTGCAAATTTGAAACTTTTCACAAAGCTACCACAAAATTTCTCTAAATGACCAAATCTACCACAAAATTTGCATTTAAACACATCAACATGATTGGGATGAACAATGAGTGCAAGTGTGCGTTTGTGTGGGTGGGTGGCAAAAAGACTTGATGAGATGCACAAGGAGCAATATCGGTAATAATGAGTTTTTGTACATCATAGTAAAATTTTGCAATGTGGCTGTTATGACCGTAAGTAGAGCATTTGTAAACTTTTTTATACATGTGTGCATAGTGAATGAGTGGTTTGGAAGTAGTAGCACGTGACTTAGTACACATGTCCACAAGTTTTTTATGATTGTCAATGCATGTATTTAAGGTTGAATCTAAGATATACAGTTTTTCATATCATTCAACTCATTATTTGACACAATAGCAATGGCAATAGAAGTAGAGAAAACATAATCATTTTTGAATGAAGTATTCATTTCTAATATCTTCTACTTCTAACATAGCATCAATCTTGTCATGAGATAAGCTAGCAATATTTAAGGTCAAAACATCATGATCCAATTTTAATTTATCATTATTTTTTTAAGAATCACATTCTCTTTAGCAATGATATCAAATTTTAATGCTAGCAAATCATGATCGGATTTTAATTCTACATGATTTCTTTTCAAATACATAAAATTTTGATGCAATTTGTTGTAGGCATTCATTAATCTTTCATATGCACATGAAAGTTTATCTATAGATAGTTCATTTTCGGATTCAGATTCGCATACCTCACTAGGGCAATCGCCTAGTGGCCTGTGTATGAAGATGCTCCAATGTTGTCAACAATAGCACTTGAAGCGGAACCACTGGAATGTGTTGGATTTCCTCCAAGTTACTGTGATGTGCCTCTATATGTTTCCACAATGTATAAGCACTATCAAAAGAAGCAAGTTTATTAGAAATAGATGGATCAAAAGCTTTGAGCAAAAGTTCTACTAACAACTTGTTCATAATAGACATCTTCTTATAATCCTTGCTCCAGTTGGATTTCTCCAATGTGGGCACAACATAAACATAATCAATTACTTTCCATAAATCGACATGTATAGATCTAACAAATAGTTTAAATCTAAAAGTCTATTGAGCATAAGGGAAAGCATTGAATGAAGGAGCAACATCTATAGCATAGCCTAAACTAGGTGTACCGTGTATATCCATGATGATGATGCAAGCAAGAAAAATCATAAATCTAGATTAGCAAAATATAAAATGAGGATCTTTGGCTCTAGGCGATTAAACCACAAATCAAGAGCACCAAGCTCTGATACCAAATGAAAGTACCCTAGAGGGGGGTGAATAGGGTAATGCTAACCTAATGCGATTACGATGCCAACTTAAAACTTGTAAGGAAATATCCTAGCAATATAATATACAAAAATATATGCAAGGATATGCAATGAGATAATAGGCGATATAAAAACAAACACAAGATGTAAAGTAAAATAGTTCGCAAAAGATAATCACAAACACAAAATATGATTATGGAGTTCAGTCAACCCTTGACCTACGTCTTCGCTCCTCACCTTAAGGAGATCTCCACTACCACTAAAAAACTACACAAAATGGTTTTCAAAGTTCACCGATAACTTTTACAATGCACACAATGTCAATCACACAAATCACACTTCTCTAAGTGTTGGACTACCCGTGTCAACTACCTCACATGTTTGGAATTACAACCTCTCCCTAGAATTTATGACCAATCCACTCCTCTTGGTATTAATCCCGGTCTTTCCCAACCACTCCTCTAAGTGTCCTTATGTATTACAACATGTTTAATCAATAAGTGCGAATAAGGATTTTGTTCTCTAAACATATGAGAATGAAAATTAAATCTCTCTCAATGAATCACTCTCACAACCTAATTATACTTGATATGAAATACTAAAGCTCAAGTGTGTGTGTGTGTGTGTGTGTGTAAACAATGAGTAAAAATATATATATATATGAGAATCAAAATATAAATTAGCTAAAGAGAGGGTTTACAAAACTTCTCCAAAACAAGGAGAGATAGATATTTGAAGATGAATTCCTCAAAATCAAAATCGAGATCCTTCTCTTTGTAAAACTATTTTTCCACATAACAAATACACTTGATCTTTTTCAAAACTGAGAAACTAAGTGGCAAAACTCTCTTGTTATTCCATATCCTACAAATAAGTCTTGAGGACTATTTATAGTCTTACAACCAAAACAAAACAAAAACTAGTCATTATAAAAACAGAACACAATCAGTCAACTGGTTGACTGACCGGTCAACCGAATAAACTAGCTGTTACTATAAAAAATAAACAGCCATGGCTCGGTCAACTAAAAAGCCATGATCAGTTGACTGTGTTACTATTCGGTCGACTGATTCTAGTGGCCGGTCGACTGATCGACTAAGATAGCTACTACTGAAAAACATCTTTTGCCAAGTCGACTAAAAAACATAATCGGTCGATTGAAAGACCTATCCATCGACCACTTCCAACAGTCAGTCGACTGGTCGACTGAGATAGTTGTTGCTATAAAAATAGCCTTCTGCCAAGTCAACCGGTTGACTGTTCAGTCGACTGAAAATTGACACAATCAGATACTTGAATTTTCTGAAAAGTTAATTTTCTAAATTCATTTTAAAATAGTAAAACAACTTTAAAAATAGTAAAACTTGGGAAAACGTTTACACATATAAAAATAAACATGTTAGAAGAGGAATTTCTAAAACAATACTTCCTATTTGTGAGAACTCATTAATTTGCAAAATATACGAAATCGTTAAATATGATTTCATAGATTAACAGAATCAACGAAATCGTTAAATATGATTTCATAGATTAACAGAATCAATGAAAATACGAAATTGTTAAATACTTGATTCTGATGAAATCATTTCAAGCAAGTTTTGAGATATTTTTAAATGAAGTAATAGACTTTAGAAAAGACGTAAAATAGTATTATTAAGTCTATAATCCGAAAACACATTATCTTTCCAAATAAATATATAATACGATAAATATGAAACTAATAGATATATTTTTATGTTTAAACTTATCCACAAAGATATTCAAAAATTCTTTAACAAGGCGAATAAACAATGAAAGCGATAAAATAAAATAATGTGTATGTGTATGGTTTGAGCTTTAAGTATAAACACATAAAGTAAAACAACTAAACTAACAAACACTATACCCAAGCTAAGAATCTTCATGAAGCTTGATATTGGTAGAAGGGATGAAGCGTGATCAAGTCTTTGGCTTGAATGACAAAGGCTTCATTCTAATTTCTGCCAACCTCTAATAGGGTGTCATCATTAAAGTGCAAATCCAACCATCCTTCAAAACAAATGCTTGTTTAGGATACCTAGAAAGCAAGCACAAATACTAAAAATAATGTTAGAAATTGTTTGTTAATCATCAAAACCAGATTAGACAATAGGCTTATAAACATAAGACTTAACAATGCTATCCATACCCAAGAGAAGTGGACCATGATAGTACGAATTTTGCCCTTGATTGTTATTTGTGAACCTTGCCCATGACCATTTCAAAAACTATTTTTGTGGAAATGGTTCACTCCCATTATCTTCAAAGTTAATGGCCACGAAATCCACATTTAATAGCCACTAACTCTCACTTAGCTTATAAGAGGAGGGGAAAATTGCTTATTTTTGGGGGGACTAGAGATCGAGGCTTCTAAGTATCTAGCAATTAGTCTTAGAGAAGGCTTCAACATCTTCAAAAGAGATCAAAGATCAAGCTCGGCGACCTTCATAAATCAACAAGAAGATTCCTCACCCATAATTTGGACTGTCAACAAAGTACAAGATTAATGCTCCACTTGCACATAGAAAAGAACCCAGATTTAAATATTTTCTTGTTTTCCTTTAATTTGTATATGTTGAGTCAATTATAATTTTAAGACTCAAAACAGCAGTCGATAGTCACTATTTTAACATGTGAAGCTAAATATGTTGCTACATCTATAGATGGTCAAAAGATACTCTCTTTTGGATCAATACCAAAGCCCAAATAAGTGAACATCTATAGGCTAAACATTTCATATAAATTCAAATACAAGTTTGTAGTGAAGCTCGATGAAAGCTCAGTGAAGCTTGCCCCAGTTACATTGAAGCTCGCTAACAAGACTAAGTCAAAGTGAAGCTTCTAGTGAAGTTCGCTTAATATGAACTTCACCCTAACCACACACGTGGGCCACATCATCCACACCCTAAGGGAAGTGGGCTACCCACGTTATGGTGAAGCTCGTTAGAATGAACTTTGTCCCCCACCACTTAGCGAACTTCGCCCCCGATCGTTGTTGGCAAACCTCACCATTAACTATTTCAAGAGCTATTTTTATGCCAACAAATCTCTCCATTATCTCCTAAGTTAATGACCATCAAATTCAAATTTACTAGCCTCTCTCTCTCTCTCTCTCTCTAAGACTAATTAGTTTTCTCATCATATAGAGAAGACTTCGACATCTTCAAAAAGAGGCTTGGCAACTATCAATTAGCAGAGGACTTAATGCTTCAGTTAGACTGTCAATGGAGTAAAATACTAATGCTCCATCGGCACACAGAAAAGAGCCTAGAAATATAAATTTTTCTTATTTTACTTATACTTTCTTTTGAAGTATAATCTTTGTTAATTGTAATTCAAAATATCTAAAATACGATGGTGATTTTGCTGGGAACTTCCTTCTCAATCGACAAGAAGATTTGTTGTATTCTGACACTAAGTCATCTACGGTCACCACCAGAACTTACTATACGACTTGTCATAGTGCAAAAGCAGGGTCAAATTTGACCCTCACTCCAAAGAAAGCGACCTTCGCCGACTACAGTCTTGGCTTTTGCCAGAAGTCAAAAGAACTTCGCCCAGAGTAGAGAAGAATTAATCTCACCTCAGCTGAGAGTTAAGGCTTATACGTCTTTTGATTTTGGACATCAGCCCCCAACCTCCTTAGAGGATCACTTTAAAGCATCTCGCGATGCTCATTATGCTTCTTCATATAAAAGGAAACAAAAAGGAAAAAAGAATGCATTATTGAAATCTATTATTTGCTAGTCCATTTAAGAAACAAAATGAAATTAAAAAGGATTATTACAAATAGGCCTTGTGTAGTGTCACTTAATTGTGAATAGACCCTCTGTAGTCTATTTGTGGTTTATAGACCCCTTGTAGTATTAGATGAAGTGCAAATACACCCTTACTGCACTTTTGCATTTCTTTTAAAAATTAAAAAAGGGCAATTGGCGGTTTATCCACATGAGTCGAAATATAGAGGATCTATCTATCTCATTACACATTTTCATCAATTTTAAGAGTAAAAAAAATTAACTTAGGGTCTATTCATAAAAATATAACTACATGGGTATATTCATAATTTGGTGATACTAAAAGGGTATATTGGAAATTAGCCCAATTAAAAATTTTGCAAACATTAGAATGAATTGAAGAAAAAAGACTTATAAGAAAAAGAATTAATTACTCAAAGAACTCTTCGTGATTTCTCAATCTATCAAGATTTGTTGATTTGGGTCCTTTTTACCTTTTGTCAAGATTCTCTGATTTAAGGCTGTCTTTTAGATTTATACTCAAATTCAGATTTAGATGGAAAATATGAGAAGATTGATGGATCTGTGGTGCTTGGTCGATTTGGATTTGGTCTCCTTTGTATTACTATCTTGGAAAGAACTGAGGTGTTTCAGTAGCTTATGAGATTATAATATTAGAATTAAGAAATAACTGGAAAAAATAAATACCTTGTCAGAGATTGAAGATCATATGAAATTAGCTCAGCGACTTTTTTGATAAAATAATTTAATGGATAGATGACATACTAAACTAGTTAATCAAACAAATGCGCATCATTCGCTTCTTGTGCTTGCATAATGTTGCTTTTTTTTAATATAATGAAACCACTTAGAATTGAATATATTGAAACCTCCCAGCTATTTAGGTCAACAGTGGCATCACATTCTAAATCATATAGAAGTTAAAATTTTCTAAACTGCAAGATAAAGGAAAAATTAAATTTTTTTAAAAAGATGGAAAACTTTAATATATCTCCAATGTTTATTATATATCCTGCATAAAAAGCAATATACTTAGTCTAGGACAACTCCTAGCAGATAGTAAATAATAGACATGGAAGATAGCATTCTTAGCTTTAAAGATGCAGATGGAATACTAGTGGCAAAAGTGAAAATGACAAAGAGTCACATATTTCCTCTATATCTCAATACGGAGTTTTAAAAGTGCTTCTACGAGCTCATGAATAAAGAGTCATGAAAGTGGTACCTGCGCCTTAGATATCTAAACTTGGAAGGCTTGAATTAACTCTCTAAAAGAAAAATGGTGAAAGTACTCCCGATAATTGATCATCCAAATAATGTGTGTGTGGTGTGCACACTTGCCAAGCAACATTGACTACCCTTTTTGAAAGGACGATCCTTGAAAGTGACAAACCCATTGCAATTGGTACATATTGACATTTGCGGTCTATTGAAGCTACGTTTCCTTAGAGGTAATTGATATTTTATTACCTTAATTGATGACTATAGTAGTGGATTTATTTCTTGAAAGAAAAGTCTGCTGCATTTGAAATATTCAAGGACTTTAAAGCTTGTGTTCACTAAGCGGTTGTAAATAAGAAGTACTTCTATCTGATTGAGGTGGAGAATACACCTCAAACGTGTTCAAGAATTATTGTAGATAGGTGAGCATCCATTAGTAATTCACAGCGGCATACATCCACAGTAGAATGGAGTGGTGGAAAGAAAAAAAAATCAAACTATCCTCAACTTAACAAGAATAATGCCCAAGGAGAAACGTTAGTCGAAGAACTTTTGGGCGAAGGCTACAACATGCACAACCTATCAACTCAATCGATGTCCAAAAAAAGAGTATGAAGAAGACGACACCACAAGAAGCATAGAATAGATAGAAACCAGATGTAGATCATCTATGACTATTTGGTTGCATTGCATATGCTCAAGTACCAGAGGCAAAGAGAAAAAAGCTAGATGATCACGGAGAAAAGTGCATCTTAGTTAGCTATAATGGAGAAACTAAAGCTTACAAACTCTACAATCCATAAACTAATAAATTTGTGGTGAGAAGAGATGTAGTTTTTGATGAAGAAGGAGCATGGACATGGAGCAAAGGAGACGATGACAAAGGCAAAGAGTTCTACTAAATGAACCAGATGAAGACTTACAAAGTCATGTACCTAAGCAGCAACTACATCAAGAAGCAGGCATACTAACTCAAACACAAGGTGCCACATCATATTAAAGAGTTGGAACTCTAGTGCAATCTGCATCATCATCTAGAAGAATCTGATTCTCATCCGATGGTTCAACGCCATCAGCTAGCGCAACTACAATAAAAAATGAGAAGCTTGCAAGACATCTATGATGAAACCGAAGAAGATGTACATGCAAATTACTTTTGTTTTTATGCAGATCATGAGTCTCTCACATTTCAAGAAGTATAAAAAGAAGATAATTGGATATTTGCTATAGTGGCAGAAATCCAAGCAATTCAGAAGAATGAGACATTTGAGCTAGTTCCAGTCTCTTCTAACTAGCATGCAATTGGTGTCAAATAGGTGCACAAGATCAAATGCAAAGCTGATAGAGAATTTGAATGCTACAAAGCAAGACTCATAGCAAAAAGGTTGCAAATAGAAGTACGTTGTCGATTATGAAGGAGTCTTCACACCAGTAGGAAGACTTGACATAGTTAGATTATTGATCTCTCTTGTAGCATATCATGGCTAGAAAATCTACCAATTAGATGTGAAATCAGCTTTCCTCAATAGTTTTCTTGAGGAAGAAATATACATGGAGCAGCCTGATTGTTTTATAGTACAAGGAGAAGAAGATAAAA
Source organism: Asparagus officinalis (assembly GCF_001876935.1). Classification (NCBI taxonomy): domain Eukaryota; kingdom Viridiplantae; phylum Streptophyta; class Magnoliopsida; order Asparagales; family Asparagaceae; genus Asparagus; species Asparagus officinalis. Next base: position 73,725,446 of record NC_033801.1, read on the forward strand.
TATATTGGATGAAGAAAATACTTTGTGGCCTGAAACAAGCACTGTGAGCATGGAATGTACACATCGATGGTTATGCACATGATAATGGCTTCACCAAATGCCCTTTGAACACATAATCTTAATGAAGAAAGACAATAATGAATATGCCTTTATGTTGATGATCTATTATATGTAATATGGTCTCGGAGTTCAAGATAACAATGTTTCAGGAGTTTGAAATGACAAATTGTGAACATATGTCATATGTTCTAGGCATTGATGTACATCAATACCCGATGAGATCTTCATATCCTAGAAGTAGCATGCAAAGGAGATACTTGAGAAGTTTAAAATGGATAGCTACAATCTAGTGAACATCCTCAAACCATACAAAGAAAGAGAATTTAAAGTTGTTGAATCAACTTAGTACAAGAGCTTACTTGGAAGCTTCAGATACTTCACTTTTGCTAGACATGACATTGTCTATGGTGTAGGACTCATGAGTTGATTTATGGAGATGCCAAAAGAATCCAATTGGCTTGCCTCAAAGAGAACTATAAGGTATATTAAAGGGAGTATGAACTACGATCCTTTCTATGCTTATGGAAAAGATGCAGAACTAATGTACTGTTCTAATAGCAACTATGGAGGAGATCAAGATGAAAGAAAGAGCACTACAAGGTATATCTTCTATCTTGGTACAATAGCTCTTTCTTGGTCTTCAAAGATGGGGATATTGTTTTTTTGTCTTTAAAGATGCTGGATATTGTTTCTTTGTGAACATGTGAAGCAGAATATGTAGCAGTAGCATATATTCTTTGTGAAGCAATTTGGGTGAGGAATGTCTTGAAGGAGCTGGAGTCTTGATCATTATATTTATTATACTTTTATACACTCAATATCAATGTTATTAGTATAAATATATCTACTAATATTATTTTTTATCTTTATTGACAGGTAATAAAAAAATTATCGAACAAGTGCTCAAATAAAGATTATCTCAAGCTTGAAAGTTCTCTAATTAACCCTAGAATTCTAAATCTAAAACCAATTAGAAGCAAAATCACATCACTCATCACCTTCTTGGTCAGTATTTATCAATAACTTGGTATGCAATTGAGCATTAACCTAAATCTACAAAAAAACAAAGTCAAATTCGCGCTTAGGATGATAAATTGCAAAGAAAAGGCGTTATTTTCAAATCAGGAAAGCAGAATTTAATATATTATATATAAAAATTGCCTATTTTGACAAGATGAGGCCATCCAGATTGGTAGAAATTTCATTAGCGGTAGCAAGTCATAAAAGAAATTAGAATTTAAGTAATATATATTCAATTATTTGAAGCCCGAACTAAATCCTAAGAAACCCAAGAGTATTCAAGGAAAGCCCAAGAGTTTTAAATGAAATAAATGCAAGAGAAATGAAGCTACAAAGTCTATCTCTCAAATATTAAATCAATGATATAGATTGTTTGAGGGATTCTATGGTTATGAGCGTTACTTGGGGCCTAAGCAAAATCTTATGGTTGTGAGGATTACTCGGGAGCCAAGACAAATCTAACAGTTATGAGAGATTCTTATCATCTATAAATAGAGGAGTAGTGTGCTGGTCTGAGGAGGTAAAATTTTTTATAATAATCTCTCTTTGGAGAGGATGATTACTTTTAATTGAGAAGATATTTCAAATTATAAACTTTATTTATAATTAATAAGAATATTTGTTCTCCACTTAGATTTTATTTTCTTCTTCTTTGTTGATGTGAATAAAGATGAAGATTTGCTTTCAAGGAGTGACCCTCTTGCAATAGTGAAGAAAATACTTTGTGGCCTGAAACAAGCACTGTGAGCATGGAATGTACACATTGATGGTTATGTACATGATAATGGCTTCACCAAATGCTCTTTGAACACATAATCTTAATGAAGAAAGACAATAATGAATATGCCTTTATGTTGATGATCTGTTATATGTAATATGGTCTCGGAGTTCAAGATAACAATATTTCAGGAGTTTGAAATGACAAATTGTGAACTTATGTCCTATGTTCTAGGCATTAATGTACATCAATAACCGATGAGATCTTCGTATCCTAGAAGTAGTATGCAAAGGAGATACTTGAGAAGTTTAAAATGGATAGCTACAATCTAGTGAACATGCCAAATGTTATTGGCCTCAAACCATACAAAGAAAAAGAATTTAGAGTTGTTGAATCAACTCAGTACAAGAGCTTAGTTGGAAGCTTGAGATACTTAACTATTTCTAGACATGACATTGTCTATGGTGTAGGACTCATGGGTAGATTTATGGAGATGCCAAAAGAATCCAATTGGCTTGCCTCAAAGAGAACTATAAGGTATATTAAAGATAGTATGAACTACAATCCCTTCTATGCTTATGGAAAGGATGCAGAACTAATGGACTGTTCTAGTAGCAACTAGGGAGGAGATCAAGATGAAAGAAAGAGCACTACAAGGTATATCTTCTATCTTGGTACAATAGCTCTTTCTTGGTCTTCAAAGATGCGGGATATTGTTTTTTTTGTCTTCAAAGATGTTGGATATTGTTTCTTTGTGAACATGTGAAGCAGAATTGTAGCAGTAGCATATATTCTTTGTGAAGCAATTTGGGTGAGGAACACTATAAGAAATCCGGTATTTAACGACCAAAATTAGTGAAGGGACCAGTTAACCGTCATTAATGTGTGTAAAATAATAACGGTTTTAAAGCCCTTCATCGAGTTTTCACAATTATTAGAGTAATGATAGGAGATGGGATAACAGTTTTCTAGTCCCTTCGTTAATTTGGTTTTAATACCGTCGTTATTGGGCTTCCTAAAAGACGAAGGAGTCTATTACCTTCATTAATAACTCCTAATCCTAATCATAACAGGCTACTAACCCAAACAACCAAACTAACCAAAATTAATATAAATTAAGAACCGAAACAACCCAATAAGCGACATTCTCCTCTTAATTTGAAACCCAAACCAACGAGGATTAATATAAAAGTCGAAACCCTAATTATTTCTTCGTTCACGTTGAAAGACATCGCCAGCGCCACCTCTTCCACCGCCAACCGCCGCTGCCCAGCGCCAGAACCGCCGCTGCCCATCGCCTGAACCGCCGCCTCTTCCCCTGTGCCAGCGTCGCCTCTTCACTACGCCTCCGCCAGCGCCTCCCTGCCCAGCGCCAAAGCGCCCACTAATTGAAAGAATCGCCAGCGCCACCTCTTCCAGCCGCCAGCACCGCGCTGCCAGCGCCAGAACCGCCGACTCTTCTCCGTGCCAGCGCGCCCGTCGTCGGCGTCTCCCAGCATCGCGAGATTCTTTCCGCTGCCTTCTGGTCGCTGCCCTGCCGCCGCCTTTGGTCGCTCCTTTTTGAGTTACAATTGCATTAGTCCCTATAATTTAGCCGACTAGGACTTTTGCCATAAATGACCTATACATTAGTGTTAATGTTGTTCTTATAAGATACTTAGTATTCATTCCATGCTCAGTCTCCTTAAAATAATTTTTTTTGCCCACATAATTTTTTTCCTATCTTATTTTTGCGGTTCGTCACGTGAAATTTTATCTAAAAATATCTTATAGTTTATGAAAATAGTTTCATATGCTAGTAATTATTTATGTAATATTAATATATTAATATTATTTATGAAAATAGTTTCAAGTGCTTAAGATATTATGTTTAATATATTAATATTTTAATGTACTAATAATATCATAATACATTATAGTATATTAGTCCGATATCTACTATTATATATAACCAACTTTGCGCATTTCATCACATAATTACATTCCATAATTAAACATAAAAACATAGATAGTTGAAAAATATGATATAGTAAAACATTTCTTAATATTTGTAGCTATTCTACAATGAAAATTGCAGTTCACACACACGTGACATTTTAAAAGCTAGGGGTGTTATGCCAAACATAGAGGGATTTTGTAAAACTTACCCAACCGCATTATTGACACATGTTCTAAGTATATAAACACAAAAGCCAATGACAATTTAGGCCCCCTCCACTGCCAAAAAATAGTTGAACGATCAGTAATACTTTGATCACAACTACTAACTATCTAAATACAAAATCAATTGATTCTATGAAACAATAATGGTTGACAATGAAAAAGCTATACAAACACACATGATTTAAAAAACACAAGAATAAGTTTGATAGCATGTTGCACATTCGTTTCTTCTAACCTTTTCAGAATTATAAAACTCTGGTAGGTAATTAGCAACTAACATAGTTGCTGACATCTTGTATACTGGCGGCAAGATGCAGTCATCATACAAATAAGAAATTGGAAATAATTTGCAAATATATACAATGCTTGTGTGTACAAATATATTTATCAATTTATAAAAAAATATGGTTTAGTTTCATAATGATGCTTTGGAGGAGATATTTGTAAATATATACAATGCTTGTGTGTACAAATAAAATATAGTCAATATTTATTAAACCGCAATCTAATTATAAACTAATTATATTGTTTTTTTTTGTTTTATAAAGTCGAATATCCAGCATTTGTACATTGCTTGGAAATGGCACCGAATAAAGATTGGATGGACCTAGTAGATGATAATAGACTTGATCTAAAATATGTAGAAGGGGTTGATAAGTTTTTAGACTATGCATATGAGAAGCTATTTAATAGTTTCAATCAGAACAATGGCAACTTTGAAATTCGATGTCCATGTATTAAATGCAGCAATGTGAAGTCTGGTAATTGTGAGTCGGTAAAGACCCACTTGATTGTTCATGGAATTATTAAAAACTATAGATTTTGGTGTCATCACGGTGAAAGACAGGGTGAGTCCATTTCGGAGTTTGATGAAGAACAAGAAGAAATAATAGAAGAAAGCCAGAGTGACGATGAAATGTAAGAAATGATTGGAGATTTATTTCATAATTCAACTGGCGTTGTTGCACCTGATGCCACGTCGAGTCAGGATATTCTTGAGCAGGAACCAGATGGACATGCAAAACAATTCTACAGTCTTTTAGGTGACTCCGAGAAACCTTTGTATGAAGGCTCTAAATGTTCAAAGTTATCTGCTTTAGTGAAATTACTTCACATAAAGAGCCTAAATAGGTGGAGTAATAAATCATTCTCAATGTTGCTCCAGTTTTTGAATGAGGAGCTATTGCCAGGGGAATCAACACTGCCTAATTCGTATGACGAGGCCAAAAAATTAATCCGAGACCTTGGCCTATCATATGAAAAAATTGATTCGTGTCCATTCTCTTGCATGCTGTTTTGGAAAAATGAAGAAGGTCTTGATACGTGTCAGAGATGTGGTGCTTCTAGATGGAAACTTGATAAACATGAAAAAGAGATCAAGTGAAAGGCAAATGGTAAAAAAATACCACAAAAGACATTGCGATATTTTCCTCTTAAGCCACGATTGCAAAGGCTTTACATGTCTTCAAAGACAGCTTCTGATATGAGATGGCACCATGAAAGACAAGCTGAGGACGGAGTGATGAGACATCCAGCTGACTCTAAGGCTTAGAAAAACTTTAATGAGCTACATGAAAGCTTTGCCGAAGAGCCCCGAAATGTTAGGCTCGGTCTTGCAAGTGATGGTTTCCAGCCTTTCAAAAATTCAAAAGTTTCTTATAGCATATGGTCCGTTTTACTTGTACCATATAACTTACCATCATGGATGTGCATGAAGCAATCCAATTTTATTTTATCTATGCTCATTCCTAGTCCAACTGGTCCTGGAGATGCTATTGACACCTACTTACAACCATTGATAGAAGAACTAAAGGAGTTGTGGGCCTCAGGCGTTCGAACATATGATGTATCTCTGAGACAGAATTTCATTTTACGTGCAGCACTAATTTGGACCATTAATGATTTTCCTGCTTATGCAAATTTATCTGGATGGAGCACTAAGGGGAAATTAGCATGTCCTTGTTGTAATAAGCACACTCACTCTATCAGGTTAAAATATGGAGGCAAGCAGAGCTATATGGGGGCATCGTCGCTATCTTGATGAAAATCACAGTTGGAGAAAGGATAAGAAATCATTTGATGGCACTAGGGAGAGAGGGTATGCAGCGTCGAAGCTGACCGGAGATGACATCCTTAAGCAGGTGGAAGATCTTATAGGGATCACCTTGACCAATCATCCAGAGAAGAAAATTAAAATATCACACGAAAGACAGGGAGATAATTGGAATAAAAAAGGTATTTTTTTTTGATTTGCCATATTGGAGAACTCTCTTATTGCGACATAATTTAGATGTCATGCATATTGAGAAGAATATTTATGATAGTCTGCTGGGAACAATCATGAACATTAAAGGAAAGACAAAGGATAATATCAAAGCCCGTCTCGATTTACAAGCAATGAGTTTAAAACTGGAGTTACATCCAATCCAGAGAGGAGATAAACTTGTGATGCCAGCAGCTTGTTATACTTTATCCCAAGAAGAGCAAAGCAAATTTTGTCGATTTCTAAAGGAGTTAAAAGTTCTAGATGGATTTTCATCCAATATTTCTCAATGTGTAAACCTTAAAGAGCGTAAGATTTTGGGGTTAAAGAGTCATGACTGTCACGTTCTTTTGCAGCGCTTGATTCCTGTATCGATTCGTGGCCTTCTTCCTGCAAAAGTGTGTGAACCAATTATTGAACTTTCCATATTCTTCACTATATTATGTGCCAAGACATTAAGGGTGGATGAACTTAAGCAAATTGATGAGCAGATTCCACTTACGTTATGTAAGCTTGAGAAGATTTTTCCACCTTTAATTTTTGATGTTATGTTGCATTTAGTAGTTCATTTAGCATCTGAAGCTATACTTGGAGGGCCTATTCGATTTCGATGGATGTACCCAGTGGAGCGTCAGCTTTATACTTATAAGTCATATATTAGAAATAGGGCACGTCCAGAAGGGTCAATTGCTGAAGGATATATAGCAGATGAATGCATGACTTTTTGCTCAAGATATCTAAAAGGCTTCGAGACAAAGTTTAATCGCCTTGAAAGAAATTATGAAGATGACAATAGAGAATGTAATGAAGCACAACTATCTATTTTCAGACATAGTGGGCGGGCATTGGGTGCTGCCACCACCCGCTACCTTGATGAACGTGAGTGGTTGCAAGCTCATATTTATGTTCTAAAGAACTGTGATGAAGTGCAACCACACATTGAGTAAGTCACTAAAGTTTAAGATTCTACTAATAAATTTACTATAGTTAGTCAACGTTAATCATATTTATGATATTTTAATGTAGGGACTATAATGAATTCGTAAGAGAACCCACAAATCACTATGATGATAAAGATTGGGATAAGAACTTTATCGATTGGTTCCAAGCTCTAGTACGTACATATCTTGCCTTATTTTTTTAATATCTTGATTGGTTCATTTTATTACATGTTCCATGACTTGATCATATTTTGGTTTTGTTTAGGTTTATCAGAGTTATCGAGAAGATGATGACTTACTTTCACTATCTCGTGGTCCAAGTAAGATTGTTAAATGTTTTACTGGATTTGTCATAAATGGACATCGATTTCATACAGAAAGTCGAGATAATTGTTTGTCAACTCAAAGTAGTGGGGTTGCAGTTGTTGGTGATGCTGGTGATGGTGGAGATATAGATTATTATGGTGCTTTGGTTGAAGTTGTCGAATTAGAGTATCCTGGTAGAAGAAAGGTTGTTCTATTTCGTTGTAAATGGTGGGATGTGCACGACAAAGAAAAAGGGACCGCTTTGAAAGAAGACAAATATTGATTTATCAGTATTAACTGCCGACACTTGCTAAAGACGAATGACCACTTTATACTTGCTGGCCAAGCATCACAAGTTTTTTATGTTGAGGATATTACCAATGAAGGTTGGCATGCAGTTCTTAAAGCACAACCCCGTGATTCCTATGATATGCCACCAGATACAGATGATTGTGAGATAACAGACGATGGAGTTGAAGCTTATTTGCAAGATGAATCATTTGATGCTCAGGCTATTGCATTAACATCATTGGAAGATGATTATATTAATTTGAGAAGGAGTGATATTGATCCAATTATTGTAAATTCGGTCTTAACTTCAAAAAAGAGGAAAAAGACTCAAGCAGAGAATTAGAGCACTTTAATTAAAGAATAGAACACAAATGATATTGTGTTATTGAGATAAATTTTAAGTTGTATCTTCACTATAACTATTCCTTTTTTAGATATATGATGTTCTTTTCTTCATATTTTGGATGTGGCTTTGACATTGCAGCAAGTGCTTCTACATTAGTGTATTATGTATTTATTATTATGCTTGTCCTTAGGGATTTCTTTTTCTTTTATTCATTTCTCTTTTGACATTTGTTTCATACATAGTGTGTAATACTTAAATTCCTTTTCATAGCAGGAAAATGAAAACTCAAGAAGTCACTTCCAAAAGCAAAAAGGCACAATTTCTAGCACCCAGGTCATTAATTAGGAAGCGACTTCAAGCAATTGCAGAAAATTCATTAAGAAGGGAACAACTCCGTACTTGTCATGACATGAACTTGAATATTCAAAATCCAACACAAGATCAAAATATGGATGCAAATTTTAGCGCTGATTCAGAAAACTTTGAAGAGGAGAATTTTGCACAAAATCGCAGGAGAAGTGCAAATACTAACAATGAAGAGAATGATGATTCTGCAGGTTGATGAGACTTAAAATTTATTGTTATTTCTTTTTTATCTTTCAATTTATTTTTTATGATTGGATTAATAATTGCCTAATTTTTTGCAGAATCAAATAATCATCGAGTGCAAAGTGATTATGTAATACTAAATGAATCTCGACAAGAAGGTATATTCTTTATTAATTACAAGAAGTAATTTTTTTATCAATTTCTTTTTACCTATATCTTGTTTCTAACATATGATATGATGTATGCAGCTGTTAATTCTCATAAGAAGAAAAATCCACCTCGTGGTAATAATAAGTGTCTAAAGTTGAATAATTTGTCACATGGGGAGAAAAAGATCATTACTTTTTATCAAAATGAGCTATTGAACCAGAATTTTCACGATATCTTAGAATTATTATTCGAGATAGAAATATTTGCCCAGTAGCTATTGAGAATTGGGCCAAAATACCACAGCAAAATAAAGATCATATGTGGGCATCCATTAAGGTACATTGAAAATTAATTAAATGCATTTGGTTTTTAATTCTTATCCATGTATATTGTTGGATTGTTGAAATTATCTTTTAATCTTGATGTATAGAAAGCAAGCCAACAAAATACACTTAACAGAGGCAAAAGAAAGATGCTCCACCACACGGGCAGCAAACCCTTTAGACAAATTACGTGGGAATTGGTATACATTCAAAACTAATTTCTTATTTATTTATAACTACTTTGTTTTTTAGTTTGATGTTGTACTCATTTTTATTTAATATTTGAATAAGGGTGGCAAGTCAGGAAATCCACCTGATGTGGCAAAAATGTTTCATGAAACTCGAAAGAAAGCTAATGAAACACTAGAAAATGGGGATCAAGATAAATATGTAAGTAGAATATGTGTTTAAGTTTGATAATGATGCATTATATAGTACTAACATATGAATTTAATTTTTATAGGATGAAATTGTTCAAGTCAAACAAGCAAACCCTTCACTTTCTGACATTGAGATAGTTGAGAAAATCTGGGGGAAGCAATCTCATGGTCACATTACTGTATTTGGTGGCGGGACTACTTTGAAAGATTTGAGAGGACCGCTCCCTAGTCGATCTGATCTGGAAGCACGGGTTATAGAAGAAAAGAGAAAGAATCAGATGCTTCAACAACACTTAGATGAGCAGGAGCAACAACAACAAAGGATGTCTGAGTTGGAGTCACAAGTGAAAGCTATGCAAGAAATTTTTTTAGGAAATCACCTTCATTGACTCCTCAAACTCGAGAACATGTGCAGGACTAGGTAATTATTTTTTATAAAATTTCGTATATACTTTTATGATTGACTACTTGCACTAAAAAATGTAATTTTTTATTTAATAAGATGATATTTGTTTAATTGATATTTCTTAATTATGTGATTTTTTTTTAAATTTTTTAGGCTATCCATGCAAGATTAGGAGGGGGTAGTTCGAGTCTTCTTTTGACGATGATTAGAGGTGTCAGAGATGTGTCTTTCCCAAACTTTTATTTTAATTTGTTTTAGATAGTTTCATGTATTTTTCTTTGGAACAATTAGGATATTAACTCTTATTATTAGTATTGAATATTTGAGGATGGTGGAATTTTATTTATTGATGTTATTAATGAATGGAATTTTTATTTTACCTCTTATTCATTATTGGGTATTTTTAATATGTTTTTGTTGTGAATCTTAGTGTCTGGGTGAGAATAATATGATAGTTGCCTATGAATGAAAAAATTATTATTAATGTATATTACAAATTTGTAGTCTACAATGACGGTTTTATAAACCGTATTTTGTTCATCAACGAAGGGAAAGCACCGTCGTTGATGGGTTACTAATTACCCATTATGAGGACTTTTACGACGGTATTCAATGGTCATTAATTAGTCTTTAACGATAGGAAAATATCCCCGTAACTAATGGTAAATTATTAGTATTGAATATTTGAGGATGGTGGAATTTTATTTATTGATGTTATTAATGAATGTAATTTTTATTTTATCCCTTATTCATTATTGGGTATTTTTAATATGTTTTTGTTGTGAATCTTAGTGTCTGGTTGAGAATGATATGATAGTTGCCTATGAATGGAAAATTTATTATTAATGTATATTAGAAATTTGTAGTCTACAATGACGGTTTTATAAGCTGTATTTTGTTCATCAACGAAGGGAAAGCACCGTCGTTGATGGGTTACTAATTACCCATTATGTGGACTTTTACGATGGTATCCAACCGTCATTAATTAGTCTTCAACAACGGGAAAATATCCCCGTAACTAATGGTAACGACGGGAAAATATCCCGTCACTGATGGTAACGACGGGAAACTATCCCGTCACTGATGGTAACGACGGGAAAATATCCCCGTTACTGATGGTAACGACGGTGATAATTACCGTCGTAAATATTAATGACGGTAATATGTTCCGTCGTTATAGACTCTATAACGACGGGTAGTATATCCCTTCGTGACCCTTTAGCGAAGAGGGCTTCAACGACGGGTGACGAAGGGATTTTTCCCCGTCGTTATCATACAATAACGAAGGTTTTCAGCTCTTTAACGAAGGGAAATACCTTCGTTAAAGATGTAATTTCTTGTAGTGGAATGTATTGAAGGAGCTGGAGTCTTGATCATTTTATTTATTACACTTTTATACACTCAATATCAATATTATTAGTATAAATATTTCTGCTAATATTATTTTTTATCTTTATTGATCGGTAATAAAAAATTATCGAACAAGTGCTCAAATAAAGATTATCTCAAGCCTGAAAGTTCTCTAATTAACCCTAGAATTCTAAATCTAAAACCAATTAGAAGCAAAATCACATCACTCATCACCTTCTTGGTCAATATTTATCAATAACTTGGTATGCAATTGAGCATTAACCTAAATCTACAAAAAAACAAAGTCAAATTCGCGCTTAGGATGATAAATTACAATGAAAAGGCATTATTTTCAAATCAGGAAAGCAGAATTTAACATATTATATATAAAAATTGCCTATTTTGACAAGATGAGGCCATCCAGATTGGCAGAAATTTCATTACCGGTAGCAAGTCATAAAAGAAATTAGAATTTAAGTAATATATATTCAATTATTTGAAGCCTGAGCTAAATCCTAAGAAGTGTTCGCGGGGAAAACTGTTGTCCTTTTCATTGAAATAATTGTCATCTTGACTTACAAAAGATCCGGTC
>NC_033801.1:73738303-73784389 GCF_001876935.1 Asparagus officinalis
TGTGATCTTTTTTAGATCTGACCTCTTGATTTCTTTTGTAGGCCATTATGTCGCGAGTCTCGAGAGGTCATTTTTCTGCTGCATCGGCTGATGGCGCGCTTCCTTCATATGCTGGTGAGCTACTTTTTTGGCATATTTGCAAATTTACAAATTAGTCCCTTTTTTTTGTATATTTGCGCAAATTGGTCCCTTTTACCCCCCGTTGTTCTCCTTGGTGAGGCAACCGGGAAAAGCCTTGATTCTCCTTGGTGAGGATCGACGCTTTAAAGATGGGTTTTGCTTGGTCAAAACCACATCTCATAATAAAGGGGGTGTTTTGACGCTGCATCGTGCTTTATAAGGCAGGGATATATTGTCGATATACCCTATCTTATAAATGCGCAATGTGGCCAAATCGTCTCGCCCTTTATAAGGTAATGACTCTATCTTACCAATTTGTAAGATGAATTCAATTTCCTTTTATATCTGAAATTAACAAACACTTAACTGCTTGTTTTCAGTGGAATATCCTTCCGGAGCTTTTTCATCGCATGCGGTGAATGGACGTCGTGATGAGTATTATTCAACATCTGATGACTTTTCGCCCATTCCGCTCACCTCCCAGTTTGCTCCGGGCACGTCGTTGGAAGTTGTCCAAGTGGTGAGGGAAGGTGGCCATCAAGCTCTTCGCCAGCTGATCACAGATGCGCCTCTCGTGCAGGATGCCAGTTCCGTTCAGTCTCTTAGGAAGACTGACTTCTTGTTTGGAGACTCTACCAGGGATCCCGATGCAGTATTTATTGAGGCTGAGCAGTGGCTTTACCAGACTGGCAGTCGTTATATGTATTTGCCGAAGATTCCTCGACACCGTTCTTTGACTGAGCTCAGGCGCCAAGCTGTGAAGCGGGAGATGTCGTGGAGTTTGACAAAGGAACATGAGAGCGTTCACTGCGGCTATATTACTCATCAGGCAGTTCCTGGTTCGAGTCGAGATCACATTGTTGGACTACATCCTGGAGTACTGGGGCTAGATACTCCGCCTCGCAATGAGTTCCTCACCACTGCTTCTACTTTGAGGAATCGCCTCGCTATCTTAGGACGGGAGATGCCTGCACCGCGCCACAGATTCTATGGTTGGGTCCATTCTTTGGACAGGTTTTGGTGGGCTCGTATGACGAAGTATGTCTTGAGCCGATGGAGCGAGGAGTTACATGCTTGCGGTCTTTATGCAGCCATTCGGGCCACTATGCATGGCTTGCCTACAAGCGCGAAGCATTTCTTTGCCCTATGCGAGCTTTACAATCCAGATTCCAACACTTTTCTGACCAGGCACGGAGAGTTGGGCTTGGCTCTACATGAGATGCACAAGATTTCTGGTTTGCCCATGGGACAGATGTTATACCAGGAGTACTTTCCCTCCAACCATGAGTTGAGTCAGCTGAAGGATCGCGTGCCCGACCGCTACGAGACCTTATGGGATCTCACTTGTCACTACCACATTGCTTTGGCGCAGTCTAAGCCCCTAGCGAAGAGGACCAAAGCAAATGTGAGCCTGAAGCAGTTCGCATCATACTTGTTCAGGAATCTGGAGAGCCATTCTGGCCAATCTATTTGTGAACTGGCACCGCTGACTCCTTCAGAGGTTAATGAGCTGCTGAATAAGACTAACGCCCAATCCTATACCATTAGCAGTTCCGAGAGCGGCTTTCCTGCAGGGACTAAATTCAGATCGTTCTTATATCATGCGACCACACCGATTCGTCCGATGACTCTCCTTGCCGGTTATCTCGCCATCTGGTTGAAGAAATGTGTGGTCCCGTATCAGTCTGGTGACGCTCTGCCACTGGAAGTGCTCTATCCTGCAGTTCAGCTTGCCTACAAGAAGGAACTTTCGCTTCTTCCGGTGATGGTTGCTAACATTCATCGAGGGCTTCGGCAGATTTCTGGTGCTTTTACACGGAGAGATGATGATAAACCGACTCAGATTCCTACCATTAAGGTAGAGCTCCCGTATATTTATTTGATGGCTTGGTTCGTTCTTCATCGTTCCGACGTGATGTCAATACCGAATGCCATAGATCAGTCTGTCCCCTTTCTACAGTTGCTTGAGAATGGTGAATGGGAGGGCCGAGGATTCCCCGATATCAGGCGTCAGCTACAAGTCCACAAGTGCTGGGCATTCTCCACTTGCTTTCCACAGTTCTCCAGCCGGTACGGCGAGTGTTTGATTGATGAGGAGAAGCCGAGGGAGTATAGGACTTATCTGGATATGGGCTGCTTTAATTGGCTAGTGAACATTAGGCCGGGTTACCTGACTTTCCGGGTGGGGAATCAGTGCTTCATAGAGCCGTATCTACCTTGCCGATTCGCCCGCAAATTCGGTTATGACCAACTTTATGTTGGGAACCCGCGCCAGCAGCTTCGGGCTCATGGAGGTCTGGTGGACGGTCTTCGTGCATGGTTGTGGACCGTGACTGGTTGCACTGGAGCTAGGTTCAGTCTCCCAGGTACTGAGCGACAGTTGAACCTCACTTTCCTGAGCTGCAAGTGGTTGCTAGCAGCTAATAAGACTGTCCGTGTGAAGCCTATCGAAGAGTTGGTGACCGAAGAAGCCTCTCAACTTGATTCTCGTGTTATCCAGGACGGTGCTCGATCACAGAGGGCTCAGGGCAAGACCCGCCGACTTGATGCAGAAGGTCACAGGGCCTTTAGTTCTGCTGGAGAGGCCTCAGGCGGAGACCCTGAAGACTACGAGGCAGATTTGGAGCAAGGTTAGTCACCTATCTTTCTTTTTTCTTGCATTTTCAAATTACTATTTCTGACCACTATTCGTTGTTTCAGGGACAGCGATCAACAGTGACGACGAATTCCGTCCTTTTACCCGGGCCAGACCTTCGATTGCTGTCCGTGCTGATAGGCGGAAAAGATTAGCCCACAAGCCGCCTGCAATTTCACGAGCATCAGAGATGGACTTGGCTGGTGAGGATCCTGTTAGTGACGGAGGTAACGTCTATTCTATAGATCATTTTCTTGATCGTTTAGAACTTCTGGCTCATGCTTTCCCATCCTATGCAGGATATCGTGAGGAAGGCGAGATGAGTCCTGATGATTGTGCATCTCCTGGTGAGCCTGACTCACCGCCCCAGGTAGAAAAGCCTGCAGAGACCGCCCATGTTGGGGAGTCTGTCAATGAAGGACCCAGTTCGGTGATTCCAGGTACATCTTCAAGAGGTAACTTGTCTCTATTGGCCATAGTTTCCTTCCTCCTCCTTCATACTTATATCTTTTTATGTCAGATTTTTCGATTGATGACTTCGATGGGGAGGGCCTGCCTATGGACACTTCTATGTTCAGCTTCATGTATGACTCTCCTCAGATCGATGGCCAGCCGCCTCAGGATATGTTTCCTGAGTCTGTACTCCCTCAGACTCCCGGGAACGGTTATTTTGAAGGTGCGTGCCTCTTCTCAAGCTAACTATAGGACTAGCCAATTCCTTGACTAATGCAACTATAAAATGATGTTTCTGTTTTGTGTCTAACAGGAGCTTTCGCTGAGGCTGACCCTGTTGAGCCGGCTGTGCGACCAACTCCACCAGTCGATGCTGCTACAGTCGTTACATCTCCATCACCCCCAGTGACTCGAGGGGAAGGAGGTATAATTTAATTAACTGAGCAATGCCATTCCTTTCCTCGTTGAAGCTTTTGACGAATTCCTCTTCTTTGTGTAGGGCTTCCTTCTCAGCTTCATGTCCTCGTTAAAGAGCTGTTATCGGGCAATGACCCTGAGAAGATCTTCATCAGCGTAGAAGTCCGCTCTTATTTCTCCTCCCTGAATGCTATAATTGGCAAGCTCCTCCACGACGGACTTTCTCTTCGCCAGTTTAAACCCTACCTTGATTCCAAGGTAAATTTAATAAGGGACATGGGATACCCGGACCTAGCGACGGCTATGGTTGATGACCTTGATCGCTTAGAGCATGAGTTTCAGATGCTTCATGAGCTCCGGGATGCCGGTGCCTCTTCATTTATTGCTGCCGAGTTGGACGCTCGTTTACAGACATGGCGTAGTACTCGGATGGTTGCTGAGCTCGAGGTCCAGGTGCAGCGGGGCCGAATAGATCGAGTTGAGGCTGACCTTGCCACTAGATCATCTTCACTTGATGAGCTTGATTCTCAGATAGATCAGCTCCGGCGAGAACTCCGTGAGAAGGAGGACGCGAAGATGCACGTTCAGCAAGCACATGCTGCTTTATCTGATGAGCTGAAGTCCTTGAAGCAGACACTGGCTGAGACAGAGGAGGATGCTGTGAGGACTTTAGCCGCGAACGAAGAGTCTGTCAGAGCTGAGTTACAGGAGGAGCTTAGGCGAGCTTATGATGAGAAGCTGTCTGAGTTTAGTCAGCAGGTTTTTAGCCATGGGCTTGATGTATGATCTTATTTGCTGTAAACTTTGACATTTGATCCTTTTAGTGGAACTGGTTTTTATCTTTGTCTTTATTATGATTCCTCATTCCGCTTGAAATGATTGACCATAATACTCATAGGATTTTTGGCAAACCCCCAGCCTTCAACGGGTTTGATTAGCCTTTACCGACTACCGTTTGAGTCGGGCTAGCATGCGGATTGTCTAAATCCGTTCCGCATGTAACGTTGTGCTAAGAAAGTGAATTCTCTTAGACTTTGTGCTATGATTTTGAATACATAGGCTTCGTCTTTCTCACGGGAATAGACTACCCGGCGACACGTGTTAGGTGTTGACTTTAGGATTTTTGGCTAACCCCCAGCCTTCAACGGGTTTGATTAGCCTTTACCGACTACCGTTTGAGTCGGGCTAGCATGCGGATTGTCTAAATCCGTTCCGCATGTAACGTTGTGCTAAGGGAATGAACTCCCTTAGACTTCGTGCTATGATGTCGAATACATAGACTTCGCCATTGTTACGGGAATAGGCTACCCGGCAACACGTGTTAGGTGTTGACTTTATCCCTACTTAGGTTTCGGGATAAAATACCCCAGACTGGTCTTCTGGTGTCTTTTTCTACGGCGAAAGACTAAACCGGCGACGCGTGTTAGGCGTCGGCATATCCTTTCTTAGGATTCAGGATGAAATTCCCCACACGTGTAAGGCATGGATTTTGGTGTTATTAATAACAACCTACCACAATGTTGAATATATGGGTGGGTGTTCTTTTTAACGGTTAAGAACTAACCGGCAGCGCAGGTTAAGCGCAGACTTATCCTTGCTTAGGTTTCAGGATAGAATACCCCAGAATCGAACTCTGGTGTCTTTTTCCAAGGAGAAAGACTAAACCGGCGACGCGTGTTAGGCGTCGGCATATCCTTTCTTAGGATTCAGGATGAAATTCCCCATGCGTGTAAGGCATGGATTCTGGTGTTATTAATAACAACCTGTCACAATGTCGAATATGTGAACGGGTGTTCTTTTTAAACGGTTAAGAACTAACCGGCAGCGCGTGTCAGGCGCAGACTTATCCCTGCTTAGGATTCGGGATAAACTTCCTAGGATGAATCCTAAATTGATAAATTTCGGAAAAGATCGATGCGGGAAAGGCAGAATTTTATATTCTATTTCCCGGTCTTCTTTTAGGGTGAAGGCGAACCCGAAAACAAGGAAGGAAGAATTTTATATTCTATTCCCTGATCCTGGAAAGGAAGAATTTTATATTCTATTTCCAGCGAGGAAGAAACTAGAAGTGGGGTGTCCACTCCGAGAATCTGGAAAATTTAGATAAACTTGCCTTTTATAGGATGAGTTATCTAAACTGAAAATGGGTTCTTCGTTTATCGAAGTGGAATTTCAACTTTGGCTATAACCATGGGAAGGCTTGACCAAAGAGAAAAGAAAGGAGTTCTTTCGTTTATCGAAAGGAGACTCCGATCTGAAAGGGGACCTTCTTGTCTATGGAAAGAGTCAAGAAGGTCATATGGACATTTTTTGTGGACCCACTGTCAATTGGAACTGATCAGTGAGGGATTTTGGTGGAGACAATGATTTCGGGTTATCCTCTAAAATATTAAGTGTAATATTCTTCGAGGAACTTCCCGGTAAATGAGTTATCCTGAATGTACTAGGGATAGTACTTTTTCAGGAACTTCCCATTTATTGGCATTAATTGCCTGGCGCCCTCTAGGGAAATCAGACGGTAAGCGCCGTTTGAATAGACTGTGTCTATCACAAACGGTCCTTCCCATTTGGGTTCAAATTTACCTTTCTTCTTGGAGGTGAGAATTATTGGTCGGCGAGCAGCGAGGACCAGATCTCCTTCCTTGAAGCTTCTCTGTCGGACTCTTTTGTTAAAAGCCCTTGACATCCTGGCTTGGTAAAACTCGATGTGTTGTTGAGCCTCCAAACGCTTTTCATCCAGCCTCTCGAGCTCTTCGAGACGCTTCTGATGTTGTTCTTCGGTCGTCATCTCCGTTGCGAGAGCGATCCGAAGGGAGGGAATTTGAATTTCCAAAGGTAGCACCGCTTCGCATCCATATACTAACGAGTACGGAGTAGCTCCCGTAGGAGTGCGTATGGTGGTGCGATAAGCCCAGAGTGCCTCCCCAAGTTTATCGTCCCAGTCTCGTTTGTTGGTCTTCACGAGCTTAGACAGGATCTTAATGATCGTCTTATTGAAAGCTTCAGCTAATCCGTTTGCAGCTGGATAATACGCTGTTGATGATACATCCTCGATCTTGAATTTATCACAAAACCTGATGAAAGCGTTGCTTATGAACTGTGGACCGTTATCGTGGATGATCCGTCTCGGCACGCCGTGTCGGTATATGACATGATGCTTGATGAAGTTGATGACGTTGTTTGTCTTCACTTCCTTAAGCGGAATCGCCTCAGCCCACTTTGAAAAGTAGTCAGTGATAGCGAGAATAAACCGATCACCTTTGACTGAAGGGGGAAAAATTGGACCGACAATGTCCATACCCCAAGTCTCGAATGGCCAGGATGTGGTTGATGTGTGTAATCGTTCTGGCGGTTGGTGCATATAATTTGCATGCACTTGACAGGCGTGACATTCTCGTGCATATTCGATTGCGTCACGTACCATTGTTGGCCAATAATATCCCATTCTTCTGATTCGATCATATAGCTTGGGACCAGGTTGATGCGCACCGCATTCTCCTTCGTGCGCTTCCTTAAGCACTTCTTTTGCTTCTTCGTTCGAAAGGCATCGGAGGAGCAAATCGTCATACCCCCGGCGGTATAACGTACGGGTCTCGATATTGTAAAAGAACCGTGGTGCTCTTCGGCGAATAGATTCTTTTTCTTTTACATCCTCCGGCAAGATGCCATATTGGACGTAGTCAATGATAGGAAAGCGCCAATCTCGGGACTCAGACCCGATTTGAGTTGAGTTCACCTCCTTGGTGTTTGGGCCCCTATCATCTTCTTCTTCATCGGTACCCATATTGTATAGGGGTACGAAGAGTTGATGCGATCTTACTGTGACTAGCAACTCTGTTTCAGGCGGTCGTGCGAGGGACACTGCTAGTGCCGCCAGTGCATCTGCATAAGCGTTCTGGAGGCGAGGGATGTATTCAATGAAGAATTCCTCAAAGGATTCCGCCATTTTGATGGCCTCCTGGTGATACGGTATCAGGTCTTGGTTCCTGACTTCATACTCTCCACGGACTTGGTTGACTATTAGCTGCGAATCTCCGAAAGCTTCAAGATATTCGACCCCCAGCTCTTTGGCGAAACTGAGTCCAATGAGAAGCGCGTTGTACTCGGCCACATTGTTGGAACATGGACCCGTTAGCGAATAGGCTCGAGGTATTACATGCTTTCCCGGAGAAACTAGGACGACTCCAACTCCGGAGGAGACTGTAGAACATCCGGGGGTTATTACCCTATTAACCTCTCTTGAAGCACCATCGAAATATAGTTGCCATATTTGTTGATGCGACGATGTAGTATTAACCTCGTGGGTTTCATCCGGCAAGTCATCATATACTTCCGCCGTATCTGTGGTCGGGCTTGCCGCCAAAAGATCACAAATTGCTTGTCCCTTGACCGACTTCTGCTGTTTGAAGTGCAAATCGTACTGGGATAGGAGGAGGGCCCATTTTGCCAAACGCCAGTTCATCGAACCCGGTTGTGTCATAAATACTCGCACGGGATTAACGCCGGAGATTACGTAAATCGTCTGTCCCACTAAGTAATGCCGCATCTTTTGCACTGCGAATACCAATGCGAGACATTCTTTCTCGATCATCGGATATCGGGACTCAGCGCCCACCAAAGTCCGACTTAAATAATAAACTGCCTGTTCGTGACCATTGTCATCATCTTGTGCTAACAAAGCACTGATCGAATGGTTCATCGCCTTGATGTAAATCAAGAACGGTTTACCTGATTTTGGTGCAACGAGAACAGGAGGATTTGTTAGATATGTTTTAATATCTTCAAATGCTTTTTGACAGGCGTCGTCCCAGATGAATGACACCCCTTTCTTGTTTAGCTTAGAAAAAGGTTGGCATTTCCCAGAAAGATTTGAGATGAACCTCCGGATATAAGCTAAACGCCCCTGCAATCCTCTAAGCTCTCTCAGATTCCTTGGAGGTTGCAGTTCGTGTATCGCCTTTACTTTATCGGGGTCGATGTGTATACCTTTAGTGGTAACGACGAATCCAAGGAATTTTCCGCTGGACATTCCAAGGAAGGATTTAGTAGGGTTCATCTTCAACTGGTGGCTCCGCATGAGATCGAACATCGTCTTCAGGTCCTTGATGTGATCCCCTTTGCTGCGGCTTTTTACAACCAAGTCATCAACATAGCATTCGACTGTTTTCCGGAGGTGCTCTTGGAAAATCTTAGTCATCGCCCGCTGGTATGTGGCACCGGCATTCTTCAGGCCGAAAGGCATCACTGTATAGCAGAAGACACCGAGAGGTGTTCTAAACGCCGTATGCTTCTCATCCTCCGGATGCATCTTGATTTGGTTATATCCCGAAAAGCCGTCCATGAAGGACATCCTCTCAAATCCGCATGTATTGTCGATGATGACGTCCGTGATTGGGAGAGGAAAATCATCTTTTGGGCATGCTTCATTCAGATTCCTGAAGTCGATGCAAATCCTGATTTTGCCATTTTTCTTCATGACGGGAACGATGTTGGCTAACCAGTCTGGATGTTGTTCCTCTCGGATAAATCCTGATTCGATCAACTTCTTAACCTCTGCCTCAATGGCTTCCATAATCTGCGGACGAAACCGTCTTTGCTGTTGTTTGACAGGTTTGGCATCCGGCTTGATGTCGAGGTGATGCATTGCCACATTAGGATCAAGCCCTGGCATATCTTCGTAGTTCCAGGCGAAGACGTCGATATATTCCCTGATGAGGGCGATTAGTTCCTCTTTCTCATCTGGGGGAAGACTACCGCTGATGAATATGGGTTTTGGATTGGCCTCATCGCCCATATTAATTTGGACTACTTCATCTTCGGTTGGTGGTTCTCTCTGTTCGAACCTGTCACCGTACTGCATACTTAGATGATGCACCCACGGGTCTTCCCACGTTGGCATTTGATCATCATCCTCCAGCGTGGATGGATCTGCTGTAGTCATGTTTGACATTAAGGTTTTGAACATTTCTCCCAGACTTGTATCAGAGTCCCACTCTGAAGCATCGGGAGAGTATCCATTCTTAGGCTTGTTAGCAATTTGATCAATGATCTGCCAACTACATTCCTCATCTGATGAAACATAACCTAAGCCTCGTCCATATTTATAATAATCCTCAGGCTTCCCTTTCGGTACATATACTGCTTTGGCTGGATTACGAGGACCTCGATCGAAATATAAACCTTCTCCGAGTGTGAAGTCGTATCCTTGCTTTTCCATAAGCTTGCGTGCTTCCGGACTATACTTAGACAAATGCCGACCGGGTTTGTCATCATCTTCATCTTCACTTAGGAAATGATCCCGTAATGGAGAACTTTTCCCTTTACCGTAAATTATTTCCTTCGCGCCCTTTATTTTGTTCGGGATGATCATGGTTGTTCCGAAAGAATGTTGGAGGCGTTCTTTCGTTACATAGGATGATCGGAGCGGCATATGCAAACCAGAATTATTATACAATTCCGTCATCATATTATCAAAAGACAAGGAGTACTCTAAATCATCATTTATTTCATCGGTGGCAAGTTGCCAGTTACAACTGCCATCTGACGATTGATCATCGTCAAGATTGATTACAAAGGGTACAATGTCATTTAGAACAAAACCACCATTGTAATCGAATCCGGCTTCGGAGTCAGCTTCTTCTCCGCTGTCCGCGCCCTGGACCGATGGTTCTGTATCGGATTCGTTACCATAAAGGAGAGAATCAGTGAAATAATTCTCAAACCCTTTAAATGGTTGCTTATCCGCGACCACCGTCCTAACTCTTCCATCAGTGTCGACATATTTCAGACACTGATGTAAGGTAGAGGGAACTATAACATTACTATGGATCCAAGGCCGACCCAATAGTAAGTTATATGACGTCTCAGCATCAATAACATAGCACGTGACCTCTGTCTTCAGATCGCCCATTTGGCACTTTACCCGAATTTTACCTAAAGGCCTTGACCCGCTGGTGTTGAATCCGTATATAACCGTGCCTGTAGACGCTAATTTGCTGACCGGAATGCCAAGGTTGTGCATCAGACGAAGTGGCATAATGCTCACAGCGGAACCCGGATCGACTTGGATCCGGTTGACTTCGCTGGAACCAATGTATCCGACGAAGTATAGGGGCCGATCGTGATTCGAATTTTTCGTTTGCATATCCTCTTTGGTGAAGGTGATGCAGGGAAGGTTCTTAGTCGCCATGTTGCACTGTTGACTCAGCGGTTCTGGCTGTTCATGCACCGGCTTGACTTGAGTCAGAAATACCTCTGCATTGGCCAAAGCTTCTTGTAGGGCCTCCCTGGTTTCTTTGGATAATCGCAGCAACTCATACAGCGTTATCCGTGCAGGAATGTTGGCTAATTGCGCCATAATGTCGAAGACTTGCGGAGTTTTCGAGCTTTCCGGTTTGTCTCTTCCAATCGGGCGACTGAAACGAGGCTGCTTCGGATTTTGCACCTCCTGAGGATTCTTCTCTTTTGGTTTATTCACCGGCTGTCTTCTAGCATCTTCACCCGGTGTAGTACTCGCAATCACCCCCATCTCCGTGAGAGTTTTGGCTGGTCCTCGTTTATTCACCCCCTGTTCACTGGGTGGTGGATATTTGTAGTGATACTCATTTCCGCTTCTAGTGGCGAAGACCTCTTGTTCTTCTTCGGAGAGTGGAAAAGCGAGAATACTTTCGTCATCTTCTCCCGGGATAGCAGAGACTCCACAGCAAGACTTTCCTTTCCCTTTGGATTTCTTCTTTGATGACGATCCGGCCCATTGTTCATCTTCAATTAGGTCGGGGTGAACCCATAGGATTTCACCATTTGGAGCTGTGTGCGGCACAAGTCCTTTTTGGCGCTGTCCATGCGGGTCGTCGTTCACCGTCTTCATCCCGACTTTGGTGATGTGCTTTGGCTCGAACCAAGTCGTAGGTACCGATCCGAAACTGATTGATACGGCGTTCGCTCCCACGTTCTTGGCAGGCTTCGGGGTTATAACGCCCACGTCAATGAGTGCCTGGATTTTGTCCTTGAGGTGGTAGCACGACCTCGTAGGGTGATGGACCGCTCTGTGATACGCGCAGTACTTTGGGTCCGTCACCTTGTTTGCTCCCTCCTGATCCACGATTGCTGGCAGCTGGATTTTGTTGTTCTCCAACAAATATTTGAAAATGCCGGGCACCTCGTCGTCTTTGAAGGAGTATGTCTTTGGAAACCTTGGCTCCAAAGACTTTTGCTTCTGGGACCGCTGCTGCCAATGAGGTTGGGATTGCTGTGGCGCTCGTTGCTGCTGTGGCTGTTGCGGTGCCCGTTGCTGCTGCTGTTGCTGAGGTTGCAACTGAAAGGTTTGGTTAGCATCAACAGCATTAAACTGAGCTTTACCTTTTCCTCTTTGGTTAAAGTTCTGCTTCGGAAGATTTGTTGCCGGTTGACCTCTCTCCGCCTTCTTCCTTTTGATGAACCGCTCAGCTTGCTCCCCTCGGACTTTCAAATCCTTCCACGTCTTGGATGGTGCCGTGCCCATTGCTTCCAACACGTCCAGCGAGAGGTTGTTGTGGCAGGTCTGGAGTATAAACTCCTCGGTGATCGGGTCCCGGCAATTCATCGCCTTGTTGCGGAACCTCTTGACGAAGGTGTCGACCAACTCCCCGTCTTTCTGCTTCTCATCGAGCAATGACCCAATAGAAACTTCGGTGTCGTCATCGAAGAAGTTTGCGAGGAACTTTGACTCCATGTCGTCCCAGCTATTTATGCTCCCTGGCTTGAGGCGACGATACCAATCGAAGGCGGCTCCGCGAAGAGTGCCAACGAATGACCGCACCATCAGAGGTTCATTACCAGAGATGACTCCCAAGTGCGATTTGAAATATATCAAATGCTGAGTAGGGGAACCCATCCCATTAAACGGCGTGAAGTTAATTAGACTGAACTTCGCCGGATATGGGATTGATTCCCACTCCCTTGGGTATGGACAAGGAATGCCCGTCTTTTTTGTCTCTTGAGCGGAAATCAACGTATTGATTTTGCTCTCGAGATTTTTGATCTTCAGGTTTTCGCTGGTTTCTTCGCCAGCATTCTCATTACCACCCCCTGCGTTGACGGGAGGATCATTGGTATTACGAGCATTCGCATCCTCATCTTCCAGATTAATCGGGTTACGATGATTCTGCTCGCCTTGTTGGTTCGCCAATGCTTGGATCTGTTGGTCATGCATTTCTCTCATCCGCTGCATGGCCATATCCATTTCAAATTTGAAACTTTCTTTCTGTTTAGCCAAAGCGTCTTCAAGCATCTTGGCCATCTGTTCCGCGCTTATCATCAGGGCCTCGCGGGGTTGTCCCTCACTGGATACAGTATTATCTGACGCCACCGCGGAACCGGCATCGGATTCTTCATCTTCTGAAGGGTGTCTTGTCCGAACCCTACCATAGGTTGCTCGTTCAATGGCTCCGGACTGCAGACGGGTTCTAGGTCGGGATGCTTTCAGTATTGTTTCGAGATCATCTCGTATCGACGTCCCTCTGTTGGTCATGTTGGCGGTGACTCTCGGATGTTCACCGTCTTTGACCGCTATTCTTCTTCGTTGGAAACGCCTATGCCTTGGTTTTGGCGTTTCGACACTAAGTCTCTCGAATACTGAAACCCTGTCAGGGACTGTCTTGACACAGTTGCATTCTGAGAGTACTGCCCGAATAAGCTTCGAGCAAGGACATTGCGCTTCTAATCTTTGAGGGCTCCTCTTTCTGGTTTTATTCGTACCCCCTGCACGATAGTACAGCTCGTCCGTTTGACGGTTGGAGCAACCCATCGTGTGTTGGCACATTCTCCCAGGTATAACGTCGTCGTCATCAGACGACAACATTTCCTTCTGAGGATGGTTTATCTTCTTCGGACCGTCCAGAGTCGCACGCCTTGAAACGCGCCTTTGTGAGCGTGAATCTCCAGCAGGCTCCTGTACTTCTATGCGCAAAGTTGTGCGCTTGGGCGCCGCAATTTTCTCCAAGTGCTGCGGGTTGCGGCGACCTCCAGCATGTGATATTGTTTGGGACTTCTTCATTGGTCCCAAGCGTTCTTGGACTGGAGCTTTACCTCGTTCTTTGGGAATAGGACCGAGGCGCTCCAAAACTGACTTTCTCTCCTGGGATGGTCCTGCAGGATTTCCCGGAGCAGTTGCAGAAATCACCGGCCGTTTGGATTGATTTGCCGGGTGTTGAACCTTTGGCGGTTGCGGGTTTTGCTCCTTAGTCTGAACCACTCCAGACTTCGGCTTCCAAACCTTGCGAGTCGATGGCTGCTTCTCGGCCACCTCACGCTGTAGCTTGCGACGGGCTTCTTCAGCTTTAGCCCGCGCTTGCGCAGATAATGCGCGGCGCTTGCGGATACGTTCCTCCAGTGTCGAGCGGTCCCGTTTGACACGAACCCACTCCATTGTTGATGGCTTGGAGGAACCATCCTTCATTTGCTGTTGAGGCTGTTTGCCTCGTTTGTTCTTCAGATCCGCATGGTAACGGACCCCGTCAACAGACTCCATGGCCTTGGCGAACTGCTTCGCGAGGCGTTGGCGCTGCCTCTGGCGAGCTCTCTTAGAGAGAATCACCACGCCTTCGACGGCGGATTTGACCTGCTTCGAGGCCGGTAGGACTTCACCTGACGCAACTTCGGCGTCGAATGGGGTGAGGTCGTCGTTGGTGGCTTCAACTTCTTCGCACCAACGGACTTTTCTCCTGGAGGAGAACTTCTGAAACTTCTTGGACTTGGGGGAGGAGGTAGATCCAGACGAGGACACGTACTCCTCGTACTTCTGTTGGTCGAACTCATACTCGACCTCCTCCACGACCGGGATCGAGATCCGCGGCTGCGACGCTCCGATCTCAGCAGTGAGATCGGTGGCTCCCACTGTGGTCGCCAGATTGTTCGCGGGAAAAGTTGGTGTTTTCTTCATTATCGATGTCATTGCACTCAGTTAACAACTTTATGCGTTACAAAGAGATCCGGTCTTTTTATAAGATCCGGCTTACAATGAAAATCAAAATAAAACAAAGAAATCAAAATTACAACTTCTCTCTTTTACCGAACAAATCACAAGATCCTGTTATCCGGTCTCTTGCTTCTGTGGGTTGTTTGCCTGCGCCGGGGTTGCTTACCGTGGACCACCGCGTGATCTGGATCCAAGCAGATCTACGACGTATTACGGGTATTATCCCACCAAGGAGATAATAGCCGGGAGGGATCGTTTCACCAAGGAAACGACCGCTCGAATCTCGGGATCTAAGAACCAAGCTTAGATCCGGAGTGTAACGACGTAGATCTGAGGATTAGACTCTCTCGAACTCCTGCCTTTTTCGGTGCGGGTGCTCGCTAAGAATCAAATCCGGGTCTCCAAGTCTTCAAGCCTTCAGATCTCCGAGTTGAGGTGACAATCCGGCAGAGTTTCGGCTCTCTCAAAAGTTTCAGAAGAAGTCCCTCAAATGAACAACCACCCCCCCTATTTATAGCCTCTCTGAACTGTGCCTTTGTGCACAAGAGAGAGAGGGGGGGGAGTCGGGCCACCTGAGGGTGGCTCGGCTCATGCCGAGCCACCCTGAGGTGGCTCGGCCCGTGGACCACCGCGCGATCTAGATCCGGTCGGATCTACACGATTATACGGGTATTATTCCACGAAGGGAATAATAGCCGGGAGGGATTAGTCCACCAAGGGAATAATCGCTCAGATCTCGGGATCTAAGACCAAGCTTAGATCCGGAGTGTGATATCGTGTAGATCTCAGATCTGTTCTTTGTCTCCTCTCGAAATCCTGCCTTTTCTGATGCGGGTGCTCGCCGAGGATCAGATCTGTACGTGCAAGTCTTTAGGTCTTCAAAGCTCTGAGTTCACTCTTCAATCCGGCAGAGTTTTGGCTCTTGAAATTCCAACCTCCGAAAATGAACATTGCCTGGCCTATTTATAGGCTTTCTGAACTGTGCCCGCGCACAAAGACATGTCGGCCACTGTCGGCCACCTCTGGGTGGCCGGCACTGTGCCGAGCCACCCTAGCCACCTCATGGTGGCTCGGCTAAGGCCGAGCCACTTTGAGGTGGCTCGGCTTTGGCCGAGCCCCCGCGGGCGATGTTTTCTGATTTCACCTTGAGGTGGCTCGGCCAAAGCCGATCCACCTTGAGGTGGCTCGGCTTTGGCCGAGCCCCCGCGGGCGATGTTTTTCGATTTTTTCGAGTTGTGTCCGTTTTCCGGTTTTGTCCGTGATTCGGTTGATTGAGACTCTGATTGGTTGATCTGATTTGGCAGTAAGTCGGATTCCTGATTTGGCAGTAAATCCTCTTCTGAGTTCGAGTCCGAAACTGAACTTGATTCGATCGTGATTCGTCCGAGTCTGTTCTCGGTTGGATGACTCGTTGATTCCTTAACACTTGGCTTGATTCCGAACGCGTATGGATGCATTCCGTCGCTTCCGTGCGATTCGTCGATCTCGTCGCCTCGTTGGTTCGTCGGTTTGTGCCGAGCTATGCTAGGGGACCTATAAGCAATTTTATATGCCTACAAGAAGCCCAAGAGTATTCAAGGAAATCCCAAGAGTTTTAAATGAAATAAATGCAAGAGAAACGAAGCTACAAAGTCTATCTCTCAAATATTGAATCAATGATATAGATTGTTTGAGAGATTCTATGGTTATGAGCGTTACTTGGGTCTAAGCAAAATCTTATGGTTGTGAGGATTACTCGGGAACCAAGACAAATCTAACAGTTATGAGAGATTCTTATCATCTATAAATAGAGGAGTATTGTGCAGGTCTGAGGAGGTAAAATTTTTTATAATAATCTCTTTTTGGAGAGGATGATTACTTTTAATTGAGAAGATTTTCCAAATTATAAACTTTATTTATAATTAATAAGAATATTTGTTCTCCACTTAGATTTTATTTTCTTCTTCTTTGTTGATGTAAATAAATATGAAGATTTGCTTTCAAGGAGTGACCCTCTTGCAATATAAGTAATTATTTTCTTATATATTTTTTGTAGTATGGATTTACTTTTATGCTCATTTAACTTTGTTAGTTAGATTTCCTTTATGCTCTTCTTTTGTTCTTCTTTTTTTTGTAGACATTTATTATTTTTTCCCCTTCCTTTTATGGTTTCTAGATTTGTTCTGTTTTCTTATTTTTATTTTCCAAAATGCATAACTAAATATTGTAGGAATTCAAGAATTATATGAAACTAGTTTGATTTCTTTTATGATTGATGAAGTGCCCTCTTGCGCTCAAAATGATCACGCTTATGATAATCAAGTAGAGAACTAATTGATAGAAGAAGAATTTAATAATCTATACTTATCTTTAGTGATTTGATAAGTTACGCTTATGAATTCTGGAATTACTATCTAATTGTTGCTCTTTTCATGAATAATAATTTTGTTGGATTATAATTTGACAGATTATGTTGGATTATAATTTGATAGATTATGTTGAATTTAATAATTTATACTTATCTTAAGTGATTTGATAGGTTACGCCTATGAAATCTAGAATTACAATCTAATTATTGCTCTTTTCATGAATGATAATTTTGTTGGATTATAATTTGATAGATTATATTTTCTTTAAGTGGTTTGATAGTCTATGCTTAATAAATCTGAAGTAAAATGTAATAAAAAGAGAGTAGTTTATGAATTCTAAATGAAATTAACTAGTATATTCAATTCTAGATACATATCTTTTTTATTAATTTCCTCTATCTTTTGCTTATTTTGATTTTTTCCCTTTGTGGTTAGGTTTTCTAGTCTTGGTTTAGTTCTTTTCTAGTTTTCATTATTTCTCCACCTTGTTATTCTTTATTTCCTTTTATTTATCCACTCTCCTTCTCCCCTCTTGTTCTGGTTTTCTTTAATTTGTAAATAATCACCCACTCTCTTTATCTCTCTATATTTTAACTTCTCATTGTCAACACACAAGTCTAAGAATCATGTTAGAATTTTTCCTACACACCTTCCTTGTGGATCATCATTATACTATACAATAACTTGATTATGCATTTGCAATCTCTACACATATTCATAAGACATCAAGCCCCCACAAGTAAAACCTACCATAATTTTAGTCGATAACAAGTCAGCCATAAATCTAGTACAACATGGGAGAAGTAAACACATCAACACTAGATTTTATTTTATTAGGAAGTATGTTAAGTATGGTACCAAGCATAAATTTTTTGCTTGATAGTAAGGTGGCATAATCTCTTCCACTCATTCAAACGGGGGACCACATTCACATGGGTTGAGGAGTGCATGAGGATATGTAACCATTTGAATGAGTGGAGGGGATTATGCCACCTCACTGATCAAGCACAACTTTTGTTGCTGTAAGTACCTAAGCGCGCCGCGCACACACACACACACACACACACACAATCACACACACACACACACACAACATATATATATGTATTAATAATATATTATATGTAATATATATATTATAATATATATTATATATATAAAATATATTTATATTATGTATATATATATCTACACACCATCATCACACACTACACATCAATATGTATACCCACACATATGTATATAATATACAATATGTGTATATATTATACATATGTGTATATATATACATCAGTGGTGTGTTATATAGTACTTATATATTTATAATATTAATAAATTATATATATTTATATAACTATTAGTATACTTTTTAATAGTATATAATACTATATCATAATACTTATATATATATACACAACATATGATATAACCACATTATTGGATATATACTATACAAATTATATATATATATACATATTATATATATATACATATTGTATATTAATTATACATATATTGTATGTATATATTATACCTATACATATGTATGAATATATATACATACACATGTATTGGTAGTATATAATATATTAATTATATATATATTATAATTATAATATATATTATATATTATATATAGTATTATATATATATATATATATACTATATAAATATTATCTTATATTATACACACACACACATATGTATATATATTGATGACATATTATATTATTACATATGTATTATATATATACATATTTATTTATATTTATATACATATTATGTTATGTATATATTATACATACATATGTATGTAATATTTATACATTTACATATGTATGTATATCTATATACATACAGTACATATGTATATATATATATATATATATATATATACTATAAATATATATATATATATTATATATTATATAATATATATATATATATATTATATATATTATATACTATATTATATTATTATATATATAATTATATATATTAATTATATTTATATATAATTATATATATTATTATTTTTATATATCGTTATATATAATGTATATATTCTATATACAGATAGTATTGTTATATTATCATTATATTATACGTAGTATTATATACACTATGTATATGGCTATATATAATATACATTATATATACATATATAGTATAAATAATATATATATATACATATGTATATGTATATACATATATATATATATACATATATATACATATGTATATGTGTATATATATATACATATATATGTATATATATACATATATATGTATATATATACATATATATGTATATATACATATATACATATATATGTATATACATATATACATATATATGTATATACATATATACATATATATGTATATACATATATACATATATATGTATATACATATATACATATATATGTATATACATATATACATATATATGTATATACATATATACATATATATGTATATACATATATACATATATATGTAGCTCACCTGCATAGCCTCACCTACCAAGCTTGCCTGCATGTTTGAAGCTCACCTGCACAAGGCAAGCTCTCCCGATAGTTGGGAGCTCGCCTGCATGACCCAACCTCGCCTGCACGCTTGAAGTTCGTCTGCATGTTTGAAGCTCGCCTTCACAAGGCAAGCTCGCCCGATAGCTGGGAGCTCACCTGACGATCCCCTTGGGCTCTCCTAATGCTTGAAGCTCACCTGCATGATCCAGCCTCACCTGCACAAGTTCACATGCACAGCCTAGCCTATAGAGCTCGCCTGACAGCTTGAAGCTCGCTTGCATGATCCAGGCTCACCTGAAGGCAAGCTTGCCTGACAGCTTGAAGCTCGCTTGCATGATCTAGCCTCGCTTGCACAAGCTCTCCTGCATAGCCTCGCCTGAAGGCCAAGCTCGCCTACACATCCTTGCCAGCTCGCCTAGCCTGTCAGCCGCCCACTTGATGCATGGAAGCAATCAAATCCCTTGATATAAAGGATTGGTTTACCACATGATCGTACCAGGCACGGGACTAGTCATTTCCCATGATTTAAGGGATTTGGTCATGATTCTCCTTATGGCCATACTCAGTATTGGAATAGTCACTTCCCATGATTTAAGGGAGTGATTACACTCTCCTTCTTCTCTATAAAAAGGTCATGAACAGCCATAGAGAAAGGGTCTTAGGACCCGACCTCTTTGAGGATGAATTATAGAGAACTCAACACCATCTTGGACTCGAGATTAGCTTTGTTCCAGGCACGCCGTTAGTGGAGTCTTGGTCTTTGGAGATCAGACTTCTTATCATTTAAGAATACCGAATTCTTGGCATCTTCGGCCTACAAGCACAAGCACTTGTTTGGCCTCGGTTGATCGAACTTATCCAATCAAGTTTCTACTGTGTACTGAAGCTTCAAGCACTTGTTTGTCCTCTGTTGATCGAACTCACCCAATCAAGCTTCTACTGCGTACTGAAGCTTTCCTGCAACTTCGATCAAATCATCCAAGGGAAGCAAACTCAGCACAAGCACCAAAGGAGGCGTCCTATCACTACTAAAGACCTCACGTTAAACAAGGAGGGCATTTCTTATGCTTCTGTTGTAACTTTGATCCACTAGTTGTAATAAGCTATTCTTATCAATATAAACCAGATCCCTGTTTTAGGAAATCAAAATTTACACTTACAGAAGATGGCGACCACAGTGGGAGGAACCGTTTCTTCAACCAAAATAGTGGTGGTGTAGTTCGATGAAATTGCGGCAAGGACTACTGTTGAGTCCCTCGTGATCGAGTTTGAGGAGTACTTATCTTCATCCTCTTCTGGCAGCAATGCGTATCAGAAGTGCTACAGAGTTATGCGTGTGGCCCATCCCTAAGTGGCTGAGGTAACCACGCAGGAGAACTCCTGCCGAGCAAGAACAGGGAGTTCTATCTCCCCCAAGCCCATCACGGCCGAGCCGGAGGCGAAGGATGCAAGTTCAGAGGCTACTCGATGGGTCGTTGAACGATCCTCGCAGACCCCTATGCAAGAGAAGACGTCAATTTATGTTGGCACGGACCACGCCTTCACCATCAACATGGACGTTCCCCTCTCCAAAAGAGCCAAGCAACAACGACGACAAGCTCTTGCCCAACAAAAGACGCAAGCACTAGTCTCCGATGACGGCCTGAATTACTATTCAGGTCTAAAGAGATCCAAGCCAAAATGCAAAGTTCACAAAATTGGCGAATTTAGTGTTTTCAGTGAGCGTAGCAGTTCAGGCAAGCCCCACGAACTTCGCTCTATGAGCAAGGTTCCCAATATTAGCGAACCGCTCAAATTAGGCGAGCATACCTATGCAGGCGGGCTCCGCTCTCAGGCAAGCTTTCCAAATCTGGCGATCTTCGCAAATATGGTGAAATCTGTAGTTCAATCGAACTTCATCAAGTTCGCCTAATGGTCCAACTTCTCCTGTAAGCCGACCTTTGCCAGAAAGGCAAAGCTGCAGCTCCCCCAACATGCGACAGGCGAGCCTCAACAGGCCAAACCTCGCCAACACATGCGATCTCGCTAAAGGATGCAAGCTTGCCCAATAGGCGAACCTCACCAGACTGAGCCACGCCGACGAGCTCAAGTATGCCAAACAGGCGGACCTCAGCAAGCTCTCCTAATAGCTCGACACCACTCGCAAAAAGCAGAGTTCGCCGAACAGGCGAACCTTGCCTGAAAGAACTGGAGATTGAACCTCGCCAACAGGCCCAAGTTCGCCTGTCTAGGAAAGGTCGCCTGAGTTCAATGCTTAGGAAATTTCCTAACTGTTCCCATTTGGACTCCCTTGAGTCTCCTTCATTTGAGAGCCAGCAGTCGGCTGAGGCTCAAGCTCGCCTTGAACCTCACCTGAACGACCAGTCGGCTCGACCTCGCCAGCAGCCTGCTGAAGGGCACCCAAATGCTCGAGCTGCCTAAAGTCGGCTAGAGCTCGCCCACATTCCAGACCTTGCCTGTCTTGATGCGGTCAGTTGGATCTGACACTTAGGGAATTTCCAAAGTGTCCTCATGTCGGCTTCCTTGAGCCTCCTTCACGCGACTTCACGTCTTGTCCTTCCGACATTGGGGGTTGTCACTATCAACCTATAGGGGATCTCAGAGGATGCTTGAGTTACAAATGCATGCCCTACGAGACTTCTGATGATGTGGAGCTCCTCGCCACAACTGTCAATGTGACGGGGAAGTCTAAGGCCATTGAGCGTGAAAGTATCCACCAACACACTCGCACCCGAATGAGGTTGGCCATTCCGTTTGACTACACGCGCCTAACACCCGTCTCTGATAACGACGATGATAATTGCTCGGCAGTGGCAACATCGCAGGCTTCAAGCTCTATTCAGGGCGAAGGTGTGAAAGTGCACATGACCAACATCCCTGGTGAGGTATCTAGGAGGCTCGACGAGCAACAAGCAACCATCGATTCCTTGAAGGAAATGTTGGAGCAGCTTCTGAGTGAGAAGAAGAACGAAAAAGAGAGGACTTCGCGGGCTTTGCGTAAATCCACGAAGCACAAAGAGCGGGTGCCTACTCCTTCTCACACCTCATCCTAGTCATCTAGAGGAGCGTCATCTTCGGATCATAATCCGAGGGACAAAAGGCTCGATGGGTTCCAAAGCTAACTCGACGTCTTGAAGCTCTAGAAGCATATGAACAAGTTGAGGGTTATCAGAACATATCCAATCGAATGGGATACAGTCTCCTACCCAATGAAGTTTCAGCCACTGGACCTCCTGCAATTCGATTGCAAGGGTTCTCCTACCCAGCACATTTACTACTTCCAGACGCAAACTGGACACATAGTGGGGAATGATACAATTATGACTTAACTTTTCATTGGTACCCTCAAGGGGGTCGCTTTTGAATGGTTCCACATATTGGACCCAGGATCCATCACTTGCTGGAAGAATATGAAATATATTTTCATGGCCAGATTCTTTGGCGACGACAAAGATGTTTCTGTAGCCACCCTGCTTGCTGTAAAGTAGAAGAAGATAGAGTCTGTAAGCAACTTTGTCAAGAGGTTCAGGAACCGATCGCTGCATACACTTGACCAGGTTTCCGAGGCCACTCTCATTGAGATGTGTCGGAACAATCTCTCCATCGACATCCTATCTAATATGGGCATAGTCGTAGCTCGCTCGTGGAAAGACTTAATCTACCATGGAGAACAAGTTGAGAGCATGCTCAAGCGCATGGATGTAGAAGAGCTATATGAATTTTAAGGGGGTGATGACCAAGACATCTTGGTAGTGGAAACCACCTCCTCATCCAAACACTCGTCAAAATAGAGAGGCACTCCTTTGAAGCACAAGAAGCCCATAATGGCATCTGTCGAGTTCACCGACAAGAAACCAAACTATGGGGCCGGCTGCGAAGACTTATCTACTGCTGGCCAAAGATGATGGGTGACACTTAAATGCGTCAATCGCCAGAAGACCTACATCCTAAGGCAACTTCATACCCATTCGTAGTAGAGACGGTCTACTCGAGTGGGCAATGTGTCAGCAGAGGATTTTATCCTTCAACTCTCACGAGGTCAACTAAGGCGTCTTTACCCTTTAACCCGGATTCTCGTCGGAGTGGGGGTGGTCTCGGTTTCTCTGTGAAACTATATACGACCCTAAACCTCTGATAGTCAAATTTTGTTCTACCATGCGATGAACACCCCAATAAAAAATGGTGACCTACCATGCGATGTGTCACTATTCTAATCAATGTCGTTATACTCATTCCTGAGTTAATGAACGGCTTGCCCACCTCCCACTTGGTCAAACCTTCTTACAGTTAGGACCAGAGCTAAAATCCCCTCTCGATTCCTTCCAAGAATGAGAGGTCCACTTTCAAAGTGGATGACTAAAACTTTGAACAGTTAGAGTCATACCACATCTCCCACCTGGTCAAACCTTCTTACAGTTAGGACCAAAGCCAAATTCTCTCGCCAATCCTTTCTAATGAGATGACGGATCCCCAAAAATATCAAGTTAATCGCCACATCTGATAGTCATTTCTCCATTAGTCTCATTCAACCGGACGATGGATCTCGCAAAACTATCAAGTTAACTTTTACCTATGATAGTCTCCTCCAAATTTCCCTCATTGATCCTCTTCAATAGGACGATGGGACCACTCCCACTATCATGTTAACACTACACCTCTGACAAATCAACATACCAATCCTCTTCAATGGGATGGTAGGTCCTCAAAGCCGCTCCGATCACGATAATACTGTCTAGTTAACAATCACCTCTAGCCAAAATCTACTTACCGACTCTCCGCAATAGAGCGGTAGGTCCATAGAGTCTCTCTGATCCTGACAATTCTATCATGCTAATGATTACCTTTGATAGTCAACTTTGTCATTCTCGTAAATGACGCTGTCCGATCAATCGTCACACTCATACGTCCCTGAATGATCTATCCATTCCGCGCATTCTAATATTTTCTTAGAACAATCGATGGGTAGCAGCCTACCATGCAATGGCTCCTATAAAAATTAATCATCACACTCATACGTCCCTGAATGATTTGATTTCCCCAACATCGTCCTTCCCACAAAAGGTGTTGTTGGTTGATAATGGCCTACCATGCGATGTGCCGCTATTTCGGGTTCGTCTTTGCCCCAATAGAAGACAAATTAGGGTTCGTCTTTGCCCTAAGAGAAGACAAATCAGTGTTCGTTTTTGCCCCAAGAGAAGACAAATCAGGATTCGTCTTTGCCCCAAGAGAAGACAAGCTTCTCCTCCCAACCTCCAACTGGTATACGAGGCTAAACTGTTCTTTACCTTTGACGAAAAGGTCCTGGAGGATATTACCCATAATATTCTTAAAGGATAACCAGCCAACCTCTAACTAGTATACGAGGCTAAACTGATCCATAGACTCCAACGAGTATACGAGTATAAACTATTTCCTACCTTTGACGGGAAGTTCCTGGAGATGTTACCCATAGTACTCTTAAGGATAACCCACCAACCTCCAACTGGTATACGAGGCTAAATTATTCCTTACCTTTGACGGGAAGTTCCTAGAGAATATTCTTAAGGATAACCCGGCAATCTCCAACCGGTGTACGAGGCTAAACTGTTCCTTTCCTCCAACCGGTGCATGAAGTGAAACTACCCCTTTCCTCCAACTGGTGCACGAGGCTAAACTGCTCCCTTTACTCTAACGGGTATACGAGTATAAACTATTTTCTACCTTTGACGAGAAGTTCCTAGAGGATATTACCTATAATATTCTTAAAGGATAACCTATCAACCACCAACTGGTATACGAGGTTAAACTACTCCCTACACCCAAACGCCTCAAATGACTAAGGATAGAGGAGAAATCTTAGTATTAAGCCTAAGAGAAACTCCTCGACAACTTACCATGCTAAGGGCAAGGGTATGGCTAGTTCAACTCAAACGGTAGTTGGTAAAGATAAATTAAGTCCTTCGATAGCTAAGGGTTTGCTAAAAATCCTAATTTGTGATCGTTAGCAGTGACTGAATAATTCAATCTTGCCGATTTCAAATTGGAAGGCGCCTCGCTCCGTCTGCACGGTTACCATTTTGTAGGACTTCATATCCAAAGTGTTCCAGACCACATACGACCTGATTTAGGTCTGAAAACTTTAGAGAGGGTTCTGTAGGCAATAAAAATTACCTTTAATCCCTATCAGAGAAGTTCAGAATAAGACTGCTAAAACCTCACCCGAAAGAGCAAACTAGGGCAAAAACGCTAATATCTCTCAAACCGTAAGAAATTTGGTGAAACGGATGTGGCAAACACCCATTGGAGGTTTGGTTGGCCTCGTCTCTTCGAGATAGGCGATTTATATATATAATTCGTCCAATTCCTAGTTACAGTTTGAAAGTTATGACCTGTTTTTTGTAGCATGTTTTGGAGCTTGCCTGAAGAGCAACCCTGCCTGCAAAGGAGTTTAGCTCGCCTGAAGGCTTCAAGCTTTAAGCTCACCTGAATGAGGCTAGATCTCCTGCACATCCTCGCCCACCAAGATCGTCTGCATATTTGAAGCTCGCCTACACAAGGCAAGCTCGCCTGATAGTTGGGTGCTCGCCTGCATGACCCAAGCTCGCCTGTACGCTTGAAGCTCGCATGCATGTTTGAAGCTCGCCTGCACAAGGCAAGCTTGCCTGCATGACCAAAGCTCGCCTGCACGCTTGATGTTCTCCTGCATGTTTGAAGCTCACCTACACAAGGCAAGCTCGCCCGATAGTTGGGAGCTCACCTGCATGACCCAAGCTCACTTGCACGCTTGAAGCTCGCCTGCATGTTTGAAGCTCGCCTGCACAATACAAGCTCGTGCGACAACTGGGAGCTCGCCTGACGATCCCCTTAGGCTCTCCTAATACTTGAAGCTCGCTTGCATGATCCAGCCTCACCTACACAAGTTCGCCTGCACAGCCTAGCCTGTAGAGCTCGCCTGCATGATTTAGGCTTTCCTGAAGGCAAGCTCACCTGATAGCTTGAAGCTCGCCTGCATGATCCAGCCTCGCCTGCACAAGCTCGCCTGAAGTCCAAGCTTGCCTATACAGCCTTGCCAGCTCGCCTAGCCTGTCAGCTGCCCACGTGAAGCATGAAAGCAGTCAAATCCCTTGAATTAAGGGATTGGTTATCCTCATGATCGTACCCATCACGGGAATAGTCATTTCGCACGATTTAAGGGATTTGGTCATGATTCTCCTCATGGCCATACTCAGTATGGGAATGGTCACTTCCTATGATTTAAGGGAGTGATTACACTCTCCTTCTTCTCTATAAAAAGGCTATGAGCAGCCATAGAGAAAGGGTCTTAGGACCCGACCTCTTTGAGGACGAATTACAGAGAACTCAAGACTATCTTGGACTTGAGATCAGCTTTGTTCCAGCACGCCGTTGGCAGAGTCTTGGCCTTTGGATATCGGACTTCTTGTCATTTAAGAAGACCAAATTCTTGGCATCTTCGGCCTACAAGCACAAACACTTGTTTTGCCTCGGTTGATCGAACTCATCCAATCAAGCTTCTACTGTGTACTGAAGCTTCAAGCACTTGTTTGGCCTCTGTTGATCAAACTCACCCAATCAAGCTTCTACTACGCACTGAAGCTTGCCCGCAACTTCGATCGAATCGTCCAAGGGAAGCAAACTCGGCACGAGCACATAGAGAGGTGTCCTATCGCTACCAAAGACCCCACGTTAAACAAGGAGGGCATTCCTTCCACTTCTGTTGTAACTTTGATTCATTAGTTTATAATAAGCTATTCTTATCAATACAAACGAGATCCCTGTTTCATGAAATCAAATTTTACACCTACAGACTAACATACTCTCACTTACACAAATAAGTGGGTGTCATCTATAGCTCTCCAAGACATTGACTCCCAAAGTCAAAATCTCCTCGAGATTCTCCTTCCTTTGAAATATTACATCCATGCTTGTTAATGTGGCATGAACCAATAAGAACCTGCAGTGGGTAGCCTTGTAGCTAGATTTGTTAGCACCAACAAAAGGATCTCTAAAAAAAATGAAAATACACAATAAAAGTGCATGTATGTGGTACCTTGTACCTTAGATCTAACTAACCATGTCTGCTCAAGTACCTTTGATCCCCCGAAGAAGCATAGATGAGCACTCACGGTCTACCCTTGATTCATCGCACTTTTAACTCCTGCCCTCAACATAAATAAGAGTTGTGCATGCAATACAATTAGGATACGTGCAGGATACGTGATAATAGATCTTCCTCTAGCACTGAATAGTTGAGCTTCTTAATCACCTACTTTCTTGACACTGTCACATATGCGCACTATTGTCTCATCGCAGCGAGAAATAGAAGCCAAAGTAGCAGACATGATAACAGTCTTCCAAGACAGTCCAATGTCTCTAAGGGTATAGTCACTGCTCAACATTGGTGAACATCTATAAAGGCTCACACATCAAGAGATTAGGGATCCATCCCTCGACCTCCTTATTTTTAGTGCAAGCACACGTCGTATTGCTACATGCTACGGTATTACTTCTCTCTCCTTGAGAGCATACATCATCAAATGAATACTATATAGATCCAAGTCCCATTACCTTGTAATGAACTTATCTAGCCATATCATCCCACGATATGCCTAGGATATCCCGACAAGCCTGCACTCTATATGTCAAGTCAGACCCCAAGTCTAGCGATAATAAATAGGTAAAGTAGAGGCATAGTTTTCACTTTGGTCCATTTAACATATAAGTATACAATAACCTCCTAACCCAGTTAGGGTGACCAATAGAGCACTCTCACTATCACCATACTCAATAATGGGATAGTGGTGTCAGTACTCCAAGCCAAATAACATTCGGCACTCGGTCTCATCTTTGAAAACGACTATATCTCTGAAACTTGTGTGATAAGAGCTTATATCTACTGATATAACTTTCTAATAGTACACCTAGTGCCCTTTGTATACCATGTACACATTACATACAAATCTACTCGATGCTAATATAATCAAACAATAATAAGATATAAGCAAATTCCAGATATGCATAAATATAGATGATAAAATATCTACTAAAAACAAAATAATGTCTTATAAAGTTGCCATCCATAATATCCTAAGTGTCGTAGGTCCTAACTAGTACAAACATCACCAGGGACGTAGATCTAAGGTTCTAACGTGCTGAATGAACCTCTCCTCAGCTATTCCCTTTGTTAGTGGATAAGCGATCATCTGACTCGTAGGGTTGTACTTTAGCACGGCCTCCTCCTCCTCTTGCTTCTTGATGAAATGGTATTAAATTTGGATATGCTCTGATTTCCCATGATACTCTGGGTCTTTCTATGCAATCACCGATGAGGATATCATTATCCTTTGCATGTGGCACTATCACTAGACTATCCAAGAATTTGTGTAGCCAAACTACCACGTGTCTACTATGCATGCCGCTACATATTCCACCTCTATGGTGGAAAGTGCAATGCAGTATTGCTTCTTACTACACCATAAAATGGCCCCACCATTAAGTAAGAAAGGATAAACAGACGTTGAAGCACGCTCATCTTGATCGTAGGCCCAATCAGCATCTGTATTTCGCTTGTAATCTTGTTTTTGAACTGCCACAACACAATGCAAAATGAGTAGTCCCACTCAGATATATGAAAAATTCTCTTAACTCATTTCCAGTGAGCCATACAAGGTTTAGACTAATACTTACTCATCAATCCTACTGTGAAAGATATATCAGGTCTTATACACATCATTGTATACATAAGACTACCGACTGCACTTTTGTAAGGAATGGTTAGAATTTCTTTCTTTTCTGCTTTAGTCTTAGTATATTGCTCTTGACTTAGCGTACGACTCTTAACAATTAGAGATCTAATGAGTTTACACGTCTCTTCATAGTCCACCTTACTCTTCTAGGTGTACCCTTTCTCCACCAAGTGTGCCTTGCACCACTTGATTGTCCCATCCTTTTTTTGCTTAACCTTTAAAACCACTTGATCTTAATGGTTTTACGTCATGCTGGGAGATCCACCAAGTCCTGGACTTGGTTCTTCCTTATAAATTTAAGCTCTTTATCCATTGCTGCCTTCTACTCTTTCACTACAGACCTAGAAATAATGTCCTCAAAAGATTTGGGTTCCGTAATATCATGCGATGCTACTATAAATGCTTCCCCATTGATCCTAAAATGTCACTTGGTACTAGTCTGTGTGACAATCTCTAAGGTTGAGATTCAATAGATGGCTCCAAGCCATTGTAGGCATCTCACTCTCACTATCTCCAACTAGTAGAGGAACTTCTTCCTCTTCCATCACTGGCTCCATGATAGTCTTCTCGATCTCGTACCGACCCAAATCTTGACCTATCTCTCCTTTACATAGGAAGTCCTCCTCTGGGAATTCAACATCCTATGACTCTAACTTTGTCACATTCCCATCATCCTGCTCATCTATAAATACATATCCCGCAGAGTGTTTGGAATAGCGTATGAAAATACACTTTTCCCTCTAGGGCCCAACTTCCCATATCGATGAGAAGTGGTGTGTATATGACAGTGCACCCACATGGATTTAAGTGACCCACATGGATTTAAGTGATCCAATATTGGCTTGTCACCCATCCATAACTAGTAGGGTGTTAACTATATTGATTTTGAAGGTACATGGTTCAGAATGCATGCCACTATCAATAGAGCGTCTCCAAAAAATAAAATGTGTAGATTGGCTTGTGCCATTATGTTCCGAACCATATCAAATAGAGTCCTATTTCTCCTCTCTGTTACACCATGCTGTTGTGGAGTATTGAGCATTGTTAGCTATCTGACTATTTCTTTTTCATCACACAGTTCCTTGAGTCGAGTGGATAGATACTCTCTAGAACGATCAATGCGCAAAGCCTTAATGCTTTTGCTTAATTGATTTTGCACCTCCCTCATATAGTGTTTGAAGCAATCCAATGCCTCAGATCATTGTGAAATCTAATATACAAGACCATATGTAGAGTTATCATCTACAAAAGTGATAAACCAAGGTACTCCACCAACTGCCTTCACATTCATAGGTCCAAGGATATCAGAGTGTACTAATTGCAATGGAGTGTTTATACTCTTTGCTTTTCCAAATAGCTTTCTTGTGGCTTTATCTACGAGACAATGTTCGCAGATGGACAAGTCTACCTTGGCAAAAGCACCAAGAAGGCTACCCCTAGCGAGCTTACTTATCTTGTCCTGACCAATATGCTAGTCTACTATGCCATCAATAGGATCTAATCACAGAATTTATAAATATAAGATAAAATAGAAAATCAAGTAGTTTTATTGCCTACTGAAAAGTCACAACAAAATGTAAATACGCTATCAATCTTGTGTCCAACACCAATTAAAGAGTCAGTTAAAATAAATTTAACTAAACCATTCTCAAAATAAATTTCATATCCTAAAGATATTGTCCTAGAAACCGAAATAAGATTCCTTTGCATGCTATGGGAATATAAAACATCCTTCAAGATCCGCTCCTTCCTTAAATGGAGGGGAAGCTTGTAATCATCAATGCCCAACACCTTTGCATATGACTCGTTCCCCATGTAAATCTTCTTGCTCCTACCTGGAATCTTCCTAAACTCTATGAAACCTGATCTTTCCCAATATATCTGGTCCATTGCACTTTAGTATACCATCTAAGAAATAGTAGAATCAGCAATGTATACAGAATTAGCAACACATGCTAGACTAAGATGAGAGTTTACTTTTATTAGTTTTGGACACTCACGTGCAAAGTGGCCGGTTATCGTAGTTGAAGCACTTGGCCTTCCTTTTGACAATTGGCTTAACCACCTTCTTCGCTAGCTTCTTCTTCTTTGGAACTCATTGCGGATGCCCCTTAGTAAATCCCTTTTTCTTAGGCTTCTTAGCCTTGTGACTTGTGCTTTCAGCTATCATAGCCGAAGTAGGCACGTCCTTGGTCTTGAGCATACCCACGTGAGTCAAAAGTAGTCTCACGTTACTCTAAGGGTCAGGTAAAGCCCTGATGACCACCTGAATCTGCTGCTCCTGACTGAATGCAGCACCGACATTTCTAAGATCCATTATCATGGAGGCCATCATATGAAGGTGGAACAATAGACATTTAATATAAGTCTAACATTATTGTGAGAACATGAATCCTCATCAAAGAGATGTGTCTGAATCTCGCTTCAAGAGCATCCCAAAGGCTCTTAGCATTTAGGTGACCTTCAAATTCCCTAATTAGATTGTTCCTCATTGCAGGCAACATAGTAAATCCCACAGAATGATCCCTTTGCTTCCAAGCCTTATACTCTTCTGCAGCACGTCCGTGAGCTGGAGTAGAACCCTAATCTAGCTCCGCCATTACTATCGCAGTACAATCCAAGATCTCCTAATCATTCAGGAGATACTTATCGCATTCACCTTATCACTCGTGATGAGATCAGTGATAACGTTCATAGTAGCCATTTGTGCAAGAGAACTACTAACAATATTAATTCTTGGTGCATTAAGATTATTGTTAGATATAAGGAGTATTGTTCTTTTCCAAAGGATACTCCATCTCATCAAGCATTTTATACCAATAATAAAATTAAATTCTAAACAAAGAGAAGAAAGCGCAAGGCCTCCAACCACGGGTTATGACGTTACAAAGTTTTTGAAAATGGAATTAGACTTCTTAGGGATAGAATACATTGTGTAGTTAAATCATATCACCATCTCTACTCGAAATCTTCCATTTAAATTTATTTATTTATTTAAAGTGGTATGTGTCTGAACATGCTGCATGACAAACATAAACAAACAATTTCATTGTAATATTTAACAACCTATTTATGTTGTCAACTTCATTAAGGTTTTTTGTTTCTCGTGAAATTGCGAGACGCCCTAGGTGCTCACCTTAGAATATCTACCCATCAAAATCTCCACGATTGTGTTAGGATGTTAACATTAAATTTTTGGTGCAAAAATTATTTTTTCTAATCTTCCAATGTTCAAAAATTATTTTCTTAAAAAACTAAAAATAATTTTATTATGAAATCTAGTGGGCTCAACATCAGAAACTTCTAAAATTTCTAAAGGAAAATAATCAAATATTTTTTAAAATTTTCCTAGAATTTTTAAGATATTTTTATTATTTTTAAACAATTTTCTAATTTTAAAATAGTTTTTTCGATTTTTTCAAAAAATCAAAACATAAGTGAAATTTAAAAATGTTTTTGTTTACGGCTTTGCCACTATGATTTCAAAAACCCTAGGGGCTAATCTAGGGCACGACAGGGCGGCGCTACCTAGCTGCACCACCCTAATCCCACCACCTGCACCGCTGTTGGCGATAGCTGCCCAACACCCGCCATCGTTGTGAGTCTTATTCAATCTCTTTAATTTTTTTTTGCTTTCTATTTCTGTAAACGCCACCACTAGTGCCCAGCGCAGGCGGCAGCAGTTAGTGGGCCTTCAGTGCCCCGCACTGGAGCTGCCAACCTTCTATTCTGTTGCCGCCAGTGCTCTAGAACTAGCTGCACGAGATCTAGGGTTTTCTTACTTTTTTAAATTTAGAAAATTCAAAAAAGATTGAATTTTTTCTAAAAATTAAAAAATGTATTCTAATTTCAAACAATAATTTAATAAATCCCTGATTTATTAA
This sequence comes from Asparagus officinalis, assembly GCF_001876935.1. Lineage (NCBI taxonomy): Eukaryota > Viridiplantae > Streptophyta > Magnoliopsida > Asparagales > Asparagaceae > Asparagus > Asparagus officinalis. Next base: position 73,771,392 of record NC_033801.1, read on the forward strand.
CAATTTCCCACCAGATCATTAAGGTTGAATTTTTATTGCAGATCTAACATCCCATATGTCAAAATTAGATTTTTTTTATACGAAAAATTCAATTTTAATTAAAATTTTGTTTAATAGCAAAATTGTAACTTTTTTGTTCTAGGGCCAATATCACTATCAAGAAACTTTGAATCTAATTTAAATAAATACAAGGTGCAATCATAATTGGATCTAACCCTAAAAGAATGCGAGCAACCTTGAACTAGCTCTGGTACCAATGTAAATCATGCAATAGATATATATAGGAAATAAATCACTTGTTTAGAGATTAAGATCTTTGGAAGGATTATCACGCACCTCGATCTCTAAGCAACAGTCTGGAAACAATTACACCGAGATGACGAAAAACTCCCACGAATGACCACGCAACTAACTCCGAAAATACATAATCTAGAGAGAAGGGAGGAGATGGCAATATTCTTTTCTATTATATCTTTTCTTTTCAAAGTGCGTTCTTATTTAGATGGAGGAAATGATCTAATTCTAATCCATTTACAATTAGTTAAATATATTATCTATAAGATAAGATTTTTCTCACTTATTTGGGTATATCCTTATCCATCAATGACTAACAAGAGCTAACACTTCACTCCGTTAATCATAGAAGATATGCTGTTGTAATTTTTTTGGGTCGACAAAAAACTTCATTTACGTTACCAACGTGCAATATATACATATCAGCAACTAGCATTCCTGTGCAACAAAACTATGTCGATTGAGAAAAATAAAATCCCAACAGTGACTAGCTCATACAGCAAAACTCTCAACACAAAGAACCAACCCACTCTCTTCTATCAAGAGGTATACTAGCTAGAATGAAGAAAAGAAGTGAGTACATAAGCTTTAATCAAAACTTAATTAATAACCTGCTGAGAGCTCTTCAAACCCGCTCTACGAAGTAACCTATTGAACTTACACCAAGTGCAATATACAGTGGCCTAAAGAGCTGCCAGCCATAAAACAAACAAATGCTTAGGAATATCGATGCCATTTATAGATATGAGACGGCATCAATTTGTCATTCACACATAATTCCTGGAGCTTAGAAATCATATTAGACTTAGAGCACCAATCTTGGATAATTCCATCCCTAACCTTCAGGAATTGTTTCCAAAGCCAAGAATCTCCACTCCTAGCTTGAACATCCACTACGGGACATTTTCATGTGGAAGAATAGTTTCATACCGGAAATATAAAAAATAAAATAAAACAAAATTTTAGATAGTATTCTCCTTGAGTGAGAAAAGGCAGAGGTATTACATATAACGCAATCTTTATTCAGAAGACAACATTCTACAACCGAGGATAGTCTTATTTCTTCAAGGATGGATGCATACATATAACTTCAATATGCATCATTATTTCTATAGTCATACTGTAGTTTTCACAATCTATATATCATGCATATTGTGAACCTAACAGCTGACGAACTGATAGCTGACAGTGAGATGGCCTTGAGCATAACCTTGACCATTCGTGTCCAACTGAGCGAAAACACCTTGATCTAAGTCTAATCCTCCATTGGAGCATTGGTCAATGATCCTAACTGTAGCTTGAGCTCCTGTTGCTTGATTAGTTACCTATACAGTATTGAGAAAAAACTGCATAAACATAACGCTATAACTTCAACAAGTCTAGGATATGAAACTATAAATAGAAACTTTTGTGAAGCTTATTTGAGGAAAGCTTTTGTCCTAGATGACTAGATTCCTTTTTGAAGCATGAAGATACTATGAAAGAAGGTGAAAATTGTAGTTCATATACAATATCTGGACAACGAGACACCATTTTTTGTAAAGTTATTTTTCATATGTTGTTCTTGAATCAACATTATCTAGTATTCATGTCCTTTATATTTTTCTCTTTCTCATAAATTTTTATGACATGTAAAATTACATCATTTATTAAACTAAATAAGATCACAAACTCTATTTTTCCTTAAAGTTTTTCTTGCTTGGTCATTTATTTATCTACAGAGTAAAATGAACAAGGGTGAATTGCATATAAACCCCTTGTAGCAAAGCAAGGATAAACCCCTTGAAGTTCTATTGTTGCAGAAGACCCAACACGACGTGATTTTTTTACTCTTTAACCCTCTGGGAGGTTTATTTGTCAAAAAAACACTTCAAATTAGTCAAAACATTTCACATAAGGGGTCAATCTGCAACAAGAGTTGTGATAATTACACCACTCAACTCACACTACTTTTTACACTGCAAGAGAGAGGTGTAGGGTCCAAACTCTTTACTTATTTATTTTTTCTAAATTATTGACTCCGCAAGGGAGCCCATAATTTTCTTTCTTGTAGTGTAAAAAGTCGTATAAATGGTGTAGCATAGTTAGCGTCATCCCTGCAAACAATGGTACTGTGTAGGATCTATCCATACTTGGATAATGAGTGACCCCATCTTACCCTCAAGCATTTGCCACAAGCGGCCTGTCCATGAGGCCCGACAGGCCCACAAAACGCGGTCCATCCGTACTTCTGGCGCCATGACAGAGGCTTATCTGCATCCCAAGTCGCACAATATGCAGAAACCGCGTTGAGGTTCCAGTTGTTTTGTGCGGGATTGTAGTAGTGATACGTCGCGCGAACGTTCGAAGCCTGCTGCGCGCACGCTGCAGCAGCAAGGCCGAGCAAAATCACTGCAACAAGACTCACCCTCTCCATTAGTATCGTTTCAATTGATATGTGCTTTTGATCATCTATTGAGAGAAATTGTGGTCTATTTATAGAACAAAACATGGGCGTGTTGTGGAATTTTGGGTTGAGTGTATGAGTTTGCTTTTTGATGAAAGATGGCGACTTGTGTACGTTATTCTAGATTAATTTCTTCTCTAATTTCTATCGTCAGAGATGTGGTCAGAGATATTGTGGTAATTTGGTCTATGGATAAATATTAATAAATTTTATCAATGCTGTTACTTGCCTTGACTAGTCTAAATATAAGCTACGTGTTCAAGTTTACCAGGTTTGATGACTGCTAATGTAACTCACGTTGCCCCATTTCAAGGTTGATGAATTCAAATGACGTCAGAACTCTATTTTCTTTGATTGGGCTTGGATAGTATTAACTTGTGGTCTTTGTTTCCTTTTTATATTAGTTTCTTCATTTATCTTCATCTGATTATCTTGCTCTCGTTGAAGTAATCTTATTCCTTTTTGGTTACTTTCTACGATGATTTTGAACTAATATGTTCACTCCATCCGTTCCTTTTCTAAATTTTCTCCTATCGTCAGCAGAATTTAGCTGGTCTCTTTGACCACTTCAAATGTGTACAGGAAGAGAACATATAAAAAAACTTTAGGGCAGTTAAAAACATTAGTCAAACTTTACCAACCCGATGATACAAGGGTGACTTGCTTCTGGCCCCTTCGCAAGAGATAGAGATGCTGCAGCAGAGCTCATAAACAAAAAACTTTTTATTGACAGAACTGAATTTTCATATTTCAGGTTCAATCTTCTTGATGACAACCAGCACACATGCTTACAGTCTCGGCAGGTAAATTCTAGAGACACTTAGAAAGTTTAACGGACACTTAGAAAACTTAAAAGACACAGACAATAGCAAACGTATTTAATTAAGCTACAGAGACTATGAGTCAAACATTAGAAAGTGCATTATTTCCACCACTACCCCTTAATGCACTTTCCTAACAACTTCAATGAGCTCTCTTGGATAACAGAACTGCTGGTTTTGGAAGTGTGAAAACCGAAACCTGAATCAAAATCAGTCAGGAAGCCGAAAAATCCAGCATCGGTCGACCGACGGACGTGTGCCGGTCGACTGACGGACGTGTGCCGGTCGACTGAAACGATTGCAGGAAACGATCCCAAAAACATCGCTTTGGCCGGTCGACTGATACAGTGATGTCGGTCGACCGATAGTGATCAACCAGTCGACCGACGTAAGGGCACCGGTCGACCGAAACGTGCACTACCCTGTAAGAAACAGACGTTCTGGCTGGTCGATCGACGCCATTGCACCGGTCGACCGACGTCGGATTTCCAGTTTCCTAATTGATTTGAGAGTCTGTTTTAGGCTGGGATACTATATATACCTTGATATGTTTTTAAGGTTTGAAGAACACGAAAAAAAGGGGGGTTTATACGGCTCTTTGAGAACAGAGATCTTAGAGAGAGAGAGAGAGAGAGAGGCCTATTGAGAACATTGTAATCTTCTTCAATTAATCAATGTTTTTTTGGTGTGGCTTCCGAGGATGTAAGCATGTTTGCCGAACCTCGTTAAATTTGGTATTATCTATTTGATTATTCTTTCTTGCAAGTTTTCTTTTATTTGTTGTGATTTCCTTCTTGCTTATTTTCGGCACAAGATCTAGAAGAACATGGGTTGTGTGTTCAACCCCAACAACTGGTATCAGAGCTTCGTTCAGAAGATTTGTGTAAGAGCTATGGCAGAGGAAAGCAAATCGGAAATTGAGAAGTTTGACGGATCAGACTTTTCCTACTGAAAGTCGTAGATGGAGGACTATCTGTACCAGAAGGATCTTTACCGTCCGTTGATGGGCAAGGCTAAGGGAAAGAAGAAGGAGGAATCAAACGAGGACTGCTAAATGTTAGATCGAAAGGTTCTAGGACAGATCCAATTGTCGCTTGCCAAATCATTCACCCACAATATATTGAAGGAGAAGACGATGGTGGGGCTTATGGACGCGCTCGCGAAGATGTACGAGCAACCGTCAGCCGCAAACAAGGTGCATCTCGTCAAGACGCTCTCAAACCTCAAGATGACAGAAGGATGTTCATTCACGTTGTATCTCAGCGAGTTCAACATGACTGTTGACCAACTTATCTCCATGGGCATCATGTTTGATGACGAAGTGCATGCCCTATTGATTCTATCGTAGTGGCTGAATAGTTAGGCAGGTTGTGTGACTGCAATCAGCAACTCGGCGGGGAAGGAGAAGTTAAAGCTGAGCGAGGTTGTTAGCATGATTCTATCATAGGAGGTTAGAAGGAAATCGTCCGAATCAGAAGGTTCAGGTTCAGCTCTAAATCTCGAGCAGAGAGGCCGAATCCAGAAGAAGGGAAACCAGAACAGGAATCAGTAGAAGTCGAAGAAGAAGAGGTTGAACTCGAAGGTTAATCCTATCAAAGGGAAGTGTTGGAATTGCGGTCAGAAAGGCCATATGTTTTCAGTCTGCAAAGCACCAAAGATGGATGCAAATGAGCCGGAGGCTTATATTGTGCAAGATGCATTGATCCTTGCTATCGACAATGATTCTGATTCATGGGTAATTAATTCAGGAGCCTCTTTCCAAGCCATTGCTAATAGGAATCTTCTTCAGAACTATGTAGCAGGCGATTTTAGAAAAGTATACTTGGGAGACAACGAGCCTTGCAATATTGTTGGAAGAGGCGGTGTGCAGATTCAGATGAAGGGCTCTAAGTGGAATCTGAAGAACATAAGATATGTACCAAAGATGAAGAGGAATCTTGTTTTGGTTGGTCAGCTTGGAGCGGAAGGCTATGTTTTAACATTTACTAGGGATTCGTGGAAGATCTCCAATGGTACTATGGTGGTTGCCCATGGTAAAAAAATAGGAACACCCTCACAGTTGTAGCTGGTAATAAGAGTGTAGATTTGTGGCACAATAGGCTGAGACACATGAGTGAGAAGTGCATGAAGATTCTACACTCACAGGGGAAGCTTCCCTGTGTTGATTTAGTTGAAGTTGATGTTTGCGAGGATTAGATCTACTAGAAGCAGAAGAGGCTTAGCTTTTAGAAAAATGGAAGACCATTGTAGGTGTCAAAAAATGTCTGTAGGTGTCCGCACGTAGCTCGGGACGAAAAGAAGACAATGAATGTCATCATCCGGGTCAAGAAGCATTACCAGAGTGGCCCGCACGCTTGTCGGAGCTGGTGGCCCACACGCTTGTCGGTCAGTTCCAAGCGCTTGTTGGTCAGCTCCAAGTACCCATCACGCTTGTTGGTCAGCTCCAAGTGCCCGCCGCGCTTGTCAGTCAGCTCCAAGTGCTCGCCATGCTTGTCGATCAGCTCCAATTGCCCGTATGCTTGTCGGTCAGCTCCAAGTGCCCACCGTGCTTGTCGGTCAACTCCAAGTACCGTAAAGAAGCTAACGAGCGCATGAAGCAAGTTAACAAAGCGTACAAGTCAACAAGATGATCAAATACACAAATCAGTAGAAAGTACAAGTCTGGTAAAGTCCGGAAACACTGAAAAGCTCAGAACTCGCATGGCGCGCGGGTCACCCAAGGGTGAGTGACCCATGACCGCGCGGGTCACCGCGTGGTAACCCGTGACCGAGCGGATCACCACTTAGTGACCCGCGGCCGAGCGGGTCATCACTTGGTAACTTGCATTCGAGCGGATCACCACTTGGTGACCTGCGTACGTGCGGGTCACAGTGGTCTGTCCCGCGTCCAGAACTGCTCATAACGTCCAAAAACGCATTTTAGGCTATTTCGATCGATTTTTTTAGTTCCAGAACCTCTCTAACTGCTTAGATATCATATCTAAATGTGGGTGGGTCATTATTGACTGAAGATAAGTCCAAATCTCCCATTCTCATCCAAATAACCGCATTCGGGGCCCTATAAATACAAGTCTAGGGTCTCCTTTCAGAAGGAGTGAATTATTATCAAGACGAAGAGGTGCTGCCGAGTTGGAGAGCAAGGGAGCACGAATTTCAGAGGAGGCTAGCTGATCTCGGTGAAGTTCTTCAGCATAAAGAGGGATAGTTCGAGAGATCTGAAGCCCCGTCCCCCCATTCCTTGAGATTAGGCTTGGCCTTAATCTCGAGAATAGTACTAATTTCGCTTGGTCGATATCAGTACTTTAGTGAATACTTTCTTGGTGAACTAGGAGCTCTAATTAATCATTCGGTCAACCGGATCCGATCCGTAGGCGGTCCATAGATATCAACGTCCCCGGCACAGGCAAAGATCCCACGCAAACAGAGACTAATAAATAGGATCTGTGTGTTGTTTGAAAGAGATTGTAATCAGTTATTTCCATTGTGTAAAAGTCTTAAAAAAGGACTAACTTTCTGTTGAGTTTATTATAACGCCTGAAGTTGTAATAGATTCAATCACAATGAAGAAAATAAATTTTGACCCAAACACATTGGCGACCATAGTGGGAGCCAACAACTTCTCTGTAGAGGCTGTCGTGTCGCAACCTCGGATCCGGATCCCGGTTGAAGAAGAGGTCGAGTACGAGTTTGCCCAACAGAAGTTTGAGGAGTATCTGTCATCCTCCTCCTCTAAATCCTCCTTCACTCGCAAGCGTAGGAAGATTAACATCCCCGTTGTTGTGGTAGCTGCACCTTCCAATGTCCTTCCGGCCTCTAGGGCGGATCTGTAGATCTAGACTCCTCCTCAATCAAGGAGTTGAGTACTGAAGGTGCGCCAATCCTATCGAAGATGGTACATCAAAGGCAACGTCAATGTCTCGTGCACCAAATCGCTAAGGCTTTGGAGCCAGTGGACGGGATCTGTTATAGTGCGGATCTGAAATTTAGGGAACACCAAGTACCCCAACAGTGAGCAAATGGCCCCTCCTCGAAACCAGCAACAAACGAATGGATCCAAGTCAAAAGGACACGTTCAACTCTTGAGGAGCGCATCCAAAAGCGTCGCATACTCCTTGCGCGTACGCGGATTCTTATGCAGAAGGCCGGAGAGTTACGAAAATAAGAGGTGGCCAAGGAACAAGGAAAACTACGCCGAGTCTGGAGGCCGAAGCTCAAAATAGCGGCCAAAACACCGAAAGAACAAGAGTCATGCCCAGGTAACCCGGCTAGCCGCGGGTCACCAAGAGGTGACCTGGCCGGTGGCGGGTCACCCCAAGCTGACCTGTGCCTGGGCCGAGCCAGGAGGTGTTCTGCGCCTGTTTTTCCGACGCCGGTGAATTCCGCTCCTGTTCCGACTGATCTCATATCTTCGGTGAAGTCCCACGGTAACACGAACTTGTCGCGATTCAAAATGACGATGGCGGAATGCCTATGTCCTTTGCACGAGAATCAGAGTAGAGTTCCAATCAAAGAACACTTAGGCACGATAAATGAACCCTGAGCAACTCATCGAGCTGGGGGTCGCACTCGCCCTTGCAATAAGTCTGAGCCTTCTCGTAAGTAGAAAACCCCTATAACCGACCGCCTCAGACCCTGTGTCAAAGTCCAAGAGCCTGTTAAGGTCCCGTGCTCACAAAAGTGTAGCTCAAAATATGCGACTCTTGAGAGCGTTAACAAGATGTCGAATCCCCAGAAGGAAATACTTTCGTCTGACGGCGACGACGTTATGCCTAGGAACTCATGCCAACACACGATAGGTTGCTCCGGTAATTATGCCAATGAGTTGTACTATCGGCCTGGGGGTATGAACAGATCTCGAAAGAGAGATACCCAAGAGACGAACTCTCATTGTTCGTATACCAAAATTATCAGGACAGTATTATCAGCGTGTAGCTACCCCAAGACCACTCTACAGAGGGTTTCGATATTCCAAAGGCTTTCCTCTGAAGCGTCAAAAACCAAGCCAAAGCATTTCCACAAGAAACGATCAACCGTTCAAGAGGACGAACTCCCAAAGGTAACCATCAGGTGTATATGGTTAAACTGCTTCTCCGTGATTCTCCAACAGGTGCATATGGTTAAAATGCTCCCTACATATTCCAATAGGTATATGTGTCTAAACTGTTTCCTACCCTTGACGGGAAGTTCCTAGAAAATTTTTCTTAAGGATAACTAGATCATGCAGCTGAGTTTAATGTTAGACCCAGTTTTGCAAGGAAAGCTAGGGGTGGATAATTCATGTAACAGGAAGGTCTCGAAAGAATGCTATATGGTGTATTCTTAGGGATAACCCGATCTCTACAAAAAAAGTGATGAATAAGAAATTCCCACTTGGACTCTGAATGCTTCTAAGAGCTAAACGCATCCAATTGCCGAGATTAATTTCACTAACTTCCAAGCACTCTTTTGTTGAGACGAGATTCGTTCACTTCGTCGGATCAATCTTCCCTCACAAAACACTCCCACTGGTGTTTGATGATTCACAATCTTCCACCATAAAATCCCTCACTGATCAAATTAATTGACGGTGGGTCCACTAAAATTCTTTATGGTTTAATCCACTCAAACTCTCATTGTGTCTGTACACTCAACACTCCCATTAGTATAGTCCAGATTTAAGGCTTGGAATTTTAGTCTGATAATCTTTGACAATTGTCAAACCCCTTTGTGTTAAGACTTTATCACTTGACACCAAGAATCCCTACTGAGTGATTTGTACAAGTCAATACTTCCACTCCCACTTGGTCAAACCTTTAAACAGTTAGGACCACAACTAAAATCCCCTCTCGATTCTTTCCATGAACGAAAGGTCCACAAATTGAACGATCAAACTTTTAAACAGTTAAGATCGTCTCAAACCCCCATTTGATCAAACCTTCCTACAATTAGGGCCAAAGCCAAAATACCCTCTCGATTCCTTCCATGAATGAGAGGTCCACTTTCAAATCGAGTGATCAAACATTCCTACAGTTAGGGTCACCTCAAACTCCTACTTGGTCAAACCTTCCTACAGTTAGGGCCAAAACCATAATTCACTCTCGATAAATGAGAAATTCACCTTTAGTTCGATAATCAAATCTTCCGACAGTTAGGAATATCCGAATCTTTTCGATTCTCGGAGTGGAGATCTCACTCTTAGTTTCGCTCTTCAGATTCTCGAATTGGAGATCCCACTTTGAGTTTTCTTTGCGACTGGAGATAGAATATAAAATTTTTCCTTTCTAGTATTGGATTCGTCTTCGTCCCAGGAGAAGACACCATTTTTTAACTCTCAAAATCCGTGTCTTACACGCGCGGGGAATTTTATCCTGAAGCCTAAGTAGGGATAAGTCAACGCCTAACACGCGTTGCTGGTGTAGGATCTGAAATAGATACACTTGAATACTAGAGGGGGGGTGAATAGTGTTCTTTTAAAATTTATGCAAAGTATATTATAAATTGCAAAGAAAAATAGCAATCTCAGAAATTCATAATCACAAACACAAGGATTTTATACTGGTTCCACCAATCCGGTGTACATCCAGTCCCCAAGCAAATCCCGCTCGAGAGTTTTCACTATGATTTTGAATAAACTTACAAAATCAAACGCAAACCTGACCAATTTGCAAGTCCCTGCAAATTACAACACCAATTGACAAACACCTTGCCAATTTGAACACCAATATCTAAACCAAGAGATTAACCTTCTCAAACGAGAAATCATTGTTGAAGCAAGAACACAATTGATCCTATAAGCCTTGAATGTATAGTGAAGTGCAGCAGTGGCTTAGGATTCTTTTAACCTCTGTAAATTGCCTAAATGATAGGTATTTGATGAATGTTTAGAGGTAATTTCAGAAACTTCTCTTTTTCACAAAATCTGAATATTTTTCACTTGAAAAATTGCACAAAGATCAAAGCTTATGGGTATGTAAGTCTCTATAATTTTTCTAAACAAATAACCTATTTATAGCCCTTGAAAAGATAATTTTTTGAACTTTAAAAAGGTTTAAAAACGGCTATAAACAGTCATAAATTCAAACTTTGAATACTGGAAAAACTGTATCTGTAGTCGACTACTATTGATATTAGTCGACTACACTGAGTTCAAACAGACTCTGTGTATTCAGAAAATTTTCTCAGTAGTCGACTACAATGCTCATTAGTCGACTACACTGTATTTTGACAGAAACTGATAAAATGAAATTTGAGTTCAGTAGTCGACTATAATGATGATTAGTCGACTACACTGTAAAATAACAGAAACTTATGTTTCTGTCAAACACCTGAGTAGTCGACTATAATCCATTGCAGTCGACTATACTGTAAAATGACAGAAACATGTATTTGAGTTTTATACACGAGTAGTCGACTACTATTCTAATTAGTCGACTACTAAGAGTAAAAATTCTGCTATAAAAAGTTTTTATAATCAAGTTTTAACTATAATTCTAATGGTTAACATAGGGGATTTCTATAGTTAACCAACACACTAAGCCTGTGTTAGTGTGTTCTAATATTGTATGTGTGTGCGTGTGTGTGATCAAGGCTTGTACAATTATTCTAAGTAAAGAAAATGTAAAATACATTATCTCATTTTTTCTTCATTTTCTTCACTTCAAAATGCCTTGAAATCAACTTGTACTTGTACATATTCTAATATTGAAATCTGCATATAAAAGTTAGTGCACACACTGTATAAATTGTTATCATCAAAACACTATCATGGAGATATGATATTCAACAGCTGGTTTAGTCTTTCACTGATTGAAAAAGATAACAGAATCCAAGTCTGGGGAATTTTATCCCGAATCCTAAGAAGGGATAAGTCAGCACCTAACACGCGTTGCCGGTTTAGTCTTTTACCGAGTGAAAACGACACTAGAATTCAAGTCTGAGGGAACTTATCTCTATCCTTGAATAGAGATAAGTCAGAATCTGATACATGCCGCCGGGTAGCCTATTCCTATAACAATGATGAAGTCTACGTATTCAATATCGTAGTACTAAGAGAGTTAACTCTCTTAGCACAAAGTTATATACAGAATAGACTTAAACAATATGCATGCAAGTCCGATTCAAACGGTAATCGGTAAAGGCACGTCAAATCCGTTGATGGTTGAGGATTTTCCAAAAATCCTAAGTCTACGTCTAACACATGTTACCGGGTAGTCTATTCCCGTGAGAAAGACGAAGTCTACATATTCAACATCGTAACACTAAAAGAATTAACTTTTTTAGTATAATGTTACATATAGAACAGACTTAAATAATATGCATGCTAGCCTGACTCAAACGATAATCGGCAAAGACTTATCAAACCCGTTGATGGCCGAGGGTTTGCCAAAAATCCTATAAATATGAGAGTCATTGATGCACCAACCCTATTAGTTGGTCTCGTGACCTAAGGATCCGACAACTTCAGGATAAGATCTATACAAGCAAATGAATCACCTTTAACAGTTGGTCCCACGGCCCCAACATTTAGAACTGTCATGCTCCAATGCCTTAAGAGCTTAAACTGTATAGACTCCAGCAAACGTATGAGTATAAACTATGTTAATGGCGGCCAACACGTTATAGCAAAGGTCAACATTAGACAACGCATTACAGTAAAGGTCGTTACTGGCCAGCCGATCAACGCATCGATAATTTTACCAAAATAAGGCTAAGAAAAAATTCTGGGCTAAAGGATGATTCCAAGAAGTTCAATTGTGATTCAGATATGAATTCCTGACGAGGAAGGTCAGTTCAACATCAACTCAATGATAAGAGCTACTTTCAAATGCTTATACACCAACTTCAGTTCAAGATTTCGACAACGGTTGGACGATAAACGCAGTACCGGAAGTACTTCATCTAGTCGACAAAATACTAAGTAGATTGAAAGTTGAAGAGGTCAAAAGTTGAAGCCATTCACAGGTCCTTCTACCCGATCTCCTCGACAAAATACTGAAGGGATTGAACAGGGCCTATCTTATCCAAAGCATCCCAGACTCCTCTATAAAAGAACGAGTCTGGAATACTTTGGAGGGGGTATCATAGGCGTTTAAAAATGCCTGTAGGTATCCGCACGTAGCTCGGGACGAAGAGAATACGATGAATGTCATCATCCGGGTCAAGAAGGATTACCCGAGTGGCCCGTACGCTTGTCAGAGCTGGTGGCCCGCACGCTTGTCGGTCAGCTCCAAGTGCCTATACGCTTGTCGGTCAGCTCTAAGTGCCCGCCGCGCTTGTCGGTTAGTTCCAAGTGCCCGCTGCACTTATCGGTCAGCTCTAAGTGCCCGCATGCTTGTCGGTCAGCTCCAAGTAGCCGCACGCTTGTCGGTCAGCTCCAAGTAGCCGCACGCTTATCGGTCAGCTCCAAGTGTCCGCCACGCTTGTCGGTTAGCTCCAAGTGTCCGTCGCGCTTGTCGGTC
>NC_033801.1:73784399-73799137 GCF_001876935.1 Asparagus officinalis
TGCCCGCACGCTTGTTGGTCAGTTCCAAGTACCCATCGCGCTTGTCGGTCAGCTCCAAGTGCCCGCCGCGCTTGTCGGTCAGCTCTAAGTGCCCGCACACTTGTCGGTCAGCTCCAAGTGCCCACCGCGCTTGTCGGTCAGCTCCAAGTGCCATAAAGAAGCCAACGAATGCATGAAGCAAGTTAACGAAGCGTACAAGTCAACAAGACGATCAAATACACAAAGTAGTAGAAAGTACAAGTCCGGGAAGGTCCAAAAACACCGAAAAGCTCGGAACTCGCATGGGCACGCGGGTCACCTCTGGGTGACGCCCCCCGGCACACGGGTCACTACGCGGGCACCCGAGAGTGCCCGCGGCCGCGCGGGTCACCTGCATGTGACCCGCGGCCGAGCGGGTATCAAGCAGTGATGACCCCCGGACCGCTGCGGGTCACCGGCATGGTGAGCCCGCGCCGACGAGCGGAGTCCACAGCGTGATGACACCCGCGGTCACCACTTATGACCCACGTATGCGCGGGTCGCCGTGGTCTGTCCCGCGCCCAGAACTGCCCATAATATCCAATAATGTATTTAGGCTGTTTCGATCAGTTTTTTCAGTTCTAGGACCTCTCTAACTACTTAGATATCATTATTGACTGAAGGTAAGGCCAAATCTTCCATTTTCATCCAAATAACCACATCTGAGATCATATAAATACAAGCCTAGGGCCTCCTTTCAGAAGGGGCAAATTATTATCAAGACGAGGAGGTGCTACTGAGTTGGAGAGCAAGGGAGCACGAATTTCAGAGGAGGCTAGCTGATCTCGACGAAGTTCTTCAGCATAAAGAGGGAGAGTTCGAAAGATCTGAAGTCTCGTCCCCCATTCCTTGAGATTAGGTTTGGTATTAATCTCGAGAAGAGTACTGATTTCACTTGGTCGATATCACTACTTTAGTACTTCCTTGGCGAAGTAGGAGCTATGATTAATCATTCTGTTAACCGGATCCGATCCGTAGCGGGTCCACGAATATCAACGTCCCCAGCACAAGCAAAAATCCCACGCAAACAGAGACTAATAAATAGGATCTGTGTGTTATTTAAAAGAGATTGTAATCAGTTATTTCTATTGTGTAAAAGTCTTATAAAAAGACTAACTTTCTGTTGAGTTTATTATAATGCCTGAAGTTGTAATAGATTCAATCACAATGAAGAAAATAATTTCTGACCCAAACAACCACCTAAAGCTCAGAAGTTAGAGCTTGTTCATACAGATGTATGGGGTCCTGCTAGCGTGTCTTCTCTTGACAGTTCGACGTACTATGTCACCTTTATCGACGATCACTTGAGGAAGGTGTGGGCATATTTTATGAAGCATAAGTCAGAGGTGTTCGAGATCTTCAAGAAGTGGAAAACCATGGTGGAGAACAAGACAGATCTGAAGGTAAAGTATCTGAGATCAGCAATGGTGGAGAATACGAGCTGGAGGAGTTCAAGAGGTTCTATGCTCTAAATAGGATTCGTTTGGAGAGGACTACTCCAGGGATGCCGTAACAGAACGATGTTCCAGAGAGGATGAACAGAATATTAACAGAGCGTGCGAGGAGCGTACATTTATATATAGGTCTACCTAAGATATTTTGGGCGGACACGGTGTATACGACATCTTACTTGATCAATCATGGGCCATCAGTTCCATTGGATTTTAGGATTCCAGAAGAAGTTTGGAGTGGTAAGGAAGTTAATCTCTCACATTTGAAAGTCTTTGGTTGTGTGGCATATGTTCATATCAGTGATTATATCAGGGACAAGCTAGAGTCTAAGTCACAGAAGTATACATTCATTTGATATGGCATTGATGAGTTCAGATATCGTCTTTAGGATGAGAAGAACAGGAAAATCATCAAGAGCAGAGATGTGATATTCAATGAGGAGGTGATATACAAGGACAGGGACAATGCCAAGGATAGCCAAAGCAGTGGGAACAGCACTAAGAGTGCAGATGGATCTGAGTACATGGATTTAGATGAACTTCCAGATAAGGGAGATAGTGTTAGTTATGGCTGAAGAACGGAGAAGACTCCAGGTGCAGAGACTACTACCTAGGGAGTTAAGCTTAAAAGGTCATCCGGGGTACCCAAATTAAATTCCAGATATCTTTTGTCACTAGATTATTGGCTCTTGACAGATGGCAAAGAACTAGAGTGCTATGAGGAGGCTATGCAAGTTAGTGAATCTCGGCAGTGGGAGCAGGAGATGCAAGAAGAGATGGATTCTCTCCACTCGAACGAGACATGGTGTTAGACCCTAGAGGGGGGGTGATTAGGGTCTTATGCTAATCTAATCCGATTAAATGCCAATTAAAATTAATTAACAAGTTATATTCTTGCAAGATAGGTGTACAAAGGGTTATGTGCAAGAATATGCAATATACACAAGGTGATATATCCTATATGATAGAAATATATGCAAGGATATATAAACAATAAGATATATCCTAACAAAGAGATATAGACAATGTAAGTGCAAGGATATAAAACTAACACAAGGGTAAATACTCTAAACTAGATAGTGGATCATAAAAAGGACGAGTAATGCACAATTGGCGATATAAGATAAATGCAAAAACAACTACGCCAACCGGGTTTTCTACGTTCACCCGAACAACAAGCAATATGATCACGGAGTTCGGACCTTCCATCCTACGTCTCCGCTCCCCACTCCCGGGGAGAAATCCACTATCAACCGGGTTTTCTACGTTCACCCGAATAACGTTTACACCTCACAGTATCGGTTTTCAACGCTCACCGATCAACGTCACTCCTCACACTCGGTTTCTAGCTCACCGAAAACCTCACTACACACTCGGTTTCTAGCTCACCGAAAACCTCACTACACACTCGGTTTCTAGCTCACCGAAAACCTTACAACACTCACAATGTAACAAATATAAATTTGTTCTCTACAATAGATGAGAACACAATGAAAGCACAACTCAAAGTTACAATCTCTCACCACCCAACTATACTATGTATGAAAGATACAATAAGCTCAATGTGGGTGTGTGTGTAACAATGAGTAAATAAGATCAAATCAACTAAACTCAAGTATTAAATCTAGCTTAAGAACAATGATAATCAATCAAGTATATAAATGTAAAGCTAGAGTTTGAGTTTAGAAAACTTCTCAATTTGATAACAAGAGATGGAGGGATGATAGTTGGAAGCTCAAACTTCAATAGGTAACAGCAAACCAAAACAAACTTAAACCAAACAAAAACAAGCTTAAACCCTTGTTTAAAACCTTGTTTAAAAACTTCTTTAAAAACTTCTTAGCTGCGTTGAAAAGACATCAGCAATGGGGTATATATACCCTCTCAAGACATCAGCCAAAACCCCAAGGAAATGACCAAAAACCCAAAAACAAACAAAACAGAAAACTAGCCGTTACTGTGCAACGGCTCTCTGATAAGTCGACTTAGAGTCGACTTATGACATATACAGTTTTTGGCAGATGCTGAAAATTATGCGTATCTGGATTTGTAAAATCAGTTAAAAATAGTAAATCAACTCTAAACATTATGAAATTTTGAGGGATGTTTCTAAACATGTAAATAAACATTTTACAAAAATAATTTCTGAAATATCACTTCTCATTTGTGAGAAATGAATATTTGAATACAGATATTTCAGATTCTAAAAACTGCTGAAACACCCGATTTTCTAAAATCAATTTGACACAGTAAATTAACTCCAAAAATTATAAAATTTTTAGGGAAGCTTCTAAACGTGTATATGAACATGTTAGAGAAGGAATTTCTTAAATATCACTTCCCATTTGAGAGAAATAATTTATTTTGTAAACTGGTCAAAAATACATAACTGTGCAACACTTCATAAGTAGACTTATAAAAAGTTATAAGTCGACTTATATAAGTCGACTTGCCTTGCTTTATAAGTCGACTTAGCAGAGGAGAAAATGCACTTTCTAGAGGAGTTCATAAGTCGACTTGTCAGGGTTTATAAGTCGACTTATAAACATGCACAGGCACTGTTCATGCTGGAAAACTGATTTTTAAAGTGCCTTTAAAAATAACAAATAAATTCCAAAAATTATGAAACTTTGGAAAATGTTTATAAACATGATAATAAACATGTTACAAAAAGAATTTTTGGAATTGCATTCCCCAATAGTGAAAACCCATCATTTTTCAAATATGTCCAAAAACATGAAAACGAAACATACATGTTTTGACATTTGATTTAAACAAACTTTTGAAACTCTACAAAATGATTTTATAAACTTTATAAACTATGTATAAACTGATATTAAAGTCTATAAACTAATAAAATAATGTTTTCACAAAAACACCTATATTTTGATAAAATCAACAAATACGTGTGTGTGAATAATATGAGCTTAAAGTATCAACACACAAGTATAAAAACCTAAACTAAATATACCCAAGCTTGTGATCTTCAACGAAGCTCTATCTTGGTACACTTGCGGATGAAGCTAAAACTTGGATCTTGAACTTGAATGCAATACTTCACTCCACTATTCCGCCAACCTCCTCTTGATATGATCGTGTAGGCTCAATCCATCCAACCTCCAACAACGTTGTTTGTCTATAATAAATAAGAAAACACAAATACTAGACAAACAACATTAGTGGTAAATTGTTTGTTAAACATCATCAAAACAAGAAGGCCAACAATCTCCCCCTTTTTGATGATGACAAACAATTTACAAAAAGAAATATATGCATGAAGAAAATAAATATATAATTTATAATTCACATGCATATAAACAAGAAAGAATATACTCACAATATTTCTCCCCCTTTGACAACATCAAAAAGGGGACAAAAAGAATAAGAGAGCGAAAGCTCCCCCTATCAATAAGCATGGGTGAGTACAAAGCAAATATAGGGATGAGGATTTCTCCCCCTATCAAAATGCCATATAGAAGATATATGAAATAAAGATCATGGCAAACATATGTGAGCAAGCATAGATGAAAAATATGCTAAACACCACTCACATACAAAAGGACAATGAGAACACATATAAATATGTTAATATGAAAGAAGTGTCTCATTAACACAAAAAGTATAAAAACCATATAAATGAATAGATTTATGAAATCAAAAGAAGAGGAACATGAGATTCATGTAAAAAGTTTTCAAATGAAAACAAATAAACCAATTGAAATCATAAATCAAAGTTTAAATCATGAAACCAAATCATCATTGATTTTCAAAAATCAAGAGAGGCAACTATATATAGCTCTTGAGCTAGTATCAACCCATATGAACATTTTTAGCACCCGGTAAACAATGTTTGGGAATAAACACCCAATAAATCCGGAGGGTTATATAAGTACAAACCTCTCATCAAAACAAAACAAATAATCATGAAAACAAAAGATTTTATCAATAATAAATTTATTTTCATAATCAAAATATTTTAAGACATAATTTTAAAACCAAGAAAGGAAAAAGTAAGAACACTAAAATTCTTGGTTTAAAGTTTAAATTTGTTTTGGTACCCAAGAACTCTTGGTACCAAAAGATTTAGGGACATGACCCCTATCATTTAAGCTCAAAGCCTTAGGGTTATAAACCCTCTTAGGCATATATGGTGCACGAACACGGTCATAACAAAAATTACTCAAATGACCCTTCCGATTACAATAAGTACAATGGAAAGGAAGCATTTGCTTATGTTGACCAAACGGTTGTGCACGGGAAACTTTAGAAACATTTGCAAACATGGATGATCTTTTAAAATTATTTTGCAAATGTGAAACTCTCTTTAAATCAAAACAAAATTTGGCCAAAGTACAAGATGAAGAAGCTACATGAGATGCACAAGGAGCATTAGAATTCTTAAGTTTGTGTGCATCATAACAAAACTTAGCTAAATGACCTTGACGGCCGCAAATAGAACACTTATAAGTTTTGCTATACATGTGTGCATAATGAGTGGATGATCTTGATTTAGCACACATATCCATAAGCTTCTTATGATTATTAATGCATATTCTCAAAGTTGAATCTAAAGATGAAATACTATTTTTCATAAGATTCAAATCTTCATTTTTAGGCACATATGCATTTTTAGAAGTAGAACATAAATAATCATTTATAAAGGAAGCAGTATTATTTTGTATGTTCTTTACTTCTAACATGGCATTATCTCTTTCATGAGTTAAACTAGCAACGTTTGAAGTTAAAGAAACATGATCCAATTTTAATTTTTCATTGTTTTCTTTAAGGATCACATTTTCATTAGAAATAGTTTCAAACTTAGATGCTAACAACTCATGATCGGATTTCAAAATTTCATGCTTGCTTTGTAAATTAATGAAATCATTTTGCAATTTGTTAAAGGCATGTAATAATTTTTCACTAGCACAAGCAAGTTCATCATTAGGTAAATCATTTATGGTTTCGAACTCGCAAACCTCACTAGGGTTATCGCCTAGTGGCCGTGTGCATGATGCCCCTTTTGAATTTGAAGCGGGATCCTCCAAAGCTTGTCGGATCGCCTCCAAGTCTCCTTGATGCGCTTCTATGAATTTCCATAATGTATAAGCGCTATCAAAAGAATCAAGCTTGTTAGACATAAATGAATCAAATGCATTTAATAAAAATTCTAACATAAGCTTGTTCATAATAAACATCTTTTTATCATGTTTGCTCCACTTGGATTTCTCCAACGTGGGCACAATATAAGCACAATCAATGATTTCCCATAAATCGATATTTTTAGATTGAACAAATATTTTGAATCTAAAACACCATTGAGCATAAGGGAAAGCATTGAATTTAGGAGCAATACTAGAATCATAGCCTAAACAAGATGCATCATTCATATTCATAATTTGTAAAAATATATGCAAGCAAGATACAAATAAAGCTCAAAATTAGATTAGCACAATAAGCTAACTTGGATCTTTAACTCAAGGCGATTAGACCTTAAATCAAAGAGCACCAAGCTCTGATACCAATTGTTAGACCCTAGAGGGGGGGTGATTAGGGTCTTATGCTAATCTAATCCGATTTAAGTGCCAATTAAAATTAATTAACAAGTATATTCTTGCAAGATAGATATACAAGAGTTATGTGCAAGAATAAGCAATATGAACAAAGGTAAATATCCTAGCAATGATATATACTATGAGATATATGCAAGGATATATGAGCTAACACAAGATGATATATCCTATCAAAGAGATATACAATATGATATATGTATAGGATATGTAAACTAACACAAGGGGTAAACAATCTAAACAAGATAGTGGATGATATAGATAATGAGCTAATGACAATGGCGATATAAGATATGAACATAAATATGAATGAACGCCAAAGCACACTCAAACAAGCAATATGATCACGGAGTTCGGACCTTCCGTCCTACGTCTCCGCTCCCCACTCCCGGGGAGAAATCCACTATCAACCGGGTTTTCTACGTTCACCCGAATAACGTTTACACCTCACAGTATCGGTTTTCAACGCTCACCGATCAACGTCACTCCTCACACTCGGTTTCTAGCTCACCGAAAACCTCACTACACACTCGGTTTCTAGCTCACCGAAAACCTTACAACACTCACAAAGTAAATACAACAAATTTGTTCTCTACAATAGATGAGAACACAATGAAAGCACAACTCAAAGTTACAATCTCTCACCACCCAACTATACTATGTATGCAAATACTATAAGCTCAATGTGGGTGTGTGTAACAATGAGTAAAATAAAATCTAACTCAATTAACAAACTAGCAATAATAAGAATATGAAAATCAATAATGAAATTGCTAGAGAAAAGAGTTAGAAAACTTCTCTAAGAACACAAGAAGAGGATGAAGGGGATTGAGAATGAATCCCTCAATCTGCAGTGAAAACTTCCTCCTTTGTAAACAGAAACCCAAACTCAAAACAAACAGTAAAACCCTAAACCCTTGCTTAAACTTTTCTTTTCTTTTAAAACATTTCTTGGTTAGCTTGAGAGTTGAAGACAATGGGGTATTTATACCCTCTCACAACTCAGCCAAGAAACCAGAGCAAAAGACAAAACAGCCCCAAGGCAACGGTCAAAAAACTAGCCGTTGGAAGCTGAAGGAACACTCGTCGGTCGACCGGAAAATTCGTCGGTCGACCGAAAATTTTCATCGGTCGACCGGACCGGTCGACCGACAGGCTTTCTGTCGCCCAGTGAACTTTTGACCTCAGGTTCGGTCGACCGGTGCGGTCGACCGAAATCTGACATATTCAAAAATTGTTTTGCTGATTTTAAAACGCTGTTTAAAAATATCAAATAAATTCCAAAAAATGTAAAACTTTGGGGAATGATTGTAGACATGATAATAAACATGCTACAACGACTGGTTTCGAAAAAGGACTTCCCAAATGAAAAATATCATCATTTTACAAAATAGTCCAAAACATGAAAACCTGAAAATTGATATTTTGATATTTTGACTTAAACAACATTTTGAAACCTTATGAAATGATTGTATAGACTTGATAAAGGATATAACATGTTGTTATGAAGTCTATAACCTAGAAATGCAATATTTTCATAAAATTGCATATTCTATGCAAATATATTCAAAACACTAAATATGATTTCATTAAATATAAGCTTGTTAAAGGGGAAATCATATATAGGTATATAAACATGAAACAAAATAGTATTTTCCAATTCTATTCATTTGTTTCATAGTAAAACTTGAAAACTATCAAACCAAAACATATACGTATATATATAACTATATATATACAAAATTCAAAACGTGTATGTGTGTATATGATTGAGCTTAAAGTACTAACACACATAATATAAATTTCTAAACTAAATTACCCAAGCAATCTTGATCTTCAACGAAGCTCTATCTTGGTACACTTGCGGATGAAGCTAAACTTGGATCTTGAACTTGAATTGTACGATGCTTCACTCCACAATTCCACCAACCTCCTCTTGATATGATCGTTATGGCGCAATCCATCCATCCTCCAACAACGTTGTTTGTCTACAATGAATAGATAATACAAGCACTAGACAAACAACATTAGTAGTAAATTGTTTGTAAATCATCATCAAAACAAGAAGGCCAACACATGGGAGTTAGCCTAGCTACCTGCACAGAAGAAAGTCTTACATAACAAATAGGTCTACCGGGTCAAGTAGGAGAGTAATGGAAGCAAGAGGTACAAGGTCAGATTAGTTCCAACAACGGGAAGGAGTGGATTATACGGAGATATTTTCCCCCGTCGTGAAGCTTACAACCATCAGAGTGGTGTTAAGCTTAGTATCCGCTGAAAATCTCTACCTTGAGCAATTGGATATGAAGATTGCCTTTCTTCGTGGTGACTTGGATGAAGAAATTTAAATGAAGCAACCTGTTAGGTTTATTGAGAAAGGAAAGGAAGATATGGTATGTAGGCTCAAGAAGAGCTTATATGGTTTGAAACAGACTCCGAGACAATGGTACAAGAAGTTCGACAAATTCATGCAGAGCAATGGCTAGGGAAGATGCAATTCAGATCATTGTTGCTACTTCAAGATGTTCGAGTCTAGCTATATCGTGTTATTATTATATGTTAATGACATGTTAGTTGCAGGACCGTGTTTAGAGGAGATAAACAAATTGAAGAAGCAGTTAGCGAAGAAGTTTGCTATGAAGGATCTAGATGCAGCGAAGCAAATTCTTAGGATGCGAATTAGTCGAGATAAAGCTGGAGGGACGTTGAAGTTAATTCAAGCTGAATACATCGAGAAGGTACTTCGGAGATTCAACATGGAGAATGTTAAGTCCGTCGGCACACCCCTTGGAAGTCAATTCAAGCTATCTGAGGAGCAATCACCCAAGACAGATGCAAAAAAGGAGCACATGAGCATGGTGCCATACTCATCAGCCATTGGTAGCCTTATGTACTCTCGATGGTTTGCACGAAGTTGGATATCGCCCATGTAGTAGGAGTTGTGAGCAGGTTTGCAAGCAATTTAGGAAATCAGCATTGGGAGGCCATGAAGTGGATATTGTATTAGTTGAGAGGGACTATGGATATGCCATTGTGTTTCAGGAGGAAAGAATTGGTACTGTGGGGATATGTGGATGCATATTTTACCGGTGATCATGATATGAGGTGAAGTACCATGGGATATGTTTATACCTTAGTATCGACAGTAGTGAGCTAGGTCTCATGTTTACAGAAGATAGTAACATTGTCCATGCTGAGGCAGAGTATATCGCAGTGACTGAAGCCAGCAAGGAGATAATTTGGTTGACCGGGTGCCTGGAAGAGTTGGGTTTGAAGCAGGGGAATGGCGTTCTTTATTGTGATAGCCAGAGTGCTATACACATTACCAAGAATCCAATATATCATGCCAGAATGAAGCACATCGATGTACGTTACCACTTCATACGCTTGCAGATTGAGGACGACAAGTTACGGTTGGAGAAGATTTTTGGGAGTCAAAATCTTACAAATATATTAACGAAAGCAATGACCATCGATAAATTAGAGTTGTGTACAACTTTAGTTGGCCTTCACATGTAAGAGAAGAAGGCGGAGCCACACTAGGAGGATAGGCGGGATCGTCGGGTTGATGATGATTGAATAATTGATTTTTCCGGGTAGGAGAAGATGCTTACGAAGATGATAGGAGTTTAGAATAGCTTGTTGATTATGGTTTTGTCTCCAAGTGGGAGATTATTGGTTTTGGAAGTATGAAGAATGAAACCTAAATCAAAATCAGCCAGGAAGTCGAAAAATCCAACATCGGTCGACCGATGGACGTGTGCCGGTCGACTAAAACGACTGTAGGAAACGAGCCCAGAAACATCGCTCTGGTCGATCGACCGATACAGTGATGTTGGTCGACCGATAGTGATCAACCAATCGACCAATGCAAGGGCACCGATCGATCGAAACGTGCACAAGAAACCCTATAAGAAACAGACGTTCTGGTCGGTCGACCGACGCCATTGCACCGGTCGATCGATGTCGGATTTCTAGTTTCCTAATTGATTTGGGAGTCTGTTTTTGGATTGTGATACTATATATACCTTAATATATTTTAATGGTTTGAAGAACACGAAAAAGGGTGGTTTTGACGGCTCTTTGAGAACAGAGATCTTAGAGAGAGAGAGAGAGAGAGAGAGAGAGAGGCCTATTGCGAGCATTGTAATCTTCTTCAATTAATCAAAGTTTTTTGGTGTGGCTCCCGAGGACATAGACACATTTGCCGAACCTTATTTAATTTGGTGTTCTCTATTTTATTATTCTTTCCTATAAGTTTTTCTTTTATTGCTGTGATTTCCTTCTTGCTTACTTTCGACACAAGATCCGGAAGGGCACGGGTTACGTGTTCAACCCCAACAAGAACTTATCCTTTGGAGGTGCTTAGGTGAGATGTCAACATGCTGCTCAAAAGTTCCATAATGAACGAACATAATTTCATTTTGTCAACAGCTTCTCTGATGGCATGATACTTGATTCTGACATGCTCTATATTTCCATGCAAAACAGGATTCTTTGCTATAGCAACAGTAGCTTTGTTAGCACAAAATAATCTGGTCCCCTTTGTTTGCTTTTCTCCAATATCTTCAAGAATCCTCCTTAGCCAAATTGCTTGAGAAGTCACTTTAGTAGCAACAACATATTCTGCCTCGGCAATAGATTGAGCTACAACCTTTTGCTTCATTGAAGCCCACGAACAAGCACTTGAACCAAGAAGAAAAAATATAACTCGAAGTGCTTTTCATATCGTCAAGACAACCACCCTAGTCACTATTAGAATATCCAATTCAACTTGGATCCTCAACACTTCAATACATGATTCCATAGTCCAAGGTGCCTTGCAAATATCAAAGCACCCTCTTGTTTATTGGAAAATTTTCAATAAGAAAATTGAAAGAATTGAATTTGATTTTATTCCTTCTAACTGCTTAGAAAAAGAATGTTTACAATTCTCTCAATCTCGATTATAATTTAAATTACTGATTACAAAAACAAGAGAATTGAAGTAAATTCTCTCAATCTCGATTATAATTTAAATCCCTTGAATGCTCGCGTCAAGTTTGCTCTCCGTTGACGATCCGAACAACTCGTTGGAATAGTTAACTTGTGTGGCAAGTTTGAAGAGAACTTTTAACGAGTTTATGAACTCAGGATGAGTTTACACTGTGAAAAAAGTTGTTTGAACCAAAAATTCGGTTAATAGCCAAATGCTAAAATCTCTGTTGCTAAAGAAAGCCTCTAGATCTCAGAATGATTCTCCAAGATCGATCTCTCTTCCAAAAAGCTGATCTGATCTCTGAACCTGAAAGCCTATCCAAGATCTCAATTTTCTAGCCCCCAACTCTGCTCATTAATTTGATTATTTATAGGGGGATAAGAGGTTATAACTGACCCCTAAATCAGGTCCTAAGTGGGCGAGATTCCCTCAAATCGTGGGAAAAATAGTTCTAAAACCGTTTAACTCGTGTTTGAATGAGTCAAACACCTCCAGCTGGCATTATGGAACCGAACTCTACGTCTCAGGCTTTGGACGCAGAGTTAGGCATTCGCCTAATGCTGAAACGCAATGGCCGTATTGCATTTTGAAGCTAAAATGCTAAAAATGTAGGGATCGCCTGTGTTTCGAAGGTTGAACGCAGAGGTGAGTTATGCGTTTAGAAGAAATTGTTGACTTGTAATCTCTTCTATAGAGCGTTGCAAAGATCATTGTTCAGTAATCTTCGCTTTAGCTATTTAGGGTGTGAGAGTCTTCAGATTGTAACTCTCACAGTTGATTGCAAAGGCTATTGAATCAGAACTTTCATCAGTCGTCGTGAAGGTTGTCGGGTTGTAACCTTTCTCAATCTATGTGAAAATCTTCCAATTGTAGCCTTCATTTTATTAACATGAAGGTCGTCTGATTATGACTTCCATTGTCAAGATGTTGACTGAAGTTTGATAGGGATCAACTATCTGTTGTGATTTTTAGACAGCCTACACCTCTTTGCAACTCCTAAATGAATTTGACTCAGATCTTGCATGAATCTTAACAATGAACTTGTAGGGAACATGATGTCAGGTCTTGTTGTAGTGAGATATAAAAGAATAACCACCATGCTCCGATATTTGGATGCATCCGATTTTTCTGCTTCATCATCTTCCTTGAGTTTTTCATTCTCAACCAGGGTAATAGCTACTGGTTTGCTCCCTAGCATCTTGAACTTTTTAAGAATATCTTCAATATACTTCCTTTGAGCAATGAAGATGCTACCTTGATCCTGAAAAATCTCCATACCCAAGAAATAGTGCAACATCTCCAAGTCACTCATCTCTTAAGTTTGCATCATATACTTTTTGAACTGTTGACTAAAACTATGAGAACACAATTATTTTTCTTCAAAACATGAAGGGTTCGCTCACTTTTGCTCTTCTTGAAGCCTTGTCATGTAAAATACTTGTCAATTTCACCATGCCAAGCTGGAGGAGCCTTTATTTTATTAACAAGAAGGTCGCCTGATTTTGACTTCCATTATCGAGATGTTAACTGAAGTTTGATAGCGATCAGCTATCTGTTGTGATTTTTAGACAGCCTACAGAACCCTATCCAAAGTTTTCGAAAGTTCACGGTTGACTGGGATGAATTTTCAGAATACTTTGGATCCCAAAGTTTGTTGAAGGATTGTTCACTCCATCTGATTCAAAGACATAGCGAACCTAGTTGTTGGGATGTTGCACTTATGCTTCCTTAAACCAAACAAGATAACTTTTGTGTCTTGATGACAATGAACTTAGTCAAACAAGCTAAAGCCCAAGTTATCATTGTTAAACCAAACAAGATATCTTTTGTGTCTGGATGATAATGAACTTAGTCAAACAAGCTAAAGCCCAAGTCATCGTTGTTAAACCAAACAAGATAACTTTTATGTCTGAATGACAATGAACTTAGTTAAACAAGCTAAATCCCAAGTCATCATTGTTAAACCAAACAATATAACTTTTGTGTCTAGATGACAATGAACTTAGTCAAACAAGCTAAAGCTCAAGTCATCACGGTCAATGCAACAAGAGCGATAGTGATAGTGAATTTGTTTGGATCCTTGAGATACTCCTTCAACTTATATGGAGGTGTATTCAATGTCAACAATACCAGTCAGAAGATTCTTGTAGGCATTGATGAACACCCAACGAGCAGCTGCGAGAGTTAAGTAATAAGAGAGCCAATGATAGCAAAGCTACCATAGAAACAACATCTACAAATTTGTTAACGAGGTCTTCTTCAATAAAGTTGAGCACTTTTTTAGCTTTGTTAATCTTGGTTGGAATGTTAAGCCAATTTGAGGGATGGGTTGCGCGACAGATTGAGCTCGATGGTTTTAGTATCATTAATTATAACCTGTCTGTACTCATCCAAGAGGCTGCATAGTTTCTTGTTATAGGCTAGTTTCTTCTCAGATTTCATCACCTTGATGGCCAATGTTAGCTTTTGTTTATTTATTTTAAGCTATGTCATAGCTTTGGTTGTCGAAATGTTTGTTTGTGACGCTAAAACGCACTGGTGGATTTTGTGCTTGAGCATTAAGACGCAGGGTTGAATTCCGCATTCAAAAGTTCAACCAACTTTAACACGAATACAGAGATTGTGTTTGGCGATATTCTAGCCTAGAATCTCATCCTGATTTGACAGTTCATAGCTGCCTATAAATAGACCGTTAGGGTCAAATCCAGAGTCATTCGACTCTTT
>NC_033801.1:73799147-73812340 GCF_001876935.1 Asparagus officinalis
TTTCAACGAAAGATCTTCGTTTTAAACTCCGGTGAACCCTGTTCATCTTCTTCCTCAAGCGATATCAATGGCACCTAGGAAGAAAATCGTATCCCGACCCATCAAGCCAGCTGTAACCGCAGCTCGGAGCTCGCCGCCGACATCGCCGGCAGATGCTGCTACGACTCAGGAAGGCGTGTTGCCGCTCAATTTCCTTTGGTCGATGGTAAGTGTAATATTCGTGACCGTAAAACATGCTACGAAAAGTCCTAAACTTTTGAATCAATGAGGAAACTCGTTATGATGATGTAACACAGGATTGGGATTTTGTCGTTTGGAATTCGAAACGCGGAATTCAATTTCTGTGTTCGTGTTTGCCAACGCGGGATTCAACTTCCGCATTTTGAATTCTCTAACACAGGATTCAACTTCTGTGTTTGAATTCACTAACGCAGATTTCGACTTCTACGTTTGAGTTTGCTAACGTAGATGTTGACTTCTGCATTGAAGTTTGCTAACACAGATGTTGACTTCTGCGTTTAAGTTTGCTAATGCAGATGTTGACTTCTTTGTTTAAGTTTGCTAATGTAGATGTTGACTTCTGTGTTTAAGTTTGCTAACACAGATTTTGACTTCTGCGTTTGACTTAGATATTGCAGGATTCGATGTCTGTGTTTGATTTTGCCAACACAACATTCAACTTCTGCGTTTGAATTGAGTCTTTTTAATTCTGCTTCTATACTGACTGGTTTCTTTCTTCATTTGTAGTGTGTTACGCTAGTGAGTCTCTCCCTTTCCACCATCATTTCAGTCATGAGGATGGTGTGGATGTAAATATGATCTTTAATCTATGCCAGGAACTTCCCGTCTTTCGTATGACTAACAAGGAACATGTCGAGGTGATCACTCAGGCTTCTTCTGAAACTCTGAAAACATTGGTCACGGATGCTAGGTTTGAGAGCCTGAGTAGGAAGTCGTTCGTTAAACCATCATTTCTTTTTGGAGACTTCATTGATTTTGAAGCAGGAGTCACTTATGACGGGGACTATAAATGGCTAAGGAAGGTTGGAGACCGCCATCTTTTTCTACCTAATATGGAGAGGATGTTCCCAATGTCATATTTCCAATGTGCTTCAATTCCTCGTCATATATATTGAGATCTTGTCAAAGAACAAGACAGAGTTGCTATCAGAACTTTAACGTTCCAGGGTGTTCACACAGTGGGCTATAACAGGCAGGTGATGGCTTTGAGACCGGGCCTGTTTACTAAAGAATACCCAGTTGCTGAGGTGGCCAGCCCAACCAACACCTTTGTCAGAAGGTTCATGGCTGTGAAAGGGGAATTCCCTACTCAAGTGTTTAGATCCCCCGGTTGGGTTCATTCTTCAGTGACGGGATAGTGGACCCGCATGACCAAGTTTGTTTTGGAGGAATAGGATGCTCCTCTCACTCGAGCTGGCTTGAAGGCTCCGGTGATGGCCACCAAGTACATGATTGCCCAAAGTCACTATCATTTCTTCTCCGTCTTGGAGCGATATAATCCCGAGACCTATACCTTCTTTACACCAGTTGAGGAGTTGGGTTTCGTTCTCCATGAAATGTACGACATCTCGGGTTTTCCTTTTGGGGATTTACCTTATGAAGAATTCATTCTCGGCTCAACAGAACTGAAGATTCTGAGGAAGACCAGCCGTAAAGTCTATTCCACCATTTGTAAAGTCATGTGTCACTTCCATATCTATACTTAACAAACAGGGGCATGAGGAGGTGGTGTGAAACAAGTCTCTTGGGCAGAATACTTGTTCCAGAATCTAACGAAGAAAGAAGCCCAAGTGACTAGGTTGGCTACAAGTACTCAGGAGGAGATCCAGGCTCGGATTGACGCTGCCACCTCGCACTACATAATGGAGGCTAGAGAGAATATTTTTCTTGCTTACAGAGTTCGAGAGCTTCCATTATCAAGCTCAAATCCCCATCTCTGACACTGCATTGTTGGCAGGATTCTTAATGTTGTGGTTGAAGCGGTGTGCCATCCCTACTATGCCGATTGACGCCCTGGTTGCAGAGGTGATTTATCCTACATTTCTTTTGGCTCATGGGAAGCCGTTGAATCTCCTTTCAGCCATGGTATACTGTCTACAGAGGAGGCTAAGGGAGTTGTCTTTGGATTTTGTCTAAGTCCCAGAGGTAGAATCTAAGGAGAGCAATATTTTCAAGACTCCCAACCCTCGAGTACCAATGCCATACACTTATTTAATGGCATGGTACGTGTCTCACTGTCCCTCATTGATGAGTGCGGCTTCTTCTCAAGGTAAATCATTCATCCCACTTGTGCAACGACTAGAATCTGCAAAGTGGGTGTGGACTTATATGGTCAGAATCCGTCAGATTTTGACAAGGGACACCCATTACCATATTTTTCATTATTTTCCCGATTTGGAAGGTGGGGAATATGGAGCAACATTTCAGGACATAGTAGGCCCCAACAAATTCACTCAGTTGAGTGGGGGTGTTTTCCGTTGCCTCCTCAATATAAGACCAGGCTACTTGATTTTCAGGCAAGGTAGCAAGTGCTTCATTGAGCCCTATCAGCCATACGGATTTGCTCGTCAATTTGGATATGATCAGCTATATGTCAGGAATCCTCGACCTCAGCTTGCAATTGTGGGCAATCAGTATGAAGGAGCCAGGTCCTGGTACTATTCGGTGGCCGGTTGTACAAAGGCCGTTTTTAAGCTTCCCCACAAGACACCTAATTCTCATACCTCTATAGGTTTCTGCAATTGGTATTCCGTCGCCTCCCGAAATCCGGAATACAAATTGAACATGTCTTGTCTGAAAGAGATCAGACGTATGTATGCTTCGAGGAGGGGGTCTAAGACATCTCGTTTGAGAGGGATTGATGAGTACTTGTCTTTCGAGGACCAGCAACTGAGCCTGTTCAGGTGGAAGAACCCCATGTGGCTGATGCTCCTTCAACAAGAGCTACTAGGAAAAGAGCTCTAATGGTATAAGAGGTTGGCTCGTGTAAGAAACGGACTCGTCGAAGCTGAAGATCGAGTCCCTTCCTACTAAATGTCAACGGAAGCCAAAATTGATGGTCGATGCTTTTAAGGCTCTAGAAGAAGAAGAACATCAAGAGCCTTTAATTGCGGGACTTCTGCATAGGCCTGGGCTTCATTCAAGTGGCCCTGCTTTGGTTAGTAAAGCTTCTTCTTATCATCCTCCTGAAGAGAAAGAAGGAGAATTGATGGCCGCAGCTGCCGAATCGAGGCCGGTAGTGGGCCCTCCCCAAGATCAGGTATCAGCACCAAGGGAGCATGAGGAACAACACTCTCCCTCTCCTTCTATATTAATACTATAGGTTGGTGAGTCAAGGCTTAGCTCAACAACAGGACTCTTGGTTAGACCGGCNCCATTAGTTCCTCTGAGCATGACGATGAGAAAAGGGTAGATTATGAAGTTTCCTCTACAGAGGATAGGGATGAAGGCGCTGAGATTGACATAGGTAGTGATGATGGGAGCGAGGAACATGATTCTATAGGCGATATCATCACTTTTGATGACGTCCCCAAGACCACGACAGATAAAATGTCCACTTACATGCCTTTTTCTGTCACTACTAAGGCTAGTTTATTTTGAATTCCTCTGCATCTCCCTTTCATGTTCCGACCATTTTTGAATGCACGTTCACCCACTCTCGAGACTGTTGTTGAAACTCCTCCCACTGAGCAGCCACTTATACAAGCGGCGACTCCTTGTAGGGTCAAAAAATTTAAGGATTGATTGATTCTCTTGTTTTAAGAAAACTGGGTTCGATCACTTGGTACGAAACCCTTACAATCACTCACACTCTCTCGATTACAGAGGAAGAGAAGATTAATTCAGCTTCTCTTTTGTTTAAGGTGAGTTCTAGGTAGCGAAAGGATGCTTCCCTCGATGCTTGAGTCGAGATTGCCTCCCATTGACGATCAAAACAAGATCACAAGAGCTTCTGACCTTCGTTAGCCGGCTGGAATCGAGGTTCGAACTCTGGAATTACACGCAAATGCTCTGATTTCTGATGATTAAAAGTCTTAATTACCAACCCTTTTCTCTGTAGCCATCCATGGCTATTTATAGGTTTGAGCACGTAACTGACGTGCTACAATCGTGGAGTCGTGGGCGTAACTGATGTGCTAAAATTATGGAGTGGCGTAACTGACTCCTTGAATTTAGTCCACGTGGCTGACTGGGTCTTCATGACCGTTACAGCCTGATTTAATGCGGGTGATGAACTTCACTGCGTTAGCGAACCTCGTCTTTGATGTCGAGCCTCAATGCGTGGCGAGCCTCGTCTTTGATGTCGAGCCTCGATGCGTGGCGAGCCTCATGAGCTTCTTTAATAATGAGCTTCGTCTTCACTGACGAGCCTTAAATCTGATGACAAACTTTGTTTTCAATGACGAACTTCACCTCCAATGATGAACTCTGAACCTCGTATCCAATGACGAGATTCGAACCTCGTATTCAATGACGAGCTTCATCTTTGACAGCTAGAGTCCAACTCGTGTCCAATGACGAGCTTCAAACCCTATATCTACTAGTGAACCTCGAACCTCATATCCAATGACGAGCTCCGAGTCTCGTATTCACTAGCGAACCTTGAACCTCATATCTAATGACGAGCTCCGAGTCTCGTAGATCCATTTCATTCAATAATGAACTTTATCTTTCGATGTTGAGTTCTGCTGCATGGCGACTCTCGTTCTCGAGGTTGATCTTTTCTAAACAACGAACCTCGTTTCTGATTAAAAAAGGGTTCGTTTCCATGACCCTTCTTTTCACCTTTCGAATTTTGGCATTTTTTAATGTCTACAAAACCCCCTTCAAAGTTTTCAGACCTGAATCGGGTTGTATGTAGTCTAAAATACTTTGAATATGTATCTCGAACCTGAGGAGTTTATTTCACGAACCTAGTTTTTTCATGAACCTCGTGTTTATGAAAATTACTTTGCGGTTCGTTCTGGAGTCTGTCCCTTTATACGAGCCTTGTCAAAATAACCAACGTCTAACAAATGACCCCTCGCAGTTTCGTCAGCATCATTGCTATGCACTTTCCGAGATCTAGTGAATGGTTGCCAGCTAGTGATTGGAAATCCCTGTGAATCCCGTCCATAGATCTTGTTGGGGAGAGATCTCATCAAACGACCTTAACTGAAGATCGCGACCCTTGATTCTACCCTTTTCCCGCCCCTATAAATAGGGTATCATAATATGAGAAGTCTTTTTTTCTCTCTTTGTCGTTTGGATTATCTGAACTCCTTCTCTTCTCAAAATTCCGATCTTTCTTTCTTCGTAAGCCCTTCAAGAGAAATCAATGGCCCCTAAGACCGCTGTAGACCGAAGCAAGAGTAAGGGCAAGAAGGTTGCTGGCTCTTCGCACGAATCTGGCGTTCTACCCACCTTTTCAGGTAATAGATCTTAAACGCATGATTTGTGTTCTGAGGGATGTCAACCCTGTCTATTTTAGACTTGGGTTTCTTGAGGAAGATGAACAATTTCTTCTAAACTCATCATAAAGATGACGTCTTTTTGGCTGGATGAGGCTCGTCATCGATGATTCTCGTCTCTATGACTTGTTTCGTCTTTCGATGAGTCTTATTCGCAAGTTGCACTTCACATGTCCAACGTCGTTGGCTATTTGATGAGGGTCATCCTCTAGAATTGTTAAACAAAATTCGTTTATATGATGAGCTTCGTTTTCAGACGATGAACTTCGTGTTCTCCAACGAATCTTGCTGAGCTGATGAACCTCGTTATCCTTGTCGAGGTTGAATGAGATTGCTCGGCCAATGAAGTTTAACACTTTGTTGTAACACGAGGTTCATCATTTGAACGAATTTTGACGTTCGTTGCCAAAATCACCTTCGTATTATTTAGCCGTGACTACAGCCTGAGACTAATCTTATTTGTCTTTTTGTGCAGTCACATATCCTTCTACTCCACTTCCTCAACGTGGCGATCTCGGAGCAGATGGTGCTCAGATGATTTCCATTCACCCTCATTATTCTGCTCTTGAGAGTAATCCTCTGTTTGGAGAACGGGGGCTAGAAGAAGTGGATCTTCTCTCTGACCCTTCAGTTTCCACATTTAGGCGTATGATCACTGATGCTCCCTTAGAGTCTATCAATCGTGAACCTATTGTGAAGCATGTCCTCCTATTCGGAGACTCTTCAGAGGATCCTGACTTGTTGGATATCAGGACTTATGAATGGCTTAGAACTGTAAACGGGCAAAACTTATTCTTGCCTCGGATGGAGCGTGATGTTTCTCTTACTGCTTTGAAGATTGTCTCGGCTCCCAGGAGAAAGGATTGGGATTTAACCCCAGTACAAGATGGGGTCATATGTGGCCACTTTTCTCGTAGCGGCACCAAGATAGATAGTAGTGGTCGTTATATCACCGGATTGCACCCTGGTCTTTTTCAAAAAGAACTCCCGATTGGTGAGACTATTAAAGAGGCTAACACTTCTAGTCGTGCGTTCTTTAGGAGAAACGGTCAATTCCCTGCAAAGGACTTTAGAACTCCAGGCTGGTCTCATTGGAGTCCTACATAATGGTGGCCTCGTATCACCGAATACATTTTGCAGGAGAACCAAGAAGACCTTCAAAAGTTTGGTCTTTATGCGCCCATCAGAGCGACACAATTTGGGTTGATCAATAACTCTCACCAGTTCTTTAGTATTTTGGAGTTGTATAACCCTAGAACCCGTACTTTCTTTACTCCAGATGGAGAGATAGGGATCGCTCTTCACGAGATAGAAGAAGTCTCAGGGCTGCCAAACGGGAATTATCCGTATGAGGAGTATATCCCAGGTCAACGAGAGTTAGTTGCTCTAGGGAAGGAGCAACCCCAAGTAGTAGAGACCTTCTGGGAGTTAATGTGTCATTACCACATTTGTATGAATATGGAAGGGTGACTCAATAAGAAGGGTGAGAGACTCCTCAGCCATAGCATCTCGGCTCGATATCTCTTCAAGAACTTGGAGCACAAAAATGACCCCGTGGTTCCCTTGGGTCCTTATGACGCGAGTGAATTGTCGCGACGAGTACTCAATTATCCACCCGTGCATCGTGTATCAGAATCGGATGAACAAGGTTATCCGGTTGGTACCACCTTTGAGAGTTATTTCTTTCAAGGTGGAGAGCCTATTTCTTCGAAGGCTTTGCTGGCAGGGTATCTCATGCTATGGCTTCATCAAGTCGTTGTTGTTTCTGGAAGTTTCGACTTGCTGCCAATAGAAGTGGTGTTCCCTGCTGTATGTTTAGCGCACGGCCATTCTTATGCCCTTCTTCCTGCCATGATCGCTAGCATTCATTATGAATTGCGGAGTTTATGTTACCAATTTTGTCGGGGTAACGAGAACCCAAAGGTAGGGCTGCCCTACACTTATTTCATGGCCTAGGTTGTCCTACATTGTCCAACTCTTATGGGTACACCTTCTGCTCATAGAGTGGGTGAAGTCATTCCCTTCATTCAGAGGTTGGAGAATCTAGACTGGGAGCACCATTACTTGGCCTTGGTATGGCGTATTCTTCGCGACCATAAGAGATGAGAATTCAATCATTGTTTCCCTCATTTCCCCGGAACCAGCTATGGACAGGGCATCGTGGATGCATCAAATGGTCGGGGTTATTCTTCTCTATCACTTGGCTGCTTCATGTGGCTTATGACCATTCGCCATGGGTATCATATTTATCGTTTTGGCCCAGTGTGCGTGTTGGAGCCTTACTTGCCTTGTCGCTTCTCTCTCCAATTCGGCTACACTCAATTGTACGTTGGTAATCCCAATACTCAAATGGTATCTGAAGGTTGTAGCTTAATCATTGGGGCCAGAGCTTGGTATTAGACTATTGCCGCTGGCACAGGTGCTCGTTTCTTGCTTCCACCAAAAAATCCACAGCTTCGGACCACACTTGCTTATTGTAAGTGGAATTGCATGGATTTTGGTGGATTTGAGGATTTTGCCTCCATGGATGAGCCTTGCGAGCCTACTCCACATGGATCTATTGCTGAAGGCTCTCGTCGACCATCCCCAGTTCTTGAGGAACCACATCCCGATAAAAGGATCACTGGTATGTCAACTTTGACTTGTGTTAACTTTAACTTGTTTCCCTCTGACACTTCTTATTCAGAACAAACTACAGAAGAAGAGGCCCCAAGACAAGTGGGGGAAAATCTAAGTATTTGGGTGAATGCGTAAGTCTAAACGCGTCGCCAAAAAACCAAGGCGTAATATTTCTCTGCCCGTGACTCCTTTGATAGAGTCACTCAGTGTTGAGACGGATTCAGAACCTGAGGATGAAATTCCTTTAGCTCGACTCCGCTCTGGACTGCGCTCAGCGTCGAGTACTCACATCGAAGATGCTCCCATCGATCCTGGTAGGATAGACGTATAGTCATTTACCTTTTTTCTAAGATACTAACGACTTTGTTTGCCGTGCTTAGTTGCTTCCACAGATTCCACTGCCTTTACCGATGCAGGTATTGAGGCGAGACCAGCTTCTGATGACCCTGCTAAAAGTAGGGTACCTCCCAGTTCAGTTATAGAATCAGGCTCAGCTGATAACCCGACTGTTGACCTTGAGAAAGCTGAGGGAAATGAATCTATTCCAACCACCATAGCTGAAGCTGAAGCCACTATGGATACATGTGTTGTGTCTACCAGTTCTATTGCGATGACCGAGACTTGCATCGTACCAAATACCACAGTCGCTGCTGCTCCTACCACTACTGCAATGGTTGCTACAACTACTGATGCTCCCACCGTATGCCATGCGCCGCCAGTCTTCACAGCAGCTAGAGTTTCTTCTACCGCTACTCATGCAACGGTGTCCTCTAGTAGCACACATGCTTCTCCTCCATCTTCGGTGAGAAATTTTGCCTTATCAAAAATATCGGAGAACTTTCTCAGCATCCTGAGAGAATCTTCCGTTCAGGTTTTAGACCATGGAGGGAATTATGCAGATGTTAAAGAGGTGCTGGTGCCTTTCTTGGACTTGATGAAGAGTTTGACCTCTGACCTTACGGTATTACCGTATTGGTTGCACCTGACCAAGGTTAAAGATCTTTTCAATCAATGGCAAAATCGTCGGTCTCAATCTCTTTACCCTTTGGCTGAGGAACAGGCTATGCAAACTATGAGGCAAAGGGATGACTCATTAATTGAACTTAACCATCAATTGCTTGAGACTAAGTAACGGATTAAGGAGTTTAAAGAGATCGAAGAGAATTTGTCCCGAGAGGGTAGGAAGGTTGCAAACGCTGAACTTCAAAGGCAATGTAAGGTCGACCATCTTCAAGCTCAAATCAAGGCTCTTCTAGTCCAATTAGCAGAGGCTGAAGCTGAATTGGCAGGCATGACGGATATGAAGAAGACATTAGCTTCAAAACAAATGCAACATCAACCCTTGCTTCAAGCCGAAATTGATCGAATGGAGCAGCTAGAAAAAGCTGTAAATGACATGAGCATCTATTCCGATGAGGAGCTGTGTAGACACGCTTTGGCTGATGTTGAGACAAAAAACCAGGAATCCATAGCTAAGCTCGCTGAGGAAATTCGTCAGATTGCTGGATCCATTTGTTAGCCTCTTTGTTTTGATGATGTTTAACAAACAATTTACGACTAATATTGTTTGTCTAGTGTTTGTGTTTTCGTATTTATTCTAGGCAAACAACGTGTTGAAGGATGGATGGAATAGAGCTTCAACTATCATATCCAATGGAGGTTGGTGGAATAGTGGAGTGAAGCCTTGCAATTCAAAGTTAAAGATCAAGTTCAAGCTTCATCCGCGAGATTACCAAGTCAAGCTTATTGAAGATCAAGATCAAGCTTGGGTAACATTTAGTTTAGGTTTTATATTATGTGTGTTAAGTACCTTAAGCTCAATATTATATACACACACGTATTTGGTTTCTATATAGTTATATATATACATGCATTGTTTTGGGTTTTCATGTTTACAAATATGAAATTACATATTTCATATTTATTATTGTGATTTGGTTTAACTACTTAGATAGGAAACAAATATATTTTCATATACATACTCATATGTTTCATTTTCTATTGTATTTATAAAAAATATTGTATTCTTAGTTTTTGGACTTAACAATTATCATATACATATTTTATTAAGTCTACATAATCATTGTGTAAAGTTTCAAAACATGGTTTAGCCAAAATGTTAAAATTCACATGTTTACATTTTCATGTTTTGGCCTATTTTTTAAAATGATGATATTTTTCATTTGGGAAGTCTTTTTTGGAAACCAGTTATTGTAACATATTTATTATCATGTCTATAATCATTCCCCAAAGTTTTAAATTTTTTGGAATTTATTTGATATTTTTAAACAGTGTTTTAAAATCAGAAAAATAGTTTTCAGAACTTCATTTTCATATATCAGTTCACGGTCGACCGCCACGGTCGACCCTGCCTGAGTCTTTTGCATAGTGTGCAGCAGAAACTTTCGCGATCGACCGCCACGGTCGACCGTTAGCTGAGAATTTCTCACGGTCGACCGTCGCGGTCGACCGTCGAACTCTCTGGAGTTTTCTGTTGTTTTTTTGTTGCTCGCGGTCGACCGCCGCGGTCGGTGGAGTTTTTATATTGACGGCTAGTTTCAAGAGCTGTTGGAGTGTGGTTTTTTGGTTTTTTTTCTTGGCTTTCTCTTGGCTTTGGGGTTTGTATAAATACCCCCTTTTACCTTCAGCTCAACATACAACAAGAGAATGTTTTAAAGAGTTTTAAAAAGAGTTTAAGCTTATTTTAAGCTTGTTTAAGGGTTTGGTTTATGAAGAAAGTTTTACAAGAGCTTGAGGAGATTATCAATTGTATTTTGGGCATTCAATCCATCTCTCTCTCTTGTCATCTAGATAAGTTTTCCTAAACTCAACTCTGGCTTTTATTTATAATTATTTGTTGATTATCATTTCTATTAAAGCTAGTTTTATATTGAGTTTAGATTTGATTTTATCTCATTGTTACACACACCCACTTGAGCTTATTGTATTTGCATACATAGTATATTAGGGTTGTGAGAGATTGTAACATTGAGTTGTGCTTAATTGAGTTCTCATCTATTGTAGAGAACAAATTTATATTTATTACATTGTGAGTGTTGATAGGTTTTCGGTGAGCTAGAAAACTGAGTGTATTGTTGTGAAGTTTTCGGTGAACTAGAAAACTGAATGTGAGGAGTGAACATTGATCGGTGAACGTTGAAAACCGACATTGTGAGTGATTGTATACGTTGATCGGTGAGCATTGAAAACCAACACTGTGAGGTGTAAATGTTATTCGGGTGAGCGTAGAAAACCCGGTTGTGATAGTGGATTTCTCCCCGGGAGTGGGGAGCGGAGACGTATGATGGAAAGTCCAAACTCCGTGATTATTTGAGTGTGTTTGAGTTTGTCTTTGGCGCATTTATTTATGCATTTATCTTATATCGCCAATTGCCTATTACTCATGTATATTTTGCTATATCACATTTGTAGTTTGATTATATCACTCTTGTGTTAGTTTATATATCCTGCATATATTTCTATCATATAGGATATATCTCATTGCTCATATTGCTTATCCTAGCTCACATATATTGTTGTATTTCATACTTGCTAGGATAACTTGTTAATTAGTTTTAATTGGCATAAAATCGAATTAGATTAGCATAAGACCCTAATCACCCCCCCCCTCTAGGGTCTAACACCATTTAGCTCCATTTTCTTTATACTTTTTGTCGCAAATTAAGTAGATAAATAAATATGAAGATAAAACCTATTGTCGCAGAACGATTGAGTAAGATTATTATAATAATATCGTTATTTTATGTGTCCGGAATAAGGAGATTAAACCTATTTCCGCAGAGCGATTGAGTAAGAGTATTATAAGAGTATCGCTATTGTATAAGAAGATGCACACTTGTATGTATTATCAGTTGTACTTTGATTCCATGTTAGATCACCCGTGAGTAGAGTACATTCTTTGAGATCGTGACATACACGACATGGCCTATGATGAACTTTTGATTTGGATGAGATCCTCTTATATTGGAGCCGACTACTCGAGTGTAGTTTTGAGATGAGATATTTATTCTACATGTTTGAGGTTTAGAATATTTCCTTTTGTTTGCTGTTTTTCATTCATAGAGTTTGGAGTTGGTATTTAGGGAGTCACAATTTGAGACATGGTATATACATGAGGGTTTTCTTGTTTGGATTATTTCGTTCGACGTACTAACTCTCATGTTGTGGATTCCTAAATACTAATCTCCAGTTAGAGTTATATGAATGATTTCATACTTATATGTACTGACTCTATTTTCTATATACTCCTACCTCTTCCCCTGAGGAGAGGTGGAGATGATCTCGGTATTGCGCTTTGACGCTCGTTGTTTTGCCCCCTTTTAGGTAGCGAGTCTGGTGCATGGAGAGTCGTAGGTTGATAGCATTTCTTCATAGATTCCATCTAACTTTTTATTATTTTGGTAGTTATTTCAGAACTCAACAGTTAGTTGTTTATGTTCAGACTCTAGACTTGTATTTTATTTTGTAGAGGCTGAGAGTCATAGTGATACTTTATTTGACTCATTGTACTTGAGGTTTATTTCAGACTCAGAGATATTTCTATTCTATTTGAGTTAGGCTCATTGATGAGCATTCTCTTATTGCTTCTGTGTATGCTTGGCTTATTCTATTTCTTTTATTTGCTTGTTGGTACTTCCACTTATTTATTGTTTCCCCTAGAGAGATAGTGACTGTGATGGTGAAACATATCGTAGTATGATGTTTGGTGCTTGGCAGGTTTGACAATCCGGGTTTTACCTTGGACTGCAGCCTTGCGTGAAACCTGGGACGTCACAGTTGGTATCAGAGCTCTAGGTTCCAATATCCTTAGGATCATTCTTGTGTCATATTATGGAGTTGGGATAGAGTTTCCTAGGAATCATGTATACAGTCCGCTAAGAATTCCTAGAATGAGTGAGGACGTATTATATATACGCGAAAAATTACAAATATTTTTTTTGTGATGAACTATTTGCTTGAGTGATTAAGCATGCTATGAATAATGGATAATACGATTTACTTATTGGTATACGTTATACCTTTTCCTGCTAGAGATTCTATTTACTGTGTAATAAGCTCTACTTCTATATTATAGATGTCAAG
>NC_033801.1:73831598-73863423 GCF_001876935.1 Asparagus officinalis
CTATTTTTTTATCGGACTTTTGTAACCCTTTTCTTCACATATTTTTTTTATAAGTAGAATTTTGGACGTCTTTGTTCACTAACTCTACTTTGCACCTCAATGCGTAATCTAATGCTGAAGTTCACGAACTACGTTATTTTGTGATTTACGATTTGAAGTATCTATTTTTTTATCGGACTTTTGTAACCCTTTTCTTCACATATTTTTTTTATAAGTAGAATTTTGGACGTCTTTGTTCACTAACTCTACTTTGCACCTCAATGCGTAATCTAATGCTGAAGTTCACGAACTACGTTATTTTGTGATTTACGATTTGAAGTATAAACCTTGTTACTTTGATACGAGGTTGGATTCGAATTCTAATTTGTATTTAACGTAACGAAGTTCTAATCTCGTTCAATCAATCCTCGGCATTTGAACCCAATTATCGAGGCTCAAATCCGACTTCAATCGAGTTCTCAATATTTGAGTAAAATTCAAGGAACGACCTTCGTTGAAGACGAGGTTCGGATCCAATTTTGCTCAAGTCTCAATACTCGAGTATAGCTAGAGGAACGACCTTCGTCGAAGACGAGGTTTAGATTCCAAATTCGATCAAGTCTCAATACTTGAGTTCAATTAGAGGAACAACCTTCTTCGACAACGAGGTTCGGATCCAATACTTGAGTATAATTAAAGGAACGACCTTCTTTGAAGACGAGGTTCGGATCCAATTTTGCTCAAGTCTCAATATTCGAGTATAGCTAGTGGAACGACCTTCGTCGAAGACGAGGTTCGAATTCCAAATTCGATCAAGTCTTAACACTTGAGTACAATAGAGGGATGACCTTCGTTGAAGACGAGGTTCGAGTCCACTTTCGATCGAGTTTCCATACTTAAGTCCAGTTTGAAGCAGCGACCCTCGTTATTTTTGACTTAAGAACGAGAATAAATCTCGTTGAATGACATGGCAACTTTCAACAGTTCTAAGACTATTGATCCACAAGAATCCGTCGTTTCATCTCGTCAACATTAAGTCTTGAGTACAATTGATTACGCCACTTCATTCTCAGCACCATTTGGTGATTTGGTGCTTAGGGATTCGTGTAAAAAATCTCAGCCATTTGGTTGGCTCCTTCGCCTATAAATAGGCAGTCGCTTTTCGAGAGGATTTATCTTCCTCTTCTGTGTCTTGTTTCCAAAATGATTCAGAGAAAACAAACCATTTTAAGACTTCCACCTTTGCTTCCTATTAGACTCCAAACTCTGATGATCGTCGCCGGTGAGGTAGGCAAAGTTGATGACTTTGTCGCTTCAAGTAACTCTTCTGACCCGATCCCTGATCTCTTGGTCTTCGTAGTAGCTCGTTCATTTGAGGGTTTCTCAGTGTTCCAGAGTCGAAATCAGGACATGTTTAGACAACTTGTTGGACTTTTGAATGTAACCTCAAAGAGATATTTTAAGTCCAAATATGCTTACTGTTTTGACATGCCATGTACCCCCAAGCACGTAGTCCCTTTACTGGACTTCGGTCTATGTGGCAGCTTCACAGGCTCAGTGAAGTGCTTCTTTTAGGAGTCAGCAATAATGTTAGTGCCGTCTTCACATTTTGCGGAGATGGGAGAAGTGCTGATCCTATGCTTAGAACTTGTGATGTTTCCATTAGTAGTCAGTTTACCCAAGTAGGTAAACGTGTGCTACAAGCACCAAAGTTAAAAGTTGGGTATGGGAAGACTTCATGCCCAGGAATGGAAGATGGAACTTCAACAACAAGACAGCGCGTTTGCTGCGGATGAGGTTCGTAGTGCAATCTCGAATGTCATGGAACTTGTAATTGAACTTCGTATTGTAGCTGAAAGAACTTGTAACTGAACCTCGTATTGTAGTTCGAGTCTTCTAAGTTCAATCTATGTACTTTGAGCTTCTGTATCTTCAATTATATATGAATAAAATTTATATTTTATCCACATATTGTTCTCTTGCATAACTGAAGCATTCTAACTTAGGATTTTTAGCAAACCCTCAGCTGTCAACGGACTTAGGTGGTCTTTACCAACTACCGTTTGAGTTGGACTAGCCATACT
Organism: Asparagus officinalis; assembly: GCF_001876935.1. Taxonomy (NCBI): domain Eukaryota; kingdom Viridiplantae; phylum Streptophyta; class Magnoliopsida; order Asparagales; family Asparagaceae; genus Asparagus; species Asparagus officinalis. The sequence continues at coordinate 73,833,662 of NC_033801.1, forward strand.
TTTTCCCTCAGTATGATGAGTTGTCAAAGATTTTCTCTTAGACTTCAATGCTAAGATTTTTCTTCTATCCTTAGTCTCTTTTAGACCCTAGATCAAATGTATGATAACGAGGTTCAAAATATAACTAAGTATTAAGGACGAAGTTCAACACTTGGCAGACTCGTCGGGAAAAAAAACACCATTTTGTAAAAATGATGACGTTAGGAAAATTACATCATTCGGTGACTTTAGAAGTATGACGATATTGGATTCGAAGGCACATCACTTGGTAGGCCTAAGTTAGGAAAACGAACGTCATTTGGGAAAATGACGATGTTAGGAAAATCACATCACTCAGTGACTTTAGAAGTATGACGATGTTGGAAACGAAGGCACATCACTTGGTAGGCCTAAGTTAGGAAAACGAACGTCATTTGGGAAAATAACGACGTTAGGAAAATCACATCATTCAGTGACTTTAGGAGTATGACGATGTTGGAAATGAAGGAACATCACTTGGTAGGCCTAAGTTAGGAAAACGAACGTCATTTGGGAAAATGACGACGTTAGGAAAATCAAAAACGAACGTCATTTGGGAAAATGACGACGTTAGGAAAATCACATCATTCAGTGACTTTAGAAGTATGACGATGTTGGAAACGAAGGCCGACGTTAGGAAAATCACATCATTCAGTGACTTTAGAAGTATGACGATGTTGGAAACGAAGGCACATCAATTGGTAGGCCTAAGTTAGGAAAACGAACGTCATTTGGAAAAATGACGACGTTAGGAAAATCACATCATTCAGTGACTTTAGAAGTATGACGATGTTGGAAACGAAGGCACATCACTTTGTAGGCCTAAGTTAGGAAAACGAACGTCATTTGGCAAAATGACGAAGTTTTAGGAGAGCAACACATCACATAGTAAGGTTACTGTTAGAAGACCATCAGCAATCAGAGGTAGAATTAACACAATAATAGTCCCACTATCCTATTGAAGAGGATTAGTGGGGGAAATTTGGAGGAGATGGAATAAAAAAATCATTACCTTTATTTGCTTCTTCTCCTGCGGCAAGGTACATTTGATGATGAAGTCTACGGTTAATATTTCTTTAGAAATTTACCATTGATAGGCATCATAAGTTTGTCGCTATTTTGGGTGATAAGAAGATAGGCTCCATTTGAGTAGACAGTTTCTACTACAAATGGCCCTTCCCACTTTGGCTCAAACTTTCCTTTCTTCTTGGAATTCAAAATCATCGGGCGCCGAGCTGCAAGAACCTAGTCGCCTTCTTTTAATGTACGATATTTAACCTTCTTATCAAATGCTATGGAAATCCGAGCTTGATAATGCTCAATGTGTTGCTGAGCCAATAGCCGCTTTTCATCAAGCGCTTCCAATTCTTCAAGACGTCGGCGATGACTCTCTTCCGTCGTTATACCAATTGCGAGTGCTATCTGCAAGGAGGGAATTTGGATTTCTAATGGTAATACGGCTTTACATCCGTATACCAAGGAATATGGCGTCGCTCTTGTCGGCGTTCGAATAGTTGTGCGATAAGCCCACAGACTCTGACCTAATTTCTCGTTCCAATCTCTTTTGTTCGTCGAAACCACTTTAGTGACAATTCTGACGATGGTCTTGTTAAATACTTCTGTTTGCCCGTTAGCAGCAGGATTATAAGCCGTTGATGCCTAATTCTTGATCCTGAATTTGTCACAGAATCAGGTGATGGCTTGGCTAACAAATTGGGGTCCATTGTCATGAATGATATGTCTCGGAACACCGTACCTATATACGATGTGATGTTTTAAGAATTTAACAACATCACTCGTTTGGACTTCTCTCAACGGGATTGCTTCTGCCCATTTAGAAAAGTAATTTGTTATCGCCAAAATGAAGTAATGTCCTTTGGAAGAGGGTGGTGTCACTGGGCCAACAATGTCCACTCCCCATGTTTCGAAAGGCTATGAAGTGGTTGAAGGATGAAGATGCTCGGGTGGTCGATGTATGTAATTAGCATGTATCTGACAAGCGTGGCATCGTTTGTCATAAGCAACAGCGTCTTGTACCATGTTAGGCCAAAAATAACCCAATCTGCGTAGTCGGTCCCACAACTTAGGACCGGGCTGATGAGCCCCACAAATACCGCCATGTGCCTCTTTAAGGGCTTCTTTTGGTTCTTTATTTGACAAACAGCGAAGCAAAATCCATCGTACGACTTTCGATACAAAATTGGGGATTGAGAATCATAGTAGAATCTACGTGCTTGTCTACGAATAGATTCTCTTTCTTTGATGTCTTTAGGCAATAAGCCATATAAAACATAATCGATTATCGGAAATCGCCAATCTTTAGGTTCGAGTGTTGAAGGTTCCGCTTCCACTGCATTGATCTGTAGTGCATACTTTGATTTGAATAATTGTCTACTTGTCACTGTGACTTGCTGAGTAGTTCTTTCAGGTAGAGCTAAGATAGCCGCAAGTGACGCCAATGCATCAGCATAGGTATTCTTGAGATGGGGTACATGATCAATGTAGGATCCCTCAAAGGAATCGGCCAATGCGATTGCTACGGCATGGTAAGGAATGAAGTCTTCATTCCTAACTTCGTATTCTCCCTTCATTTGATTAACAATGAGTTGAGAATCACCATATGCTTCTAAGCATTTCACCCCCAGTTGTTTGGCTATATCCAAGCCAACCAACAAAGCATTGTATTCCGCCATATTGTTAGAACACGGCTCTGTTAAAGAAACAGCGCGTGGGAGTATGTGGTTTTGGGGAGAGATAAAGACAACCCCTACTCTAGCTATAACCCGACCAGTAGAACTTGTCCTCGCTGCACCATCGAAGTACAATTACCATACTTGTTCTCTAGAGATGACGTTTGCTTCATATGTCTCATCAGGTATGTCCTAGTATAATTCGGCCTTTTCTTTTAGCGGATGATTAGCCATAAGGTCACAAATAGCCTGATCTTTCACTGCTTCTTGGGGTTTGAAATGGATGTCATATTGGGAAAGCAACAAAGCCCACCTGGCGAGTCACCAGTTCAATGTACTGGGTTGTGTCATGAATACCCGAATAGGATTGACCTGAGAAATGACATGTATAGTTTGCCCAACCAAATAATGTCGCATTTTCTGAAATGTGAAGACCAACGCCAAACATTCCTTCTTAATGAGAGGATAACGAGGTTTAGCACCCGACAGTGTCCTACTGAGATAGTAGATGGCTTGTTCATGACCATTTTCATCATCTTGTGCAAAGAGTCATGCTAATGCATGATCTGTAGCCCGAATATATATCAAGAAAGGTTTACTTGACTTTGGTGTGACCAATATCGGTGGATTGGAGAGATATTGCTTAATCTCTTCGAGCGCTTTCTAGCAAGGTTCGTCCCACATAAAGGATACTCATTTCTTCATTAGTTTTGAGAATGGTTGGCATTTCCCGGATAGGTTAGAAATGAACCTGCGAATATACGCCAATCGTCCTTGTAAGCCTCGAAGCTCCTTAAGATTCCTAGGAGGTGGTAGCTCTTGGATGGCCTTGACTTTATCTGGGTCCAAACGAATTCCGTTAGCCGTGACCACGAACCCGAGAAATTTACCACTAGCCATTCCTAAGAAAGATTTAGTTGGATTCATCTTGAGCTGGTGTGCCCGCATAAGATCAAACATTGTTTTCAAGTCGTGTAAATGGTTTCCCTTGTCATGACTTTTGACAACCAAGTCATCAACGTAAGATTCCACAGTCTTTCGTAGATGTTTTTGGAAGATAGAGGTCATAGCGCGTTGATAGGTGACGCCCACATTTTTCAACCCAAATGGCATTACTGTATAACAGTATATCCCTGAAGGTGTTCGAAAGGATGTATGATTTTCATCATCAGGATACATTTTAATTTGGTTGTATCCTGAGAATCCATCCATAAAGGACATCCTTTCAAACCCACACGTATTGTTAATAATGACGTCCGTGATAGGTAATGGAAAATCATCTTTAGGACAAGCCGAATTCAAGTCACGGAAATCGATGCACACTAGAATCTTCTCGTTCTTTTTTAGGACGGAGATAATGTTGGCCACCCAATCAGGATGTTGCTCTTCGCGGATAAATCCTGATTCGATGAGCTTTTTGACCTCAACTTCAATTGCTTCCATGATTTGGGGCCGAAATCGCCTCTGTTGTTATTTAACAGGCTTGACGTCTGGTTTGATATTTAGTCGATGCATAGCCACTTGAGGATCAAGCCCAGGCATATCCTCGTAGTTCCAAGCGAAGACATCAATATAGGTCTTCTTTCTCTTCTGGCGATAAACTATTACTTATGAATATGAGTTTTGGATTAATCTCGTCTCCCATCTTCACCTGAATCACCTTGTCATCAGTAGGGGGTTCGCGTTGTTTAAAACGGTGTTCCCACTGTATACCGAGCTATCGACTTAATGGATCGTCAAACAAAAGTAATTGATCATCTTCCTGATTCTCTATCAAAGACACTGAGGTCATGTTAGCCATGAGTACTTTGAATATAGCTCCTGTACTGGTATCAGATTCCCAGCAATTGGATTCGGAAGACGAGGTGAAAGAATCATCATCTGACTCTTCTTTAGTCCCGAAACGCAGCATAAACGGTGGAGATTCATAACCCAATCCACTACGAGTTTTGTGATAATAATCTTCTGGCTTTCCTTCTGGGACATACGCAGATCGTATTGATGTTCGAATTCGTCTGTCAAAATTTAAGCCCTGTTTATGAATGAAATCATAACCCATATTCTTCATAAGCCTTCGGGTTGTTGGAGTAAAGTATGAGAATTGCGGATCTCTTTCCTCTTTCTCGGATTCCTCCAAAATGGTTTGCACCGGACCGTCACCCAAAGATGATGTCTTTTTGACCGTTAACCTTAGCTGGTACTATGAAGAGTGCTTGTGAAGATTCGGTTTGTCGTCGATTTGTCATAAAAGACGACTTAATCGGCATGTATAAGTTTGATTCAACATATAACTTAGATAACGGATCCGCTATCACATTAGTGTTTGTACCTGGCATGTTAGTGTTCAATTCCACAGGCGAGAAGTAAGCCAAATCATTATTATTAAAGATAAATCCGTTGTCCTCATAGACATGATCATTTACATCCAGATCTTCACGGCCAATTACGACGGGTTCTATGTCATTAAAGACAAGACCATGTTCGTGTTCAGACTCGATATCGGCTTCATTACCGCTATTTGGTTCTTCGATCAGTGGTACTTCAAATGGCTCACCATCAAGGTAATGGATAGAATCAGTAAAATAATTCTCCACCCCCTTGAAAGGTTGCTTCTCTGCGACCACTGTTTTGACTTTACCACTCTCACCTACATATTTCATGCATTGGGGTAAAGTGGATGGAACAATCAAATTGTTATGGATCCATGGTCGACCCAGTAACACGTTGTAAGATGTCTCTGCATCGATGACGTAGCAGGTAACGTCTGTCCTCAAGTCACCCATCTGACATTTGAGTTTGATTTTGCCAAGGAGACGAGTATTAGAGGCATTGAAGCCATATATGGTGGTTCTCGTCGTTGATAAACGATGTAGAGGAATTCCAAGGTGATGAACGAGCTATAATAGAATGATGCTCAAAGCAGAACCAGGATCAACCTGAATTATGTCCACCCGAGTAGAGACGATGTACCCTGTGAAGTACAATGGTCTATCATGTTTCGGGTTCCTCACATGCATGTCTTCTTGAGAAAAGGTGATGCATGGTATTCTCCTTCGAAAAACTTGACAACACTGAGGACAAGCTTCTTCCAGCGTTGCTCCGGCTGGATTTGGTGGAAAATGAGTGAGGAAAGCCTCGTTATCCGCCAATGCTTCACGGAGAGCTTCTCTAGTTGATCGTAATAAACGTAGGAGCTCAAACAAAGTAATCCTTGCTGGGATGTTGGCTAACTGAGCTAGCACATCAAACCAAAAAGGATCTTTCGAACTCTCAGGCGCATCTTTCCTGAGTGCTTTGTTGTAACGAAGTTCCTTAGGTTAAGGTTGCTCCGCTACTTCTTTCCCTGATCTGGGTGGTGCAGCTGCTGTTTCAGAATATTTCTTCAAATACTCTTTTCCCTCGCGGGTTCCTGATACTTGTGTAGGTTGTGCAGGGAAAGCTGGCTGTTCATCCTCAGAACTGCTAAGTGACGTAGTTTCAACCCCCTCATCTAGAAAGGCTGAAATGGCATTGCAGGATCTTTGCGTGGCTCTAGGCTTCCTTGAGTTCACTGATGTCCACTGCTCGTCCATTAATAAGTCAAGATGAACCCACATCAGTTCGATTTTAGGAGTAGTGTAAGGGACCATCCCCTTCTCTTTCTTCTGATGCGGGTTGAAGTTCACCACCCTCGCCTCCACTTGAGGAATTGGTTGCACACCATCCCGTATTTGTACTTCGGCAAAATCCCCAAATTGAAGTGAAACCATATTAGCAGATACCTTCTTTTGCTCAGCTTGAAGGGTCATCACACCTGCGTCTAATAAAGCATGAATCTTATCTTTCAGGATGTAACAAGCTTTAGTTGGATGATGCACCATCCTGTGGTACATGCAAAAGTTAGGATCATCAGTCCTTGATACTTCTGCGTTCTGCTTTACCTTTGGCAGCTTAATCTTATTCATCTTGATTAAAGATATAAGAATAGGGACCATATGTTCATCCTTGAAATCGTATTTCTTCTGAAAACGATTGTCGGATGTATTCCCTTTCTGTTTGGTAGAGAATTTCAGAGATGGAGCTGTCTCAACAGCCCATGTGTCTTTCCCCTTTGATTGTTTCTGGGAATTATAGTTGCCTCTACCACCTCCCTTTTTAGGCTGGGATTCTTGAGGTTCTTCAGCACTTATCCTCTTGAGCATGTTTTCCACTTGCTCTCCTTGCCAAACCAAATTGTTCCATGATTTCTGATGATTAAAAGTCTTAATTCACCAACCCTTTTCTCTGTAGCCATCTGTGGCTATTTATAGGGTTTGAGCATGTAACTGACGTGCTACAATCGTGGAGTCGTGGGCGTAACTGATGCGCTAAAATTGTGGAGTGGCGTAACTGACTCCTTGAATTTAGTCCACGTGGCTGACTGGGTCTTCATGACCGTTACAGCCTGATTTAATGCAGGTGATGAACTTCACTGCGTTGGCGAACCTCGTTTTTGATGTCGAGCCTCACTGCGTAGCGAGCCTCGTCTTTGATGTTGAGCCTCGCTGCGTGACGAACCTCGTGAGCTTCTTTAATAATGAGCTTCGTCTTCACTGACGAGCCTTAAATCTGATGACAAACTTTGTTTTCATTAACGAACTTCACCTCCAATGATGAACTCCGAACCTCGTATCCAATAACGAGATTCGAACCTTGTATTCAATGACGAGCTTCATCTTTGATAGCTAGAGTCTAACTCGTGTCCAATGACGAGCTTCGAACCCTGTATCTACTAGTGAACCTCGAACCTCGTATCCAATGACGAGCTCCAAGTCTCGTATTCACTAGCGAACCTCGAACCTCATATCCAATGACGAGCTCCGAGTCTCGTAGATCCGTTTCATTCAATAATGAACTTTATCTTTCGATGCTGAGTTCTGCTACATGGTGACTCTCGTTCTCGAGGTTGATCTTTTCTAAACAACGAACCTCGTTTCTGATTAAAAAGGGGTTCGTTTCCCTGACCCTTCTTTTCACCTTTCGAATTTTAGCATTTTTTAATGTCTACACTCCTCAGCAAGACCAACCCCAGTCGAGCTTGGCAACGACCCCTCCGGCAACACTGTTGAGGATTTCACTTATACCAACAGGGATCGTCAGTGTGCTGGATCTATCTCAGGCGGGAACCATGATGGCTTTGACATCAAGCCCTTTGTACTTGGATGTTTCTGTTGCTTCTGCAACTTCTACACCTAGGTTACCTGCTAGCCCTCGCTTTGACACGCCTATCTCAGGGGCTAGGGGACCATCTCCGATTATTGTTTCCTGCCCCGTAGATGCACCTTGCTTCCTACATACTTCTTTGGGGTACTTGAACAATCTCGTGAAGTAGGTGATTGAAGTTGTAATGGCTGGTCGGGGCACCTTTGGCTCCTTCAGGTCTCTTCTAGAGGTGGGCTTGAATGGAGTTAAACGTGTGGATGACACTCAATGCTTTGAGCGTTGTTCAGAGGCTATTTCTCATTTGGAAGCACAGCTACAACACTTTGAGGCCCTAAGTCGTACGGATATTCAGACGCAAATTGTGTCTACTTTTACCGACCTTCATGTTGAGGAAGTGGCTCGCCGTGAGGTGATGGAGCGGGGTATGGTCGAGAGAGAGCGTCAGGTTGCACACCTGCTAGAGCAAAGCACCCAGAGCCAAGAGGAGTTAGATCTCTCGACTGCTTCTTTGGGCTTCATTCGTACAAAGCTCGTTGAAGCTGAAGCTGAAGTGCTACGATTAAAGGCTCAACTCTCTCGTGAAGAAGCCATCATTAATATCCTCAGCGTTAAGAATGCGGACGTTCTTTTGAATTATCACAAGGAGACTCAGGCCCTAGAGCGAGCCAAGAAGGAGATAGTTGCGACCGTCATACCCACAGAAGGTGAACTGCGAGAGAAGGCTGAGGCTATAGTGCGGGCTAATCACGAGGAGAAACTATCTGAAGTCAAAGCTCAACTCACTTCTTTTGAATTGATAAGCGAGTGAATCCTAACTTTGTAATATTCTTTTAATAAGAACAAGTTCGTTTTGTATCATTTCCTTTTAATTTATATTTATATAAAAGAAAATGATATGGGTTTTCCATTATTCCGTGTGTTTGTTCTAACTTGAAACAACGAAATTACCCGAGAGATACCAGAGGTGTAATATTAACTTAGCATGAATTTTCACATAGAGTGAAATTTTTCTTATAGTCCTTAAGGGTAATTCTGGTAAAAGTTTACCCTGTTGGGGATTGTATAATGAGAATTTGCTATCTTGTTGAAAAAATTAACAAATTCATTGGGAGGTTTAACTGTTAGAGGTATATTGTTAACATAATAGAGGTTTGTTGGCTTACCGCTCTATTGAAAAGAGTCGATAATTTAATTTTGTCAGAGGTGCAATATTAACGTGACAAGAAGAATATTACGATCGGGGCAATTTTAATGACCTATCACTCTATTGGGGAGAGTCGATAAGTTAATTTTGTTAGACGTGTGATATTAACGTGACAGGAAGAATATTACGATCGGGGCAACTTTGAAGACCTATCGCTCTATTGGGGAGAGTCGATAAGTTGATTTTATCAGATGTGTGATATTAGCGTGACATGAAGAATATTAAACAAGATTTTGGGGGACTTAGCATCTCACTGGGGAGAATTGCCAAATGGTTTGGCATCAGAGCGATGACTTCTAATACTTGTGATTTGAACAAGATTTAGAAACTTATCACTCTGCTGAAGAGGGTTGATAAGTTAATCATTTATTACTCTGTTGAGGAGAGCTAATAAATTGATCATGATTTGAGCGATTTTGGGGACTTATCGTTCTATTTATGAGAATCAATAAGTTGATTGTGACAGAGGAATTGTCATCACATTGGAAGTGATGCAAGCTAAATTCAAACTATGTGGTGGTGATAGCCGTCCGCAGTGTAGTATTAACTTGATGAGAATTTTGTCACCTGAAATAACTTAGATTCTACCGAGGAGATATAGAGGTTTAACAACACTCCGTTAAAAGAATTCATGATCTTTAGAGAACAAGTGTCATGTTTGAGAACGTAAGGGTGGACCCTTCATTTAAAATAGTTGCAACGCAAAGGTGGCCTTTGCGTTTGAGATTCGAAACGCAAGTTAAGAACTCTCATGACGCAGGTCTAGGCCTAGCATTTGGAAATTGAACACAAATGTGAGCTCTGCATTAAGGTTAAAGTCTAACTAATTTTATCCATTAACGCTAAAGATTGCGTTTTAAAACGGTTAGGATTCTCTCATAGAATCTCGTACCACCTTAACAGCTTGACAGCTGTTTTAAATAGACCTGTGTGGTCAAATCAAGAGTCATTCGACTCTTTCCAATTCCATCTTGATTCTGCAAAAGAGAACTTTTGCGTTTGAGGTTGAAAACATGGGTCTTGAACTTTGCATTCGAGACTGAAAACGCAGGTCTGGACCCTGCATTTCAAAATTGGAACGCATATCTTAACCTCTGTGTTATAATTTAGTGTTTTACATTAGCAACTTGTTTCATTTACTAATTTATGTTCATTGTTTCGTAGTGCTTTTCTCCAATGTACCGCTTTCACAAGAGTATCATTTTGGGTACACTGATAATCCTGATGCGGGCAAAGTTTTTGGTTTATGTAAAAGAATTCTGCTGTGTACTTTCCCTGATTCAGAGCGGACATACCAGATTAGGGAAGCCAGATGTTCCACTCTTAGAATCTTGATCACCAATTTGGATATGGAGGTTCCTGTGGGCCATAATCAATTCATAAAGCCGGCGTTTTTGTTTGGAGATCGTATAACAACGGATGACAAACTCATACATGTAGAAAACTCCATGTTGCTGTGAAGAATCAACGACCGTTTCTTCTTCTTCCCAAGCATGAGGAGAATGTATCCGCTATCTTATTTCCTGAGCGTCAGCTGCCGTAGGGGCTTGGCTTTCGACCTTGTCAAAGAGAGAGAGAGAGAGAATGTATCACTTGGATCTAATCGACAATCTCGTGTACAAATTGATGGGCAAATCAAAGGTCTAAGACCTAGCAGGTTTGAGAAAAAAGATCTTGCTCAAGAGGCGCCACTTCCGGCGGATGTCTTCATTCACCAATTTATTGTTGCCCGATGGGAGTTCCCTGTGCAAGATTTTAGGTCTCCTGGCTGGGTATATTCAGGAGAAGGGGGTTGTTGGACTCGGATGGTAGATTTTTTTCTCGAGGAACTCAAGGAGCCACTTACCTGGTTCGGCCTTATAATACCAGTGCTGACCACCCGGCGTAGGATTGTTCAGAACTATCCTAATTTCTTCACTATGCTGGAGCGATATAATCCGGATACTTGTACATTCTTCACGCCTATTGGGGAGTTGCGATTTTCTCTCCACGAAATGCATGTGGTGTTAGGGCTGTCCCTTAGAAAGATGCCCTATGAGGAGTTCATCCCTACTACTGAAGAACTTTCTATTCTAAGAACGACATGTCCAGAAGTTTATACAACTTTCTAGGAGTTGATGTGTCATTTTCAGATCTACGCTTAAGTGGTGGGGTTACGTGGAGGAGGTATTATGCATACTGCCCAGGCAGACTATCTCTTCCAGAACTTAGGTCAGAAGAATGTGACAGTGACCCATCTTGCTGTAAGCTGTTCCAAGAGCATCAAAGCCCGCATCAAAGCTCCTAACGCTAGCTATAAAAACGAACATCCAGATGATGGATTTGAAGTTGATACTGAGTTCGAGAGTTTTCACTACCAAGCTGTGACTCCCATTTCTGACGCTGCTCTTCTTGTCGGCTTCTTGATAATTTGGCTGAAGCTATGTGTCGTGCCATCGAAGCCGGTTGAGTCCATCTTAGCTGAAGTAGTATACCTAGCCATTCTCCTAGCCCACAAAAGACCTTTACGTCTTCTTTCTGCAATGGTAGGCTATTTACAAAGGGGCTTGCGGGATCTAGCTTCTGAGTTACTCACCGTCAAGGAGACGAACGTTGATGGGAGGAAAGTTTGGAAGACTCCTCAACCCCGCGTACTAGTGCCCTACACTTATTTAGTGGCTTGGTTCATGTTACATTGTCCCTCGTTAATGACGGGGATCATGCAAGATAGTGAGACCTCTGTTCCTTTTGTACAGAGGCTTGAGTTGGCCATATGGATGACTATATACATAGTCTGGGCCTGACAACTCTTGTCCTTAGAGGACAATTATGAGGTTTTTTGTTGCCACCCTTATTTTGACAGGACTGAAAAGGAAGGCACCAAGTTTGCAGACATGGTCTTCGAAGGTTCCTCATCCTTAAATGCAAGATTTTTCCAATGGCTCCTCACGATCAGAGTGGGCTACTTAGTTTTTCGACTAGGCAAGAAATGCATTATTGAACCCTATGTTCCTTCTCGTTTTGCTCAACAATTTGGGTATGACCAACTTTATGTTGGTAACCCTAATCCGCAATTAGCCCACATTGAAAATTTGTATGAGGGGCTTGCGCTTGGTTTTTCTTCTCTGCTAGAGGACCCATGCACAATTCACCTTACCGAACTTGTCACCCAGCTGCTCTACTATTTTCGATTTCCGTGATTGGTTTTCTAAAGCTTCCCAGATTCCAGAGTATAATATGTACACTTCCTGTATACACGAAATTAGAGAGCTTTATGTGTCTAGAAAGAATTTTACAAGGACTCTCTTGTCAGGGATGGATGAATATTTATCTTGTGAACGAGAAGCAATCGGAGCTGGAGAGGTCCAAGAGGAACCACCAGTCACCGAGTCATTCGAAGAGAAAGCGACCGAAGAAATCTTTGAAGAAGAAGCCCCTCTTAAACCTCGCTCACTAAGATCATCGAGGAAGAAGGCCCTTACTACTGCAGAAGAGGGCGAATATGATAGGAGGGTTCAAAAAAGGAGGCCCATTGTAGCCAAAAACTCCAAGAAGATGAAGCTCATGGGAGACGCGATGAAGTCTGCACCTGTCGCGCTCCCGGATGATAAGGGGGAAAAGTGCTTTAATCAACTCCTTCTGTTCCTGAGGATATGGAAGCTGAAAGGAAGTTAATTGTCAAGGGCTCAGAGTTTGTTCCTTTGATAGGACCTATTGAGGGGGTGACCACAAGACAGGATTCGCCAGAAGGGTTTACTTCTGGAGCTATTTCTGGATCTGTTCCCACCAAATTTATGGGTTTAATTTATCTGACCGCCCCTCCTCCTAGTTCAGAAATCCTAAGGAAACTCCTCAAACAGCTAGAAAATACAATGAAATTGACAATTAATGTTGGTAGCCTTGGACAGGTTGCCTTTGAGGATTTCGAACCTATCTTGCATAGCTGCCTAGACAGCATCAAGAGATTGGGTGGCTTTCAGTGGACTGAATGTTGCAGAGAGAGTGTCATCCTCATGGAAGCGGAATTGAGGATCTTTTTGGATTGGCAACGCACCGACTTGGGATCTAAAGTGGAGCAAACTTTTTCTGTGGCCCAAGCCTCGAGGGTACGCCATCAAGAGGCTCTTCAAAAGAGCTTATCTAACAGAGAGGTCCACATGGTGAACTTACGGGAGCAGCACACTCAGATACACACTTATATGATAAGTCTTGCTATTGGTGTTTGTGACAACGAAGAAGCCATTATTCGTACAAAGACTGAGCTAGCCCAGAAGAAGGCTCAGTTAGCTCAAGATATAGACATCATAAAAGGGCTTCAGCTTCAAAGTGATGAAGTCTTTAAGAGTTTCTGTAGCACACTCCGAGCTTCTGAGGGAATTCGGAAAGATATTGCTGCTACAACGCCTGTTGAAGAAGAGCTTAGGAGGGAGATTGCCGAACATGTCAAAGCAGCTCATGAGAAGAAGCTATTATGCTTAAGTCTAAGCTTAGATCATTCAGATTGATGAACCCTGACACATGAGTCTTATCTTGCTTTTAGCTGGGGATAGGAATTTTTATATCATTTTCATACTAAGTATTGTCACTCTGTATTAGATTAACAATATTGAATGAAAGTGATATCATAATGCTTTTCATTGCCTTTTCCTCATTTCTGATTTGTGACAATGAAAATATTGAAAGTGCCATAGATGTAACGTTACTTTAACATAAGTTTGAAATTCTCTTTATTACTACTTAGAATAATTCTAGAAAATTTCAATCGTTAGAGGTGTACTGTTAACTTAACGATATACAAAGTAGGAAAACTAAACGATTGTTTCCTATTAAAACAAATTCCAAATAGACAACCCCCAGCCCGACTTGGCTGAAGATTAAGAGACAAGGGGACTTCATGGCCTACGGTAAGTACTTCTTAAGAAAGTTTCTGTTAATTGGCATCATGAGCCTGTCGCCTTTTTGATCGATGAGGCGATAAGCTCCATTTGAATAGACTGGTTCTATTACGAAGGACCCTTCCCACTTGGGAATAAACTTCCCTTTGGTCTTGTGTGTCCTAACCATGGGTCGTCTGACGGCTAAGACCAAAACACATTTCTTGAAAATCTGTTCTTTAACTTTTTTGTTGTAAGCTGTTGAAATTCGAGCTTGATACAACTCGATCTGCATCTGAGCTTAGAGTTGCATGTCGTCTAAGGCTTCAAGTTCCTGAAGGAGCAATCGGTGTTTTTCATCCTCTGTCATTCCGGTCGCAATGACAACTCTCAGGGAGGGGATTTGGATTTCCAATAGCAATACAGCTTTGTAGTCATATACCAAAAAGAATGGAGTGGATTTTGTAGGGGTCCTCACTGTTGTACGATAGGCCCACAGACATTCGCCAAGTCTTTCGTCCCAATCACGTTGACTCTTGAAAATGAATTTTCTGAGAAGCTTCACAATGGTCTTGTTAAAAGCTTCTATGAGGTCATTTGCTGGCGGATAATATGTCGTAAATGCAACACTTTGGATTCTAAACTTGCCACAAAATCTCTAAAATCCATAGCTAACAAATTATATTCCGTTGTCATGGACTATCCGTCTCGGGACTCCAAAGCGGTAGATTATGTGATGTTTGATGAATTTGATCATATTCGAAGTCTTGACTTCTTTCAACGGGACTACTTCTGCCCATTTGGAAAAGTAATCGGTTACGGCCAAAATGAATCGATGTCCTTTGGAAGTCGGAGGAGAGATTGGTCCCACGATATCCATTCCCCATGTTTGGTGGAAAATTTGTGAAATAAAAAATGAAAGAAATATGTGTTTGATTTTATTCTCTCTAACTGCTTAGAAAAAGAATGTTTACAACTCTCTCAATCTCAATTACAATTTGGATTTTCGATTACAAAAGAGAAGATAATTGATGCAAATCCTCCCCTTTGTTTAAGTCTGGGTTCTTCACGGTGGCGATGGAGTGCCTCCCTCGAATATCACGTCGAGTTTGCTCTCCGTTGACGATCCGAACGTCTTGATTCACTGGAACGATATCTCCTCACGATTTGACACTATGGAGAACTTGCAAAGCAAGTTTGAAACTCTGAACGAGTTGATAACTCAGAGCAAGTTTAAACTCTTGAAAAAGAGTCAATTTGAACTGAAAAACCGGTTAATAAGCCAAGTGAATGCTCCAAGAACTTTGTTGCTGCAGGAAGCTCGAAGATGATCTGCTGCCAAGAAGATGATCCGAAGAAGCCGATCTCTAGATCTCCCTGATACTCCAAGATCAAAAGATCTCTTCTTTGCTACTGAAAAGAGGATCAATCTGAGGGCCCGAACTCAATTGAGTTTCTCGCTATTTATAGAGGATTAAGGGCTATAACCGGCCCTTAATTTGCTCCTAAGTGGGGCTGAATGGGGTGTAACCACCCCATTAAACAGCTCCCCAAATCATGGGAGAAAACGGTTTTGAAACCGTTCAGTTCATGCTTTGAACGAGTCAAATGCTAAAAAATAGCGTTCAGGACCCGAACTCTGCGTTTTAGACTTTAAACGCAGAGTTGGGCCTATTTTGATGGCTGAACGCACAGGTCGCGCTGTATTATAAATCTGAAATGCAGAGTTAGGACGCAGAGATGAACTCCGCATTTTGAGTCCGCGAACTCTATGTTTTTAACTGGAGCGCTGGGGATGAACCTTGTGTTTTGACTCTGAAATGCGAGCATGACCTTTGCGTTTTGATGTTGTAACACAGGGATGACCTCTGCGTTTTGATGGTGTAATGTAGGGATGACCTCTGTGTTTTGAGGTTATAACGCAGAGAGGACCTCTGCGTTTTGAATCTGAGATGCAGAGGTGAGCTCTGCGTCTTGATTTAAAGAGACCATCAATTTGTGGTCTCTTTTGCTAGAGCGTTGCAAAGACCATCATCTTGTAATCTTCATCTTGGCTTCTTGAAAAAATGAGAGTCGTTAGATTATAACTTCTGATGTTGATTGTGAAGGCTGTTAAACTAGAGCTTTCATCAATTGTTATGAAGGTCGTCAGATTATAACCTTCATCGATCTACGTGAAAGTCTTTAAATTATAGCCTTATGGAAGTCGTCAGATTGTAACTTCCATCATTGGTGTTTGATGGGGGATCAGCTATCTGTTTTAATTTTTAGACAGCCTACACCCTACATCTCAAATGGCCAGGGTGTAGCTGTCGGATGTAACTTCCCTGGGGTTGATGAATGAAGTCGCCATGGATCTGACACGCATGACAACGTTTAGCATAGTCAACTACGTCTAAAAACATCTTTAGCCAATAATAACCAATTCGTCGGAGGCGGTCTCCCAACTTAGCCCCGGGTTGATGAGCTCCACACATCCTATCATGAGCTTCCTTAAGAGCCTCTATCGCTTCCTTCCTAGAAAGACAACAAAGCAGAACTCCATCATGTGATTTACGACACAAAATTTGAGATACCATATTGTAATAAAATCGGAGGGCCTTCCATTTAATAGCGCCTGCTTCCTTGGGATTATCGGGAAAAATCCTGTATAAAACATAATCGATATACGGGAATCGCCAGTCTCTAGGTTCAAATTCCATTGATGTTGTGCAAACTTCTCCAGTCACCGCCTTGTTGGATTGTTTTTGTAAGGAAATCTTGGAGTAATACAACCCGCGTCCTGAGACAAGAATTGTTGTTTCAGCCTAGAGTGGCAATGCTAATGAGGTTGCTAGTGAAGCCAAAGCGTCGGCATAAGCATTCTGAGTTTGTGTGATATACCTGATGAAGAAGCCTTTGAACTTTCTCGCTTGTTCTAGGACCGAGAAGTAGTATGGGAGTAAATCCTCATTGCGTACTTCATATTCTCCACAGACTTGATTTACGATAAGCTGAGAGTCACCGTATGCTTCGAGGTATTGAATGTTAAGCTCCTCAGTGAATTGCATCCCTAGTAGTATAGCGTTATACTCAGCTACATTGTTGGTGCAGGGTTCGATCAGAGAAAATCCTCTTGGAATCACATGACCATTTGGAGAAATGAATACTACTCCTACTCCCACAATAATTGCTCCATGAGGATTTGCTCTGGATGCACCATCAAAGAATAACTTCCACACTTGCACAACTTCTTTGTCTAAGCAAGCTTCGGCGACTTCGTCAGGTAAGTCTTCATACAGTTTAGATAATCTCGGTACCGGATGATCAGCTAGGAAATCTGCTACAGCTTGATCTTTAACAGTCTTCTGGGCTATGAATTGCATGTCATACTGTGACAGGAGAATTGCCCATTTCGCTAATCGATAATTCAGTGAAGATGGTTTTGTCATGAGCACTCTCAATGGGTTTACCTTAGAGATGACATGAATTGTTTGTCCGACTAGGTAATGTCGCATCTTTTGGACAGCAAATACCAAAGTGAGGTTTTTTTACTGGATTGTAGCGATGCTCAGCTCCCATCATGGTCCTACTTAAATAGTAGATTGCTTGCTCCTGTCCTTGGTCATTGTTCTGGGCTAACAAAGCTCCCAGGGAATGATTCATGGTCCTCACGTATAGCAGGAACGGTTTTCCTGATATCGAGGCCAATTTACTCAAATGTCTTCTGGCAATCTCCATCCCAAACAAAAGATACTCCTTTCTTCATGAGCTTAGAGAAAGGTTGGCAGCACCCCGAAAGGTTGGAGATGAATCTCCGGATGTAGGCTAACCTGCCTTGCAAACCTCGGAGCTCCTTGAGGTTCTTTGGAGGTGGCATGTCTTGGATAGCACGCACTTTTTCTAGATCAAGAGAAATTCCCTTGGACGTAACTATGAATCCCAAGAATTTTCCACTTGATACTCCAAGGAATGATTTGGTCAGGTTCATCTTCAACTGATGTGATCGCATGATGTTGAACATTGTCTTCAGGTCTGTAAGATGATCACCTTTGTGTTGGCTTTTCACTGCTATATCATCAACGTAGCATTCAATCTTCTTGTGTAAGTGCTCGTGAAATATTGCGTTCATTGTGCGTTGGTAGGTTGCACCTGTATTTTTTAATCCGAAGGGCATCATTGTGTAGCAATATACTCCCAATGGTGTTCTAAAAGCAGTATGCTTTTCGTCTTCAGGGTACATCTTGATCTGATTGTATCCGGAGAAACCATCCATGAAAGACATCCTTTCATACCCACATGTGTTATCGATCATAACATCCATGATGAGGAGTGGAAACTTGTCTTTTGGACATGCTGGGTTTAGGTCATGAAAGTCAATACATATCTGGACTTTATCGTTTTTCTTGGGCACTGGAACAATGTTGGCTACCCAATCAGGGTGTTTTTCCTCTCTAACAAAGCCCGAGTCAATAAGTTTTTTGACTTCTGACTCAATTGCTTCCATGATATCTGGACGAAATCGGCGTTGTTGTTGTTTAACAGGTTTTGCATCTGGATCAATGTTAAGACGATGCATGGCTACTTTTGGATCAAGGTCAGGCATATCTTCATAGTTCTAGGCAAAGACATATATATATATAGTTTAGGATCAGATTCGTCTCCCATATTAACCTGGATAACTTTATCTTTAGTGGGTGGTTCACGCTATTCGAAGCGCATATCCCGCAAAATGTTAAGACGCTTGATTCAAGGGTCATTGGTTGATTCGATCAATTCTTTGTCACCCCCTGCGTCTTCTCCTGGGTGGCTAGTCGAAACCATATTCACGGTCAAACTTTTGAAGAAGGCTCCAACGTTGATGTCAGATTCCCATGATGATGTCCCGGGTGAATGGTCTTAACACAGGCAATCATCGGTTTCATTTTCTAAAAGAGAAGGGGTTGTGACATAACCCACACCTCTTCAGTTTTTTTATAATAATTAGGAGGTTTTCCTTCCGGAGTGAGAGACATTTGAACGGGTGTTCGTCCTCCTTTCCCAAAATTTAAACCTCTCTTTTCATTAAAGTTATAACCCATTCGTTTCATTAAATGGATGAAATTGGGTTCATGGTAATGGAATTGAGGAACCCCATTATTTTCTTCTGAACTTCCTTGCTTGAGTAGTTCAGGTTTGACTCTTCCAAAATAGATAGGCTTCTGCCCTTTTCTTTTGGACGAGACTTTGAAGAAAGCCTTTCGGATATTCACTATTTCTTCATCTGTAGCGAAGGATGATTTAATCGGCAATGTGAGTGATGTCTCTGTGCATAATGCGTGCCATATGCCGGTACCTACATCAATATTATTCTCTATTTGTTCATTTTTAGAGGACACATCGGACAAGTATGCCAAAATAAAATCTTCATTAGTGCACCACTCGCCCTCGCTTGGTATATTATTATTGCTCTCAACTTTACCCATTACATCAAAATTCAACTCTCATGGACAATCTTCCTCAGGATCTGGCTTCATGTCGGCTTTGTGGCTGCTGTCAGCATCTTCTTCAAATTTCTCTTGAGATTCTAGGTAGAAGACAGAATCGGTGTGGAAGTTTTCTACCCCTATGAAAGGGCACTTCTTAGCAATCAGGGTTCGAACTTCTCCTTCATCATTAACATACTTCATAATCTGATGTAAGGTAGACGGGATAATGCGGTTCGCGTAAATCCACGGTCTCCCTAACAACAAATTATAAGATGTGTCTGCATCTATAATGTAACAAGTCACTTCGAACTTGAGATCTCCTATTTGACACCTGAGCTTGATCTTCCCCAGGGACCGAGTGCTGTTGGCGTTAAAACCAAAGATAGTGGTCTGGGTGGTGTTTAACCGATGTATGGAAATCCCTAAGACCTGCATGACCCTGTAAGGCATAATGCTAAGTGCTGAGTCTGGATCAACTTTCAAACAACTGATTACCAAAGACCTAGTATACCCTGTATAATATAAAGGCATGTCGTACTTGTGTTTGACTTGCATATCTTCCTGAGTGAATGATATGCAGGGTAAACTTCTTGCTCCTTGTAGACATTGTATACATGACTGGGCTTCAGAAGTTTCAGGGGTCGGAGTAACTTGTGTAATAAAGCTTTTCGTGTACATTAAGGCTTTAATTAGAGCTTCCATGGTAGTTTTAGACAATCACAGAAGCTCGTACAGGGTAATCCTGGCCAGTATGTTGGCCAACTGCGCCATGACATTGAATCGGAAGGGATCACTTGATTCTCCGGGTTCCTGAAAAAGGTTCTTATTGTACCTTGTTTCTTTCTGCTTCCCTTTGTCGGTTGACTTATGAGGGATAGAACCCCCAGCGTCTTAAGGCTGTTCTTCTGTTTCTTGAACACCTTGATCATAGTTCTTTAGATAAGTTTTTCCTGACTAGGTGTCAGGGCTGCCTCCTTGGTCTGTTGCAAGAACAATCCTCTTTTCTTCTGAATCAATGAGAGGTTTGAGGTAGTCATCATCCTCATTAATGGAGGGGCTAATCATGTTGGATGACTTAGTCTTGCCTCTTTTCTTTTTGGACGAGGTGTTCGTCGACTGTTGGTCTTCAACCAGGTCGGGGTGGACCCATATAATCTCCCCTTTCGAGGTAGTAAAGGGAGTTAATCCTTTATCTTTCTGACCATGTGGGTCAGTATTTTTCATGTGCATTTCCCCTTTATGGATGAGAATAACGCCATCTGTAGCTGTTACAGGAGGAAAATCGCCGAACTGGACCGCTATCAAATTGGTAAATACAGTCTTCTGCTCGGGCTTCAATGTGAGCACATTAGCATTCACCAAATTTTACAGGATATCTTTGAAAACATAGCATTTTCTGGTAGGATGTCCTAGGAACCTGTGATAACGACAGTAATTAGGGTCATCCACTTTCCCTGGTTTCTTGATCTCAGAAAGTTGTAGTTTATTGTTTTTCCTAAGTAGCTAGAACAAAGTGTCCACATGCTCTTCTTTGAATGAGTATTGCTTGGATGCTTTTTGCTGATTTGGTGCTTTGCCTTGCTTAGCAGGTGATGCTCGTGTACTGGAATCGGTAGCCAAAGTCTTATTTCCCATAAATCGAGGAGCATTGTTTTGGTTGCGTTGCTGTTGTGGCTTTGGTTGAGTAGCCTCTTCAGCCTTGACTCGAGTAACAATTTCTTCAGCTTGTTCTCCTTATGAAACCAATTGTCTCTAAGAACGACATTCTGCTACCCCCATTTGAGCAAGGAGCTGAGTCTGTAAGTTATGCTAGCAAGTTTCGACCAAAATAGATTGAGTCATACATGATGGGCATCACAATGCCATATTGCGGAATCTTTCAACATAAGCCTTGATAGATTCTCCCTTCCTCTGCTTGGTGGTGAGAATGATCGGGATAGATACTTCTGTATCATCTTTGAAAAATCTGGCTAAGAATAGCCTTTCCAGATCTACCCATTTTTAATAGACCCAGTAGGCAACTTCATGAACCATTTGAAAGCAACGCCCTTAAGGGTGTCAATGAATAATCGAGTCAGAATAGTGTCGTTGCCACCACATCTTCAGTCTGTGACTTGAAGTAGTAGCCGTATTGATTTGGTGATCCTGTGTCGTCGAAAGGTTGCAAAGTTGGGGCCTTAAATTTCGGTGGATAGGGAGCGATGTCCCATTCCGCGAGGTAAGGCCGTACCACTCCTTCATGAAGCTCACTCTTGTTAGCGATTGCATTAAGACGAGTCTCTAACTTGTCCATTTTAGATGACTGAGGATTTTGTTCCTTATTGTCTTCTTTCTCATTTTTTGAGGAGGACTCTCGATTATGAGTCTCACGATCTGAATTCTCGTGTACCTTCTGCTTTCCCTTTGAAATTGTCCTCCGGGAAGATTCAAGTTTTTGGCCCTTCTCTGCAAGGAGCTGGGCCAACATCTCCTTTATTTGGGCAAGTGTCTCTTGTTGTGCCTGGATCATAACGTGATGTTCATTAACTACCTTCACCAAATCGTCGATGTTTCCAATCATATAAATAGGAGCCTTATGTGCCACGACGGAGCTTGAGGATTGAGAATCCGTAATCGCTGAATGTTCATCATCCGAAGTGATTCCCCAAGCTAATCTTTGGTAGTTAACTGGGCGGATAGTTCCTATCCAGGTTTGAGTGCGGTGATATATTCCTTCAAACTCATCACAAATTTCCTGGACGGTCGGGAAATGACTTCTCTCCGACTTGTCAGAACTAGGAGTTGAGGCTCTCCCTCTGCCGATCACATTAATAGTGACTTCAGGATATTCAACTTCAGAAATATTCTTTTTGTGATAACATCATCACTTGGCAGGCCTAATGATGTTTGTCAATCGGTCAAATACTGATAGCCGAGGCGTGGATGCGTAACAGTGGCATTCCGAGAGGACTGCAGAAATAAGCTGCTCATATTGACATGAATGAGCTGTTTGTGGTGCAGGTTTCTCTCTCGATAGCAATTCTCTTAAATCAGAGACATGGGATGAATCTCTCACAGAGCGTGAGGATGAATGGAACCCCCTGCTCGTTAGTGGGTGGGACTGATTCTTGAAGGACATGAATCTTAAGTCTATGTTGATTTTTCCGAACTTGGCGGACCACGTCGTGTTCTGGAGAAGAAACACAAGGGTCACTTCCAATTTTATGAACGCTAGGCTGAGGCCTACGTTTAGTTGATGAAATAGACCCCTAAGGGTCGTGTTTCGGTTTAACGCACCCCTGGGGTGTGCGTTTAATTGATAAAACAGACCCTTGAGGGTCACGTTTTGGTTGAATGCACCCCTAGGGTGTGTGTTTATCTTTAGAAACGTTTTTCCGAGGACTGTGTTTTGGATAAACAACGCGCCACTGAGGGTCGCGTTTAAGTTGTATCACGTAGGGCTCATAGTTGGGCTCATTACCACGAAGTGTGCGTTCTGAAGTAGAGACGCAACACTCAGGCAGAGACTCAAAAACGTGATTTTCGCATTGGGCAATAGATCGGCTATTTCATAGGTGTGATCGCCATATAGATCTCCTCCTTCGTCGAGTGGCATTATTTTTCACCTGTTTTAAGGCCATGGCTGTAACATCGTCGGTGTTGGTTGGATTTTCCTTCGCCATGGACCTTTTATGACCCGACATAGATCGTGTTAACTCGGGTATGGAGCTTTTAACTCGTTGAACGAGTTTGATGGAATCCGAGCCTATTCGTTCAGAGGAAGGGTTGTTTAAACAGTCTCAGTCAGAAGAAGGGTCTTTTTTTGGAACTGTAGCAACAGTTGGTACTTTAATCTCCTTGGAGATTTTGCCGACATTATGCCTAGCCTTAGGGCTGAGCGATCCAGAGGAGATGACTTCCTCGTACTTAGCTTGATCAAACTCTACGACGAGAGTTTCCACGATCATTCCAGCAAGATTGACATCGGATTGTGCCACCACTTTGTCATTAGAGAAGCTAGTCCCCAGCAGAGTCGCCATCGTTTGTTTGTTGGAAAATTTGCAATAAGAAAATTGAAAGAATTTAATTTTATTTTATTCCTTCTAACTTCTTAGAAAAAGAATGTTTACAATTCTCTCAATCTCGAGTACAATTTAAGTTCCTGAATACAAAAGAGAAAAGAATTGATGTAAATTCTCCCCATTGTTTAATTCTGGGTTCTTCACGGTGGCGATGGAGTGCCTCTCTCGAATTCTCGTATTGAGTGGTCTCTCTGTTGACGATCCGAACAATCGTTGAAACAGTTAACTTGCGTGGTAAGTTTTAAGAGAACTCTTAATGAGTTTATGAACTCAGGATGAGTTTACACTCTATGAAAAAAGTTGTTTGAACCGAAAATTTGGTTAATAGCCAAGTGCTAAAATCTCTGTTGCTAAAGAAAGCGTCCAGATCTTAGAATGATTCTCCAAGTTTGATCTCTCTACCAAAAAGCTGGTCTGATCTATGAACCTAAAAGCCGATCCAAGATCTCGATTTTCCAGCCCCCAACTCTATTCATGAGTTTGATTATTTATAGGGGGATAAGAGGTTATAACTGACCCCTTAATTAGCTCCTAAGTGGGCGAGATTCCTTCAAATCATGGGGAAAACAGTTCTGAAACCGTTTAACTCGTGTTTGAATGAGTCAAACACCTCCAGCTGGCGTTGTGGAACCGAACTCTGCATCTCAGGCTTTGGACGCAGAGTTAGGAATCCGCCTAATGCTGAAACGCAATGGCCGCATTGCGTTTTGAAGCTGAAATGCTAAAAATGCAAGGGCCTCTTGTGTTTCAAAGGTTGAACGCAGAGGTGAGTTCTGCGTTTAAAAGAAATTGTTGACTTGTAATCTCTTTTATAGAGCGTTGCAAAGACCATTGTTCAGTAATCTTCGCTTTAGCTATTTAGGGTGTGAGAGTCGTCAGATTGTAACTCTCACAGTTGATTGCGAAGGCTATTGAATCAGAGCTTTCATCAGTCGTCGTGAAGGTCGTCGGATTGTAACCTTTCTCAACCTATGTGAAAATCTTCCAATTACAGCCTTCATTTTATTGACATGAAGGTCGTCTAATTGTGACTTCCATTGTCGAGATGTTGACTGAAGTTTGATAGGGATCAACTATCTGTTGTGATTTTTAGATAGCCTACACCTCTTTGCAGATCCTAAATGAATTTGACTCGGCTCTTGCATGAATCTTGACAATGAACTTGCAGGGAACATGATGTCAGGTCTTGTTGAAGTGAGATATAAAAGACTACCCACCATGCTCCGATATTTGGATGCATCCGCTTTTTCTGCTCCATCATCTTCCTTGAGTTTTTCATTCTCAACCAGGGGAATAGCTACTGGTTTGCTCCCTAGCATCTTGAACTTTTTAAGAATATCTTCAATATACTTCTTTTGAGCAATGAAGATGCTACCTTGATCCTGAAAAATCTCCATACCCAAGAAATAGTGCAACATCTCCAAGTCACTCGTCTCATAAGTTTGCATCGTATATTTTTTGAACTGTTGACTAAAACTATGAGAACAAAATTATTTTTCTTCAAAACATGAAGGGCTCGCTCACTTTTGCTCTTCTTGAAGCATTGTCATGTAAAATACTTGTCAATTTCACCATGCCAAGCTGGAGGAGCTTGTTTAAGCCCATAAAGAGCATTTTTCAGCTTATAACTTTATCTTCTTCCCCTTTCATTATAAAACCTTGTGGCTACTCTACAAATATTTCTTCTTCAAGAACACCACTTTAAGAAGGCTGATTTAATATCAAGCTCATAAAGCTTCCAACTCTTTTGCACAGCAAGAGTAATTGATGTTCTGATGGTCTCCAACCTTGCAACAGGAATGAGGGTCTCAAAAAATATATATACTTGGCTTTTGAGTGAAGCTTTTTGCGACAAGTCTTGCTTTGTACTTTTAAATAGTTCCATCTTGGTCGAACTTCATCTTGTATATCCATTTCACTCCAATAACTTCTCTGTTATTTGGTCGATCAACTAGCTGCCATGTTTCATTCTTCTTCATTCTCATTTCATCTTTCATAGCCCACATCCACACTTTATTCATCTTTGCTTCCTCAAAATCTACCGGTTCAATGTTTGCAAAATTGCACGACTCATATGCGTCAGACAATCTCCTTGTTCTTCTTGTAATGCTCTTTGGTGATAAGGAAATTTGAGGAGATCCTCCATCATCACTTTACAGAGGTGGCAACTGCAAGAAGATCTCTTCTTCTTGAAACTATCTCCTCATGTGTTTCCTTCACCAAAACACGAGATGATTGTTGTATATATATTTTTTCCTTCTAGTTACAAGAAGCTTTTTCATCAAATATGATGTCTCCGCTAATAATAAATTTTTTTAGTTTCAATGTTATACAACTGATATCCCTTTGTATTGGAACTATTTCCAATAAATATGCATTTTTGACTCTTTTCATCAAATTTAGTTCTTTTTTCTACTGGAATCTGTGCATAATAGATGCTACCAAAAATTCTAAGGTGCCTTGCTGAAGGCTTGATCCCCTTCCAGGCTTCAAAGGGGGTCTTGTTCTTGACTGCCTTAGTTGGATATCTATTGAGAGTATAAACAGCAGAGTTGATAGCCTCCACCCAAAAACTTTTAGGCACCCACTTCTTGATTATCATTGAGGTAGCCATCTCCATAATTGTGCAGTTCTTTCTCTCCGCGACACTATTTTGTTGTGGGCTAAATCGAGCAGTTAGTTGCTTCCAAATGCCTTCATCTTTGCAATACTCTTCAAATATCTTAGATTATGCTGCCACCATTTTGAAAGATAGTAACCACTCTCAATCATTTGACCAACACTAAGCAAGTTTGCATCCACATCAGGTACAAACATAACATCTTGAATGAGTTTAGCTCCTTGCTTAGTTTCAGCAGCTGCACTGTCTTTCCCTTCAACTTTTAAGAAATCTTTATAGTTAGCACATTGAAGAATCAAATCAAGATTTTGTGTGCTAAGCCATATTACCCATTTTCTATACAAGTAGATATCGTATTGGCATGCACAGTCCTCCATAATTTTATTGCAATCATTGATCAAAGTGAAACTACTCAACAAGTCCGATTTTAATGAAGATACTGCTGGTGAGATAGCAAAGAAATTTGGCTAATTTAGTTAATTTTACACATAATCAAACCCAAATAGAACAAACACAATCAAGAAATGAGTGAAAAACTCTTAGGGATAATATTGTTTGAACGATGTAGGTTGACTATTGTGATAAGTATAAGGGGTTTTTGTTTCTAGGCTCATTTGTTTACTTACCTTTATCTTTAAACCCACCTATTATTAGTTGTATCTTTAAGCCCAATTCACTTTTTGTATTTGTCATTAAACCCAATCTTCAAATTACTATACTTTCACCACTTGTATTTATACACAATTAGGGTAAAAACCCCAAAATACCCCTTTCATTGTCAAATATAAACCGGTTTCACTCTCATCATTTTCCCCTTTCTATCTCAGCCCTAAATTCCAAAAAACGAGCCCTAAATTCCAAAAACGACCACGAACTGCCGTTGTGTTGCCCGTTGCCCACTGTCGCCGTGTTGACCACGAACTGCCGTCGACCACGAACTGCCGTTGCTGTCGACCATGAACTGATGTCGCCCATCCCAGTCATCGTCGCCATCGAAACAAATCTTGCCCATCCCCATCGTCGCCAGCCATCGTCGACCTCGCAGTGCCGTCAATCTCGCCATTGCTCCGACGCCTGTCAGAGTCATCAGCTTTGATTTCCAAGTTGACAGAGGATACAACTTCTGCTCTTTTGCAAAATCAGAGACTTAAACAAGAACTCATATGGTTTTTTTTTAGTTGACAGAGAATAAAACCATTTTATCTAGTCTTATTTAAGAATCTGATTCTTGTTTTGCTTTGTCATTTATGTGCTTAGGGTTAATTTATGAGCTACCACCTACAGACACATCTAATTGTGAACTCCAATCATTTTAGGATCATAGTGATGAATGATCATTTTCCAAACCTTTATTTCTATAATAGAGTCATCTAGTTTCTTTCAGTAAAAATTATATCAAGTTTTAATAATTTTTGGTTGAACAAAACTAATGAGAGGCTTTTCTTTCAGTAAAAATTATATCAAGTTTTAATAATTTTTGGTTGAACAAAACTAATGAGAGGCTTTGTACATGAGAGATGGAATCTGTATGTAAGTTTTAATAATTTTTGGTTGAACAAAACTAATGAGAGGCTTTGTACATGAGAGATGGAATCTGTATGTTGTTTCATGATGATGCATATCACACACTTCTGTGTACAAATTAGTTTTTCAAGTTACTTTTATGTATACATGATTTGTATATTCCTTCACGGAAATCAATTGGTAAAAGATTTGACTATGAAATTGATGAATACAATGCTTATCTAAAAAAATTGCATGTGGTCTTTCATTTCAGGATCATAGTGATGAAGAATCATTTTCCAAACCTTTAATTTATATAATTTATTCAGCTCTAATATGAAGTAACATTTGGGCTATATTTTATGGTTGTAGAAAATTCTATCTCATGGCTTTATTGCGAATTAACCACTTATTATAGCACATTACCACTAAGTATAGTACGTTAGCTCGTAAGTATAGCACATTATCTGGTAAGTATAGCACGTTAGCCTGTAAGTATGCTAAGTATAGCACGATAGCCTGTAAGTTATAGCACGTTAGCTAGTAAGTATAGCATGTTAGCATGTAAGTATAACACTTTAACCACTAAGTATAGCACGTTAACCACTAAGGATAGCACGTTAACCTGTAAGTATAACACGTTAGCTCGTAAGTATAGCACGTTATCCGATAAGTATAACACGTTAGCCTATAAGTATAACACGTTATCCGGTAAGTATAGCATGATAGACGATAAGTATAACACGTTAGCCTATCATCGACTGTCGCCTCGCCACCCTCGACACGAAGCTGCGTCGCTTCCGGCCTGATCATCAATGCTGCTCGCGGAAATTGAATTGTATAAATTGTGATGGGCAAGTATGTGACATTATGATGAACTTAAATTGTGTAAATGTTAAATTGAATTGTATAAATTGTGATGGGCAAGTATGTGACATTATGATGAACTTAAATTGTGTAAATGTTTCATATTTATCTGTTGTGATGGGCAAGTATGTGACATTATGATGAACTTAAATTGTGTAAATGTTTCATATTTATCTGTCAGATTTTCTTCGACTAATTCATGTTATATTATCTTTTGTAGCTTGCCCTGTAAACTTCGAGTTCATAAACTACACGATCATCACAAGCCAGTGCAAGGGACCCTTATACCCCGCGAAGCTCTGTTGTGGAGATTGAATTGTATAAATATAGCATGAAAGTTGCCCGGATGCTAGATGCCAAATGTGATATGCAATTTTTTGTGTGTATAAATATATGTTTGGAAATTGAATTGTAAAGTATTGTTCTCAGTTTGTTACACTGAAAGTATTGTTCTCAGTTTGTTATACTGAAAGTAGATAATGAAAGTTATTCTCAGTAGTGTTATGTGCTTGGTGCTATTATGTGTTGGTTGATGAGTGTTGCTATTATGAATGTTATGTTCTCCATAGGGTAACTATATAGCATGATTATATGCTGGTTGATGATGGTTGAAATATTTTAATTCCAAGGCTCGTGTTTTTATCTTGTAAGCTGAAAGCTCAAAGGTTTGTAAGCTACATTTTAGGTTATAGCATGAAACATATAAGTATAATACGTTAGCCTGTAAGTATAGCATGCTATAATGTAAGCATAACACATTATCGAGTAAGTATAGCACGTTATCATGTAAGTATAACACGTTATCATATAAGTATAACACATTATCTTATAAGTATAGCGCGTTAGCTTGTAAGTATAGCACGTTAGCCTATAAGTATATCACGTTCTGTAAGTATAGCACGTTAACCTGTAAATATAGCACGTTATACTTACAAGATATCATGTTATACTTACAAGTCTTGTATTTCATGCTATACTTATAAGTTATCATTCTATATTAAAATCAAATTTAACTAAAATTTCATCAAATATAACAAATTCAACTAATTTTTATGAATTCATAAATAATAATAAGAAATAATTGTCATGAATAACAATATCAAATAATTATCGTGAATAAAATAATAAATTAATGTTATAAACTTGGTAGTTGAGTAAATTGTAAAATTGTACATTCAAATGCTAAGAAAAAAAGTGAGGATTAATTGATGAGTTTATAAAAGAGAGTACAATAATATATTAATGGAGTGAGAGAAAGGGAGGGGAGAGGGGGGAGAGAGAGAAGGAGAGAGAGTGGGGGGGGGGGGGGGGGGGGGGG
>NC_033801.1:73864423-73960757 GCF_001876935.1 Asparagus officinalis
ACTCTAAATCATTATTTATTTCATTAATGGCAAGTTGCCAGTTACAACTGCCCTCTGACGTTTGATCATTGTCAAGGTTGATTACAAAGGGTACAATGTCATTTAGAACATAACCGCCATTGTAATCAAATCCGGCTTTGGTATCAGCCTCTCCTCCACTGTCCGTGCCTTGGGCCGATGATTCAGTATCGGATTCGTTACCATAAAGGAGAGAATCAGTGAAATAATTCTCATACCCTTTAAATGGTTGCTTATCCGCGACCACCGTTCTAACCCTATTATCAGCGTCGACATATTTCAGACACTGATGGAGAGTTGAGGGGATTATAACGTTACTATGGATCGTTATATGAAGTTTCGGCATCGATCACATAACATGTGACTTCTGTCTTTAAATCTCCCATTTGACATTTACCCGGATTTTACCTAAAGGTCTTGACCCGCTGGTATTGAACCCGTAGATAACAGTGCCTGTGGACGCCAACTTGCTAACTGGAATACCAAGGAAGTGCATCAAGCGAAGCGGCATAATACTCACAGCAGAACCCGGATCCACTTGGATTCGGTTGACTTTGCTGGAGCCAATGTACCCAACGAAATATAGGGGTCGATCATGGTTTGAGTTCTTTGTCTGCATATCCTCTTTGGTCGATGTACCCGATGAAATATAGCGGTCGATCGTGGTTCGAATTCTTCGTCTGCATGTCCTCTTTGGTGAAGGTAATGCAGGGAAGGTTTTTAGTCGCTATGTTGCACTGTTGACCCAGCGGTTCTGGCTGTTCAGGCACCGGCTTGATTTGAGTCAGAAACACCTCTGAATTGGCCAACGTTTCTTGCAAAGCCTCCCTAGTTTCCTTGGACAGCCGCAGCAATTCATACAGCGTTATCCGCACTGGAATATTAGCTAGTTGAGCCATTATATCGAAGACTTGTGGAGTCTTCGAGCTTTCCGGTTTGTCTTTTCCAATCGGGCGACTGAAACGAGACTGCTTCGGATTCTGAACTTCCTGGGGATTCTTCTCTTTCGGTTTATTCACCGACTGTCGTCGAGCCTCTTCGCCCGGTGTAGGACTTGTAATCACCCCCATCTCCGTGAGAGTTTTGGCTGGTCCCCGTTTATTCACCCCCTGCTCACTAGGTGGCGGATAGTTGTAGTGATACTCATTTCCGCTTCGGGTCGCAAAAACTTCTTGTTCTTCTTCAGAGAGCGGAAAAGCTAGTATTCTTTCGTCATCTTCTCCTGGGATAGCAGAGACTCCGCAGCAAGACTTTCCTTTCCCTTTGGACTTCTTCTTGGATGACGACCCGGCCCATTGTTCATCTTCAATCAGATCGGGGTGAACCCAGAGGATTTCGCCGTTTGGGGCTGTATGTGGCACAAGCCCTTTTTGGCGCTGTCCATGTGGGTCATCATTCACCGTCTTCATTCCCACCTTGGTGACGCGTTTCGGTTCAAACCACGCTGTGGGCACTGATCCAAAGCTGATTGAAACCGCGTTTGCTCCAACATTCTTGGACGGCTTCGGGGTTATGACGCCTACATCAATTAGCGCCTGGATCTTGTCCTTGAGGTGGTAGCACGACTTGGTAGGGTGATGGACCGCTCTGTGGTCACGCGCCATACCTTGCGATCTTGTCACTTTGTTAGCCCCTTCATTGATCCACAAATCGCTGGCAGCCTGAATTTGTTGTTCTCCAACATGCTACTTAAAGGATGCCGGAAACTTCGTCCATAATTTGAAGGAGGTACACTTTGGCGAAATCGTGGCTCTGAAGACTTCTGCTTCTGACGCGTTGTTGCCATTGTTTGACTGCGATTGTTGTGTGGCGCTCGTTGTTAGCTGCCCGCCTTTGTTGTTGCTGAGGTTGCAATTGAAAGGTTTGAATTAAGTCAAACATCAACGTGCATTAGCATGTGCCTTACACCTTTACCCGTGGACGAAATTCTGTTGTGGAGCATTATTTCGCCTGTTAGGCTCTTCCGCCCTCTTTCTGCTGATGAATCGCCTCGGCCTGCTCCCCTCGGACTTCAGATCCCCTTCCATGTCGTGGACGGTGCGTGTCCCCATTGCCTTCCAACACGTCCAGGGCGAGGTTGTTGTGGCAAGTCTGGAGGATGAATTCCTCGGTGATCGGGTCCCGACAGTTCATCGCCTTGTTCCGGAACCTCTTGACGAAGGTGTCCACCAATTCTCCGTCTTTCTGCTTCTCATCCAGCAACGATCCGATGGACCGCGAAGAGTGCCAACGAAGGACCGTACCATCAGAGGCTCATTGCCGGAGATAACTCCCAGGTGCGATTTGAAATAAATCAAATGTTGAGTGGGGGAACCCATCCCATTAAACGGCGTGAAGTTAATTAGATTGAACTTCGCCGGATATGGGATTGATTCCCACTCTCTTGGGTATGAGCAAGGAATGCCTGTTTTCTTCATCTCTTGAGCGAAAATCAATGTATTGATTTTACTCTCGAGATTTTTAATTTTTAGATTTTCTTCTGTGTTTTCACTAGCATTCTCGTTACCACCCCCTGCATTGACGGGATGATTATTGGTATTACGAGCTTCATTCGTATCCTCGTCTTCCAGATTAACCGGGTTACGACGACTTGGCTCGCCTTGTTGGTTCGTCAATGCTTGGATTTGTTGGTCATGCATTTCTCTCATGTTTTGCATGGCCATCTGCATTTCGAACCTGAAGGTTTCCTGCTGCTTAGCTAGGGCGTCTTCAAGAATTTTGGCCACTTGCTCCGCACTTATCATAAACGCCTCGCGGGGCTGTCCCTCGCTGGATACTGTATTATCTGATGCGACCGCGGAGCCGGCATCAGATTCTTCATCTTCTGAGGGGAGCCTTGTTCGAACCCTACCATAGGTCGCTCGCTTGATGGTTCCGGACTGTAGACGGGTTCTAGGCCGGGATGCTTTCCAAATCGATTCGAGGTTGTCTCGCGCTGACGTCCCTCTGCTGGTCATGTTGGTGGTGACCCTCGGAAATTCTCCCTCTTCAACCACCGTTCTTCTTCGCCGGAAACGCCTAGGCCTTGGTTTTGGCGTTTCAGTACTGAGTCTCTCGAACACCGAAACTCGTTCGAGGACCGCCTTGATGCAGCTGCATTCAGACAATACTGCCCGAATGAGTTTGGAACAGGGGCACTGAGTTTCCTGTTTTTGGGGACTCCTTTTCCTGGTTTTATTCGTACCCCCAGCACGATAGTACAACTTGTCTGCTTGACGATCGGAGTAACCTATCGTGTGTTGGCACGACTTCTCAGGTATAACGTTATCGCCATCAGACGATAACGTTTCCTTCTGAGGGGGAATCACTTTCTTAGGGTTTTCGAAAGTTACACGCCTCGAAACATGCCTTTTTGGGCGTGAGTTCTCGGCGGGCTCCTGGACTTCAATGCGCAAGTTGGTGCGCGTAGCTGTCCTGGTCTCTTTGTCATGTTGGAGGTCACGGCGACCCCCAGCATGTTGCGTCGTTCGGGACTTCTTCATCGGGCCCAAATGATCTTGGACGGGAGCTTTGCCTCTCTCGTCGGGAATCGGACTGAGGCGCTCCAAGACTGGCTTCTTCCTTTGGGACGATTCCGCATGATCTCCCGGAGAAACTATTAGGATTACCGATGACTTTTGTTGATTCACCGGAGGTTGAACTTTGGTTGGAGGCTGCTTTGGCCTCCACACTTGGCGGGTTGATGGCGGCTTCCTGGCCACCTTTTCTTTCTTCAACTCCTCGGCCTTCTGCTCGAGGATTCTTGCTTGTGCAAGCAATGCGCGGCGTTTGTGAATCCGCTCTTCGAGTGTCGAACGGTTCCGTTTGATCCGGCAATCCATGTCGTTAGTCGCGGTCTTGGAACGCCATTACTTCAGTTGTTGAGCTGTTTGCCCCTCTATTCGTCAGATCCGCGTGTACAGACTCCTTCTGTAGACTCCATCGCCTTAGCGATTATCGCGCAACGCAGCGACGTTGCCTCTGGCGGGACTCTCTTTGAGAGAGCTTCACAACAGCCCTCAACAGTAGAAGCGTGGACAAGAATAGGTTTGACCTCATTGGAGGTCGTTGGAACTTCACCTGACGCAACTTTTGTGGTCAGCTTGGTGACTGGAGCCGTCGTTTGTATTCTGTAACTTACTTCAAACCAACGAGCTTTTCTCCTGGAGGAGAAGTCTTGGACTTGGGAGGGGAGTGATCCGGACGACGACGAAAGGCTACTCTCGAACTTGGCCTGGTCTATTCATACTCGACCTCCTCCCTCGACCGGGATTGAGATCCGCGGCTGCCGACGTGACGATCTCGCAGCGAATCGTGGCTCCACTGTGGTCGCCACATTGTCGCTGGGAAAATCTTGCCTCTTCAATCATTTGATTCCACTTGCAAATTCTTGTAATAGTTTATCGGTTACAAAAGATCGGTCTTTTTTTTAGATCCGGTTACAACGAAAATCAAATAAAAAAGAAATAAATAAAAATTACAACTTTCTCCTTATTTGTCGAACGAATCGCAAGATCCTGTTTTGCGGTCTCTTGCTTGTGTGGGTTCTTTGCCGACGCCGGGGTTAATCCGTGGACCACCGCGCGATCTAGATCCGGTCAGTTCTACACGATTCGACGGGTATTATTTCACCAAGGAAATGATAGCCGAGGGTACTATTTCGCCAAGGAAATAGTAGCCTTTAATTCTCGGGATCAAAGGCCAAGCTTTGATCCGGAGTGTGATTTCATGTAGATCTCAGATCTGATTTTTACCTCTCTCGAAATCCTGCCTTTTGTGACGTGGACGCTCGCCGAGAGTCAGATCTGAATCTTCAAGTCCCCCCCCTTAGGCTTTTCTGTTTCGTCGTTTTGTCCGTTGTATCCGTTTTTTCGGTTGACTTAGACTCTGATTTAGCAGTAAATCCGATTCCTATTTTGGCAGTAAATCCACTTCTGAGTTCGAGTCCGAAACTGATCTTGATTCGATCGTGATTCATCCGAGTCCACTCTTGTTTGGATGACTCGTTGATTCTTCGAACCCTTGGCTTGATTCCACACGTGAATGGATGTATTCCGTTGCTTGCGTGCGATTCGTCAACCTCGTCGCCTCGTTGGTTCGTAGGTTTGTGATGAGCTATGCTAAGGGACCTATAAGCAATTTTATACGCCTACAGTAATTGAGGGGAATAACGAACAAACCACTATGTTTTAGGAGGAAGGAGTTGGTGCTACAGGGATACGTAGATGCGGACTTTGTCGGTGATCATGATACGAGGCGAAGCACCACAGGGTATGTTTATACCTTAGCGTCGACAGCAGTGAGCTGGGTCTTATATCTGTAGAAGATTGTGATTTTATCTACAACTGAAGCTGAGTATGTCGCGGTGACCGAAGCAAGCAAGAAAATGTTTTGGTTGAACGGGTGCTTGGAAGAGTTGGATCTGAAGCAAGGGAGAGGAGTTCTTTATTATGATAGTTAGAGCGTTATACATCTTGTCAAGAATCCAGTATATCATGCCAGAACGAAGCACATCGATGTCAAATATTATTTTATACTCTCGCTAGTTGAAGACGGAAAGTTACACTTAATGAAGATTTTGGGGAGTCAAAATCCGACGGACATGTTGACGAAGGCAGTTACCATTGAGAAACTAGAGTTGTGCGCAACTTCAATTGGCCTTCACGAGTAGAAGACGAAGGTGGAGCCTCACTATGAAGATCGACAAGATCGGCGGGATATTGATGATTGAAGAAATGATTTTTCCGGGGAGGAAAAGATACTTGCGAAGAAGGGAGAGCTTGGGTGAACTCGCTGATGGCACTTTGGTCTCCAAGTGGGAGACTGTTAGTCTAAAGTGTAGACCCAAAGTTGAAGCCGAAGCTGGAATCAAAACGAGAGATAAAATCGAGAAAAACAGGAGGAGGCCTGCATGGTCGACCGTAGCGGTCGACCGCGAACGTGTACAGAAGCTGACAAGAGGCTGGAGCTGAAGGAGGTTGACCGCGACGGTCGACCGCGCCAACCCTGTAGGGATTTTTGGTCTCGGGAATCAGTTCGGTCGACCGTGGCGATCGACCACGCCAACACTGTAATGTTTTCTGTTCTTAGGAAAGTGATTCGGTCGACCGTCGTGGTCGACTGCGTTATCTGCGCGGTCGACCACTACGCAGTCAAACAGTTTCCTAAACTGTTTTTGATTCTGTTTCTTTTAGGACTCTATATATACCTAAACGTTTTTAGGGCTTGTATATACATGAAAAAGGAGAGTTTTTGACAGTAGAAAAAGAGAGAATCTCAGAGAGATAAAACCCTAGTTTGAGAGCTTGTATTTCTTGTTCAATTAATCAAAAGAATTGTGTGGTGTGGCTCCCGAGGACGTAAGCACGTTGCCGAACCTCGTTAAATCTGTGTGTTCGTCTCCTTTATTATTTCTGCAAGTTTTTAATCTTTACTTGAGGTCAATTTTCCTACTTTCCTACTTTCAACACAAGGTCCAGAAGGGCAAAGGTTCGATTTGATTGTTTTGAATCCCCAACACTTAAGAACACAACAACACAATTTGAAACAATTTCAAATCTTTCCTCTGTGGTTTTACTCAAAAATCATGTCAGGCACAGCGTCTGATCCATTCATGTTTCTTAAACATCAGCTTTTGTGTCTAAAAACAGAAAAATTTCTTCCACAAATTAAACAGCCCAATATCAGAATGATATGCAAAGGAAAATTTTGCTAATATAGAGAAGAATAAGCTTTTTTCAGAAAT
The DNA here is from genome assembly GCF_001876935.1 of Asparagus officinalis. Lineage (NCBI taxonomy): Eukaryota > Viridiplantae > Streptophyta > Magnoliopsida > Asparagales > Asparagaceae > Asparagus > Asparagus officinalis. Next base: position 73,871,166 of record NC_033801.1, read on the forward strand.
GTGCAGCACCAAAAAAAACCTCACTTAATAACTAAACATCCCTTACAACTCAAACCCATACAACCCCAAATTACCAAATTCAAGCAAAAGGTGCAAAATCATAAGGGCTCCCAAAAACCACACTTAACAAAACGAAAAATTTCAAGACCTGTGCCTTAAAAATCAAATTTTGGCAAAAGATTAGAAGACAATATGCAACGAAACCAAAGTTATAGACAAGTTGGCCACTGAAACTCACCTGTTAATCTCAAACTGGAACAGAACATGGATAGCAAAAGAAGAGCTGACAAAAGCCTGAGCTCTGAGATTGATCTGTTAATCTCTAATTTTGCAAATCTTGCTAACATTATATTCACTGTAGATTTTGAGTTGGTAATTTGTTATATTATTTCTCTAATTCATCATTTGATTGTGTTCTAATAAAAAAAAAAGCCTGCAAACTTGCTGGGTTTTGTTTACATGCATCATATGATATTGTTTATGTTGAATTGTCCGTAATTTGGTCTCCTTCTATTCACTGGAAAAGGAAAGGTAACATTGAATTCCTCCACTTTCCCAAAAAAAAGCATGTTTGTTTCGCAAAAAAAGACCGAAAGTGGGGGAAAATAAGGTGAATTTTGATGTTTTCCTCAACTTTCAGAGGTTTTGTTCGTCAAAGCTATAACCGAAAGTGGGGGAGAAAATGAGTTGTCACCATATTATTGGTTGATGTGAGTAATTTTTGATGTTTTCCTCCACTTTCCTTGTTTAGATTCTTTTTTTGTGTTTGGTTCATTCTTAAAAGTGGGGGAAAATAGATGAGATGAGATGAGTTGTCATTATATTATTGGATGATGTGACACATACTTAGGAAAATCAATTTCCTTGTTTTTTTGGTGAATAGGGATGTAAGGAAAATTTAATGAGATGTGATGAGTTGTCACCATATTATTGGATGATGTGAGTAATTTTTAAAAATGATAGAAAATGAAGAAAAGTGGGGGAAAGTGAGTTAGATGAGTTGATTGATGTGACTCATTTCTTGTGTTTTGTTTATTTTTAAAAGTATGAAATGAGATGTGATGAGATGAGTTGTCACAATATTATTGGAGGAAAATGGAGAAAGTGAAGGAAAATGGGTTTTGGAAAGTGGGGGAAAGTGAAAAAGTGAAGGAAAGTGGGTTTTGGATTATGGGGGAAACGAAACAAACAGCCCCTAAGGGTCTGTTTGGTTATTTCCTAAAAACCAAGAAATATAAATGAAAAAGTAAAAATCTCAAGAAGTACAATTGTATTCATTTCCATCCCTAAAAATCACCCACAACATCTAATAAAATATTATTTTCATCAAACAACTCATCCACCACATCTAATAAAATATTATTTTCATCCAACAACTCATCCACCACATCTAATAAAACATTATTTTCATTCACAACATCACTCAACTCATCTCATCATTTCAAATCACTCACATCATCCAATAAGATGGTGACAACTCATCGCATCTCATTAACATTTCATTTCCACTCATTTCCTCTCAAAAAGTTAGGAAAACGATTTTCTTAATTGTGGGTCACATCATCCAATAATATAATGACAACCCATCTCATCTCATCTATTTTCTTAATTTTAAGAATGAACCAAACAAAAGAAAACAACCTATTATAAGAAATATGTTTCTTATAATCCATTTCCTTATTTTTTTCGCCAACCAAACAACATCAAAACAATTTTTCTTAAAAAATCACTCACATCATCCTATAATAAGATGACAACTAACATCATCTCATCACCATTTCTTTGACTTCCATCTTTTTTAGCCAACCAAACATTCCCAAAATAACTTTTTTGAGAAATAGTTTTCCATTTCTTTGGTTTCCTTCTTTTTTTTAGGCAAACAAACAGCCCCTAAACCTTAAACTTTGCATTACAGCCTTTAACCTATATTAGACTCCTTGGACTATTGAAAATCCTCATGCGCCTTATAAATTATGTGCAGCTGAAGCTGCCAAAATCATAAAAAGGGGTAGACTGATTTCAAGTGTGTTGGTTAAACCAGAGTAAAATTACCTTAAGTTAAAGCTAACATTTTTCAGTTAACAATATAGGGAATTACAGTGAGATCTCAATTCCAACATCATAACAAATTTCAATTTTTTTCCCCCATAAATCGGCACTAAATTCCTCAAAAATCAACAAAATTGCAACCACAACATTAAAACAAGGTAAGATCTTATTCTCATAATATTAACTTAGAATTTGAAAATGAGACTGAAAGTCACCAATTTTGGGTTTCCGATCCGATCCCTGAGCACTTGTTCATCTTCAATTATTAATCATATGACTCAGGCCACCGTCCACTAAAACAAAAATCAATGGTGAGAGAGGATCTCCTTGATGAAGATCACTCTTGGGTACGAAAGTTCACTACCCCAAGCAAGCCATTGTCTGCAACAGAAACTTCAGCTGAATTGAGCCGAGCATTGATCCGCCCGATCAAAATCCTACTCCAAACCCCATTTATGTTCGTTGTAGGTAAACCTCCAGTGCTAAGAGGATCAAACTACTCTATCACTGCCCTTGATCTATTTTTATTAGAAAATACACTTGCGATCCTATCACTAAATCTCCCCGAAAATACACTAAATAACTACGTCTGCAAATAACCCCAACGGAAAATACCTTAAATTGCTCATCAATAATCAACCGTTGCTATCCCTTCTCTTCATGACTCTCACAGGCAATCCTCCTTCCATTCTCAACGCTATATGAACCTGGTGCTCCCCCCTCTCCTCTCCCACCTCCATCTCAAACCTCTCCAAAATGCTCGCTGCCACGATCTTCATCTGCAGGAAAGCCATCTCCCTCCCCGGACACATCCTCGGCCCCGTGTGAAACACTGTATACTCAAACGCACTCTTCGGTCGGAATACCCCGTCGACCAACCATCTCTCAGGCTTAAATTCCAAGCAATCCTCCCCCCATATCCCCTTTGTTCGCCCCATCGCCAACGGGCTGTACATCACCGTCCATCCTTTCTTCACGATAGTCCCATCGGGTAGAGCATCGTCCGCCCCGCACTCTCGTGTCAACAGACATATCGGAGGGTATAACCTCATTGACTCTGAGATTGCTGCTTGTAGGTAATTCAACTCCTGAATCATCTCGAATGTGAAAGATCGACTGATTTCCCGGCTTGCTCTGATAAGTCTAATCTCCTCCCGAATCCTACCGATTACATCCGGTCTTGAAGATACTTGCCAAAAGAACCAGGTGAGCGCCGAAGGGGTCGTGTCGCGGCCTGCAATCACAAAGTTTATCAGCATATCACGGATAAGCTCGTCCGAGTTTGCTCCGTCTTTCCTGAACTTCGATAAGAAGCCCCCTTTCTCTTCGGACCCCGTCGGCCTGCGGATACAGTCGGTGAAATGCTCGTGGATTGTCGACATGGACTCCCTCAGTTTCTTCTCCGATCCGATGTTAAGTAACTTCCTGAACTTCCATATGAGGGGAAAGGGGAGCTTGGCCCTTTCCACGCTGAGGTAGCCCGCGTCCTCAAACGCGCGGTAGAGTCTCTCTCCGCTCTCGCTCGCTTTCGAAAGGCAATCTGGATCACGTTCAAGAGCTATCGAGCAGATATTATCGAATGCGAACCTCTCGAGCACGTCTTGGAGATCAACAGCCCCTCCCTCGACGCTTGCCGTCTGCAGCAGAGGGATCAACCTCTCTTCGGCCGCGCGCAGGACCTTGTCGAGTATGAAGGTGCGGAGGGAGCCGGTGCTGAACTCGTAGCTCGCCGTCTTGCGCTGTGACCCCGCTCACACTGCTCGGCCGTTGACGTTGATGATCCGTTGGCCGAGGAGGTCGTGGAAGGTTCCGGTGACGATCCTGGTCTTGGGGAAGTTGTGGAATGGATTTGCTTATGTGTTCGACGTTGAGAGGCTCGAGGTGAGCACGAGAGGGCGACCGTGAGCTGTGCCGGTGGAGCTTGCGAGGAGATAGATCGGAAGCCCAGTCCGCTAGCCTATGGCTGCTTCTTGATGATTGTGGGGAGGTTTCGAATCAGAGGGTGGATGTTGAGCAAGTAGAGCGGCGGCCGAATAAGAAAGTAAGCATGAGGAAGCGTGAAGGATGAGCCAAGCCAGAAGAGGGGGAGAAGAATCTCCATCTTGAATCCGGGTTTTTTTTTTTTTTTTTTTTTTTTTAGGATTCCAAGATCAATTTGAATGGGGGGAAAAAATTTAAGGAGAGGAATGAAATATATCCAGCCACGCGCTGCACGAGATCTAGGTAAGGTTAAAAGCTGAATATGCGGAGCACATGGAGACGTTGAAAAATAAGCTGAGCGTGACTGAATAATCGAAGTCCCTACAATAGCGTTTGTCTGAGTACTAACGTGACTGAATAATCAAAGTCCCTACAAGAGCGTTTGTCTGAGCAACTCCAAGTGGCTCCTCATCCCTTGTCCTTGCAAGCTCCCTATCCCATATTCCAAATATAGGGTCCTTGTGAGCATCTTTCAAATCAAAGACAATAGAGAGAATCCTTATATCTACAGTGACAAGCAACAGTTCAAAAAATGCAACGGTCATATTTGCATTCAAGCCCCTCTCATTCTCCTTTCATATATAAATATTGCATCTTTGTATAGGATAAATTAGTTCATCTCATAATTTAAAAGCACTTGGCATTCTACAATTTTTCTTTAAAGGCAAGTAAATTAGTTCATCTCTTAATTATTTTATCTCTCTTAAAAGCACTTGGCATTCTACAATTTTTCTTTAAAGGAAGAGATCATATTTTGTTGAGATTCTATGCTGTGAGAAAAGGAGATCTTTAGAGAGAACAAAGAGAGAGCTTATTCTAGCGTTTATGAAGAAGAATTGATTTGTGATTTGAACATTCTGATCCTCGTCAAATGCTTTCTCATACGGCTCAGCATCTTCAAATCATTTTAGCAAAAAAAGTCTACCTTAGATTCAACATCATCACCGTTTCTTCATTAAGCTGCACTTTAGTTTTTTGAAGAACGGGCTGCTTCGAAAAAGGGCTATAAGATATTTTTAATTTGTGCTTAAACTATTTTGGTATTTTTGTTTCATCTTGTTTTTACGGTATAATCAAGCCAGTGATAATTGAGATTTAGAACTAATTAGGGCGTGGTGTTACTCGTCTATGATGAGTTAGGTTAAACGACTGGTTTTGGGTAGATTCTTGGGCTTGGTCTTTATAAGCCAATTAAATCGGGTTGGGATTCAGGTGAACTGACGCAAAGGCGAAAACAAAGAAGCCTTGCCATAAGAACTTCTTCCACAAACTCAAGAAAACACACAAAAACTTTCTTCAAGAAAAGTTTTATTTAATTCAAAGATATATTCTTTTGGTTACATGACTCTTCTTAAATAGAAAAACAAACAAGACTCCTAATAATACTAGAATTACAAAGAAAAAAGTATCAAATCCTACCCAAAAAAGACTATCTATAATAGAGGAAACAAATCATGAATCAAAATTGAATCTGTTTCCTAACCTAATTTGACTCTATCATTGAATTTATTTCCTAATCTTATTTTTCGAACCTACATAGCTTTTTGTCCTACATCACTCACCCCTGCTTGAAAAGGACTCGTTCTCGAGGACATTTTAGGATAAAGAGTATCATCAAGGAATTATTGGAACAAATCTACAACATTGAATGTCGGAGAAATCGCCTACCCATCTGGATGGTCGGCAATATAGGCATTGTCATTAATCTTCTTTAAAGTCTTGCAAGGCCGAATCTTCTTCGGTTTCAGCTTATTATATGTTCCTATGAGAAATCTCTCCTTACGCAAATGCACCATCACCAAGTCACATTCAACAAACACTTAAGGCCAACGACCCTTATCAGCAGATTGTTTATATGTAGCATCGAACGCTTCAATGTTATGCTTGACCTCAACCTGTATTTCATCAATCTTCGCAGCTAGATGTTCAGCAACAATACTATATCCCGGTAATTTTGGTAAAGGTATCAAATCAAGTGTGTGTGGTGGAGGTCGTTGATACACAATCTCGAACAGAGTCTAATTTTGGTAAAGGTATCAAATCAAGTGTGTGTGGTGGAGGTCGTTGATACACAATCTCGAACAGAGTCTTACTAGTTGTGCGATTGACTACGTTATGTGTGTGGTGGAGGTCGTTGATACACAATCTCGAACAGAGTCTTACTAGTTGTGCGATTGACTACGTTAAATGCAAACTCAGTAGGAGCAAGAGTCAAATCCCACTACTTTAGTCTGTCACTGTACAAACACCAAATAATTGACCCTAGGGTCCAATTGACCACTTTAGTTTGCCCATCTATTTTGGTATGAAAAGAACTATTGAACTGCAACTCAGTCCGAAACATATACCACAATGAACGCCAAAAATGACTAAGAAACTTGGTATGCCGATCTAAAGTTATGGATTTTGGAATAACATGCAGGCAAACCACCTCTTGAAAAAGTAACCCGGCAATGTGAGCACCATCTGAAGTTTTCTTACACAGGATAAAATGCGCCATCTTTGCGAACCGATCAACCACCATAAAAATAGAATCATGAGCTCTTTGTGTACGTGGTAGTCGCAACATAAAATCCATAGAAAGATCTTCCCAAGGAGCTACAGGAATAGGTAAAGGTGTGTATAATCCTGTATTCTGAGACTGTCCGTTGCTAGTTTGATAAATCATATACTTCTACACTATTCGAGAGACATCACGCTTCAAATGTAGCCAATAGTAACGTTTTTCCACCATAGCAATTGTTTTATTCCTGCCAAAATGACCCCCTTGATGAAATTCTGCAATCAACATTTCTCGCAGGGATCCTTGTGGGATGCACAACCAGTCTTTGTAAAATAGAAACCCGTCTTGCAACATGAAAGGACCAGCCACATCTCCCGTGTTGCACCGTACCCACTCATTTTTGAAGTCAACATCATCTTGGTACAACTCTTTGAGATAGTCAAACCCTATTACTTCATTCTGTATAGTCACCAACAAATTTGCCCGACAACTCAAAGCATCAGCTACCTTATTATGTTGCCCACTTTTATGTTTGATTACAGAAGTAAAATGTTGTAATTAAACCACCCAATGAGGATGCATCCGATTAAGACTTTTCGGACTATTCATATTTTTTAGAGTATCATGATCTGCATTCAACATGAATTCTTACTAAAATAAATATCGCTTCCAATGCTTAATTGCCCGGACAACTGCATACAACTCGATCTCATAAGTGGTCCACTTCCTCCTTGCATCACATAGTTTTACACTAATAAAAGCTATAGGATGACCCGATTGTGATAGAACTGTACCAATGCCGATAACAAAGGCGTCCATCTCTTGTTCAAATGCCTTACTGAAATCTAGTAAGACAAGGATAGGGGCGATGGTCAGGTTCTCCTTAATAATTGCAAAATGGTGTCTGCCTCTTCACCCCACTAAAATTTCCCTTTCTTCATACACTCTGTAATAGGTTTCATGATGGAACTAAAATTCTAGATGAAGCACCTATAGAACATGGCAAGACCATGAAAACTGCAAACTTCACCCATGATGTTAGTCGGGGCCAATCACGGATTGCTCGCACTTTATCCTCAACCACTTGTATGCCATCGCCAGATACGACATATCCCAGGAATAGCAGTTTAGGAAGCATAAAATTGCACTTCTTTAGATTCACATAAAGTTCATTCTCCTACAATATTCGTAAAACTCCCCTCAAGTGTTCAACGTACTCAGTTTCAGACTTACTATAAATTAGGATATCGTCAAAATAGACAACAACAAATTTATTAATAAGTGGCTTCAGAACCTGATTCATAAGCCTCATGAATGTACTGGGTGCATTAAAAAGTCCGAATGTCATGACAAGCCAATCGTAAAGCCCCTCTTTAGTTTTGAAAGTCGTCTTCCATTCATCTTCGGGTCTAAGTCTAAGTTGATGATAACCACTCTGAAGATCAATTTTTAAGATGACTTTAGCACCTTGCAACATGTCGAGCATATTGTTTGGTGGAAATTTGTAATAATGAAAGAATCGTATTTGATTTATTCTCTCTAACTGCTTAGAAAAAGAATGGTTACAACCTTCTCAATCTCGATTATAATTGGATTTCCTGATTACAAAAGAGAGGAGAATGATCTGGATTCTCCCCTTTGTTTAATTCTGGGTTCTTCACGATGATGATGGAGTGCCTCCCTCGAATGCTCGCATCGAGTTTGTTCTCCGTTGACGATCCGAACGTCTTGATTCGCTGGAACGGTATCTCCTCTTCACGATTTGACACTGTGGAGAACTTGTAAAGCAAGGTTTAGAACTCTTGATGAGTTAATAACTCTGAACGAGTTTGAAACTCTATGAAAGAGTTGATTTAACCGAAAATCGGTTTGACAAGCCAAGGCCGAAGGCTCCAAGGAACTTTGTCGCTACAAGAAGCTCCAGTAATTCCCCAAAAAATCAGCCGAAGATCTCTTCTTTGCTGCCCAAACAGAAGGATCAATCCCAGAGCCAAAAAATCCCCTCTGCATGAAAAACCTTGAACTGAATTGATTTTTAGTTATTTATAGAGGATTAAGGGATATAACCGCCCCCTTAATTCGCTCCTACGTAGGGTGTAACCACCCTCAAATCATGGGAAACAATTCTAAAACTGTTCAAGGGTTTAAGGGGTGTAATCCCCCCTAAAATATCTCCATAATGGGGTGTAACCGCCTCCAAATCGTGGGAAATGGTTTTAGAACCGTTTAGCTCATGTTGAATGAGTCAAACAATGCCCAAGTTGGCGTTCAGGACCCTAACTCTGCGTCTTAGGATTAGAGATGCGGAGTTGGGTACCCACTGGGTGTTGAAAAATGTGGGGTCACTTGTGTTTTATTTGTTGAAGCTTGGAAACACGGGGATCGCCTGTGTTTCAAGAATTGAAACGCGGGGGTCGCCTGCGTTTTGCTTGTTGAAGTTTGGAAACGTGGGGGTCACCTGCGTTTCAGGAATTGATACGCGAGGGTGAATTCCATGTTTTAGAAGGAGCTAATGACTTATAGCTTCTTCTGTAGAGCGTTGAAAAGACCATTTTTCAGTAATCTTCATCTTGGCTCCTCAAAAATATGAGAGTCGTCAGATTGTAACTCCCGATGTTGATTGTGAAGGCTGTTGATTAGAGCTTTCATCAATTGTTGCGAAGGTCATCAGATTATAACCTTCATCGATCTACGTGAAAGTTTTTAAATTGTAACCTTCCGGAAGTCGTCAGATTATAACTTTTATCGTCGGTGTTTGATAGGGATTAGCTATCTGTTGTGATTTTTAGACAGCCTACAGAACCCCCTCTAAAGTTTTCAAAAGTTCATGGTTGACTGGGACGAATTTTCAGAATACTTTGGATCTCAACTCTGATCTTGGAGCTGTTGATTCCTTGTCATAAAGGAGTCGTTCTCTGCACTCTCTTCAAAGGCATCTTGGTTGAAGGGATTTGCCACGTAGGACCTGTGTGAAGGTATGCGTCATAATCCTGCTTCTGGAATGCAGGGGTGGACCCCTGCATTTTGAACTTGAGGCGCGGGTCTCACCCTTGCATTTTGAATTTGGAACACGGGTGTGACTCGGTGTTTTGGTGTATGCAACGCGGGTCTGACCTTGGCGTTTCGACTTGAGATGCGGAGGTGGCTCTCATGCATTTTTTTACAAAGTCTTTGAGACTTGTCTTTAGCTCATCTGTCTCAAGTCTCGGCTCACATCCATTAAGCTAATGGACCTACGAACCTGCATAGGATTTTTGGCAAACCCTCAGACATCAATAGATTTGATAAGCCTTTACCGACTACCGTTTGAGTCGGGCTAGCATGTGGATTGTCTAAGTTCGTTCCACATGTAATGTTGTGCTAAGAGAATGAACCCTTTTAGACTTGATGCTATGATTTTGAATACATAGACTTTGTCATTTTCACGGAAAAAGACTAACCGGTAACGCGTGTTAGGCGTAGATTTATCTCTAATTAGGGATCAAGATAAAGTCCCTCATGCTTGTGAGGTATAGATTATGGTATCTTTTTCACAGCAAAAGACTAACCGGTAATGCGTGTTAGGCGTAGGCTTATCCCCACTTAGGATTTGGGATAAAGTTCCTCGTGCGTGTAAGGCATGGATTCTGGTGTTATTAATAACAACCTGCTACGATATTGAACACGTAGGCTTTGCCATTATTATGGGAATAGGCTACCCGGTAGCATGTGTTAGATGCAGACTTATCTCTAATTAGGGATTAAGATAAAGTCTCCCATGCGTGAAAGGCATAGATTTTGGTGCTACGATATTGAATATGTAGGCTTTTTCGCTATTTCTTCCTGTGTTACTTGAAACACTGAAAGAAAGTTGGAAGTGCCAGAAGTGTAGTATTAACTTCCCATGAATTTTCACTTAGAGTAAAATTCAGAAATTTTCTTCATTATCACTAGGATAACTCTGGAAAATTTTTAATCCGCTGGGGATTTTAAAATGAAAACTTGTTACCCTTGTTGAAAAAGGATTAACAAGTTCATTGGGAGGTTTGACTGTTAGAGATGTTATGTTAACCTAACAGTATTTTATAGGCCTATCGCTCTATTAAAGAGAGTCGATAAGTTGATTTGGTCGTCAGATGTGTGATGTTAACTTGACGGGTTTATGGACCTATCGTTCTATTGAGGAGAGTCGATAAGTGGATTTTATCAGAGGTTTGGTGTTAACATGACGGGAACTTGTTGTGATCAGAGCAACTTTAAGGACCTATCGCTCTATTGATGAGTCGATAAGTTAATTGTCAGAGGTTTGGTGTTAACATGACAGGATTTGTGTTGCGATTGGAGTAACTTTGTGGACTTATCATCCTATTCACGAGGATTGATAAGTGGATTGTCAGAGGTGTGATGTTAATGTGACAAGAGTTGTGTTGCGATTGGAGCAACTTTGTGGACTTATCATCCTATTGAAGAGGATTGATAAGTGGATTTTGTCAGAGGTGTTTGATATTAACGTGACAAGATTTTTGTTGCGATTAGAGCAACTTTGTGGACTTATCATCCTATTGAAGAGGATTGATAAGTGGACTTTGTCAGAGGTGTGATGTTAACATGATAAGATTTGTGTTGCGATTAGAGCAACTTTGTGGACTTATCATCCTATTGAAGAGGATTGATAAGCGGATTTTGTCAGAGGTGTTTGATATTAACGTGACAATATTTTTGTTACGATTGGAGCAACTTTGTGGACTTATCATCCTATTGAAGAGGATTGATAAGTGGATTTTGTCAGAGGTTTAGTGTTAACGTGATAGGATTTGTGTTGCGATTGGAGAAACTTTTTGGACTTATCATCCTATTAAAGAGGATTGATAAGTTGATTAGTTATCAGAGGTGTGATATTAACCTGACAGGAATTTGTACTTGTGACTTGCACAAGATTTTGGGAATTAGCGTCTCGCTGGGGAAACTTGCTAGGTGAGTTTATCACCAGAAGCGATGAATTTTGATACTTGTGATTTGAACAAGATTTTGAAGACTGTGTCTTGTTTGTGAAGATTGCGATTTGAGTAATTTTGAGGACTTATCATCCTATATTGTTAACGTAATAAATTAGGAGTGATGCAAGTTGCATTCATACTCTGTGGGGGTGATGATCGTCAGAAGTGTAATGTTAACTCGATGATATGAAAGTTTTGTTACTCTTAATTCAATAGATTCTAAGTAACCAACCTCCAGTCTTGATTAAGACTTAGCAAGGGAATAAAAAGAGGTAGACAAGGTACATCGCCTAGTGGGGCACTATCCATGAAGTCGGAATAGGGACACATCACCTGGTAGGCCATTATCTGATGAGTTTGACTATCAGAGGTAACTGTTAACGTGATAGTTTTGTGAACCTGCCATCCTATTGAAGAAGATTGGCAAGTTGATGGAATTTGGAAGAAAACTGACTGTCAGAGGTAATCATTAACGTGATAGTTTTGGTAGACTTCGTGGTTGACAGAGGTATTCTATTAAACTTGAAAACTCAGAAAATTTATTATTCATAATTCAAAGAACTACAAATAAACCAACCCCCAGTCTTGAATAAGTGCAGGGGGAAAAAGGGTAGACATGCACATCGCCTAGTGGGCCACTATCTAACGAGTTTGACTATCAGAGGTAATTGTTAACGTGATAGTTGTTGGATCTACCATCCTACTAAAGAGAATTGGCTTCAGTGGCCGTAGTATCTTCTCCTTCTGACTGAGAAGATTGGGCTTGGTCCAATTGCTCAGGTTGATCCTGCCTACTTTGTTCTTCAGCTTTGATCCTAGCAATAATCTTTTGAGCCTGTTCGCCTTGAGAGATTAGTTATCTCCAGGAACGATATTCTGCAACTCCTATTTGAGCTAGGAGGTCGGTTTGCAAGTTGTGTCGACAGGTCTCCACCAGTGTAGACCGTGTCATACCTGATGAACATCGCAGAGTTATGTTTCGAAAACTCTTGACGAAGGCTTTGACAGACTCCCTCTTCTTCTGCTTAGTGGTAAGAAGGGTATGGATGGAGACTTCTGTATCCTCTTTAAAGAATCTTGACAGGAAGAGTCTCTCTAGATCTGCCCACTTTTGGATACATTCGACAGGCAGTTTCCTGAACCATTCAAAGGCAACTCCCTTGAGAGCACCAATGAACAATCGAGCCAATATAGCGTCATTTGATATCACATTCCTAGTTTATGACTTGAAATGATAGATATGTTGGTTCGGTGATCCTGTGTCGTTAAAAGTTTGTAACGTCGGGACCTCAAACTTTGGAGGATAAGGGGTTGCATCTCATTTGGTAGGATAGGGCCTGGTAACTCCCTCATCTTGAAGCTCGTTTCTATTAGCAATGGCTTTGAGACGGGCTTCCAATTCTTCCATTTTGGCAGACTGGAGATTCTGCTCGTTCTCCATCTCTCTTCCTTCATCAGAGGAAGATTTCAGGTTACGGGCTTCTTGATCAGAAGCAGCACCATCAACCACTTTTTCCTTCCCTTTGCTTGTGTGAAGTCGGGATGAAGACATTCTTCCTCTTCGGGAAGATTCTTACCTGGGTGGCGAATCTGTCTTCTGAGATTTGGCCTTGTCTGCGACGATTTAATTCATCAGGGCCAAGAGTTCATTGATGGCCTCCTGCTGAGATTTGAGCATGGCCTCCTGCTCATCAAGTCTCTTCACGAGATCTTCATGGTTTCCCGTCATATAAGCGGAGCTCTCATATTCAACAAAAGAACTTGATGATTGGGACTCTGCAATGGCTGAGTGTTCATCATCGGAATTGGTTCCTCTGGCTAACCTCCGATAGTTGACAGGGGGAATGGCTCCTGTTCGTATCCGAGTGTGTTGGTAGATTCCTTCAAACTCGTTAGCAATTTTTCTAACGGTCGGTGAACGACTTGTCTCAGAATCATCGGAACTAGGACCTGAGGCTTTCCCTCTGCCGATCACATTGATAGTGACCTTAGGATATTCGGTCTCTGGAGACTTCTTCTTGTACGAACGTCGTCGTTGGTTGGGCAAGGCAACGTTTGTTAATTGGTCGAATACCAATGGTTTGGCCGCATATGAGCAGCATTGACATTTCGAGAGGACCGTAAGAATCAGTCGTTCACATTGGAATGAACGAATGACTTATTGCATCGGTCTTTCTCTCGATATGAACTCTCTCAAATCTCTTACAGAAACTCGAGAAGAGTTACTCACTGACCGTGAGGTTTGAATTAGAACCCCCAGTCTATGATTGGATAGGACTTGCTCTTGGTGAACATGGATCTGGTTGAGATACCTTGAATCCATGGACTTTTTATCAATGAAATGCGATGGTCGCATTTGGCACTTGAAACGCGAGGTCCGCATTTTGGTTTGGCAACGTGAGGGTCGCGTTCTTTAGTGTCGACGCGAGTGTCGCGTTTTGACTGGGAAACACAAAGCTGAAGTTCACTTTCAACGTAGACTTGAGATCCGCGTTTTGGCTGTAAAACGCGCCATTGAGGGCCACGTTCAATCTGGTCCTCGCGAAGCTCCTGTTTGGGCTCATAACATTGAAGCTCCTGTTCGGACGCTTCAATGTTATGCTTGACCTCAACCTGTATTTCATCAATCTTCGCAGCTAGATGTTCAGCAACAATACTATATCCCGGCAATTTTGGTAAAGGTATCAAATCAAGTGTGTGTGGTGGAGGTCGTTGATACACAATCTCGAACAGAGTCTAATTTTGGTAAAGGTATCAAATCAAGTGTGTGTGGTGGAGGTCGTTGATACACAATCTCGAACAGAGTCTTACTAGTTGTGCGATTGACTACGTTATGTGTGTGGTGGAGGTCGTTGATACACAATCTCGAACAGAGTCTTACTAGTTGTGCGATTGACTACGTTATTAAATGCAAACTCAGTAGGAGTAAGAGTCAAATCCCACTGCTTTAGTCTGTCACTGTACAAACACCAAATAATTGACCCTAGGGTCCGGTCCAATTGACCACTTTAGTTTGCCCATCTATTTTGGGATGAAAAGAACTATTGAACTGCAACTCAGTCCGAAACATATACCACAATGAACGCCAAAAATGACTAAGAAACTTGGTATCCTGATCTAAAGTTATGGATTTTGGAATACCATTCAGGCGAACCACCTCTTGAAAAAGTAACCCGGCAATGTGAGCACCATCTGAAGTTTTCTTACACAAGATAAAATGTGCCATCTTTGCAAATCGATCAACCACTATAAAAATAGAATCATGAGCACTTTTTGTACGTGGTAGTTGCAACACAAAATCCATAAAAAGATCTTCCCAAGGAGCTATAGGAATAGGTAAAGGCGTGTATAATCCTGTATTCTGAGACTGTCCGTTGCTAGTTTGACAAATCATACAATTCTGCACTATTCGAGAGACATCACGCTTCAACTGTGGCCAATAGTAACGTTTTTCCACCATAGCAATTGTTTTATTCCTGCCAAAATGACCCCCTTGATGAAATTCTGCAATCAACATTTCTCGCATGGATCCTTGTGGGATGCACAACCAGTCTTTGTAAAATAGAAACCCGTCTTGCAACATGAAAGGACCAGCCACATCTCCCGTGTTGCACCGTACCCACTCATTTTTGAAGTCAACATCATCTTGGTACAACTCTTTGAGATAGTCAAACCCTATTACTTCATTCTGTATAGTCACCAACAAATTTGCCTGACAACTCAAAGCATCAGCTACCTTATTATGTTGCCCACTTTTGTGTTTGATTATAGAAGTAAAATGTTGTAATTAAACCACCCAATGAGGATGCATCCGATTAAGACTTTTCTGACTATTCATATTTTTTAGAGTCTCATGATCTGCATTCAGCATGAATTCTTACTGAAATAAATATCGCTTCTAATGCTTAATTGCCCGGACAACTGCATACAACTCGATCTCATAAGTGGCCCACTTCCTCCTTGCATCACATAGTTTTATACTAATAAAAGCTATAGGATGACCCGATTGTGATAGAACTGCACCAATGCCGATAACAAAGGCGTCCATCTCTTGTTCAAATGCCTTACTGAAATCTAGTAAGACAAGGATAGGGCCGATGGTCAGGTTCTCCTTAATAATTGCAAAATTGGTGTCTGCCTCTTCACCCCACTAAAATTTCCCTTTCTTCATACACTCTGTAATAGGTTTCATGATGGAACTAAAATTCCAGTTGAACCACCTATAGAACATGGCAAGACCATGAAAACTGTGAATTTCACCCACGATGTTAGTCGGGGCCAATCATGGATTGCTCGCACTTTCTCCTCCTCCACTTATATGCCATCGCCAGATACGACATATCCCAAGAATAGCAGTTTAGGAAGCATAAAATTGCACTTCTTTAGATTCACATAAAGTTCATTGTCCTACAATATTCGTAAAACTCCCCTCAAGTGTTCAACATGCTCAGTTTCAGACTTACTATAAATTAGGATATCGTCAAAATAGACAACAACAAATTTATTAATAAGTGGCTTCAGAGCCTGATTCATAAGCCTCATGAATGTACTGGGTGCATTGGAAAGTCTGAATGGCATGACAAGCCACTCGTAAAGCCCCTCTTTAGTTTTGAAAGTCGTCTTCCATTCATCTTGGGGTCTAAGTCTAAGTTGATGATAACCACTCCGAAGATCAATTTTTAAGATGACTTTAGCACCTTGCAACATGTCGAGCATATTGTTTGGTGGAAATTTGTTATAATGAAAGAATCGTGTTTGATTTATTCTCTCTAACTGCTTAGAAAAAGAATGGTTACTGTTCGCGGGGAAAATCATTTTCATTGACGTCATTGTCTTCTTAAGCAACAGTTTATCGGTTACAAAAGATCCGGTCTTTTTATAAGATCCGGTTACAACAAAATCAAAGAAAAAAGAAAAATTACAACTTTTCTTTTCTCGAACAAATCGCAAGATCCTGTTTTACGGTCTCTTGCTTGTGTGGGTTCTTTGCCTGCGCCGGGGTTAATCCGTGGACCACCGCGCGATCTTGATCCGGTCGGATCTATACGGTATGACGGGTGTTATTTCACGAAGGAAATAACAGCCGAGGGGATTATTTCACCAAGGAAATAATAGCCCTAAGTAATCGAAATCGACCAAGCGAAATCGATACTCTTCTCGGGATTAAAAACCAAGTTTTGATCCGGAGGATGATCGTGTGGATCTCAGATCTGATCTCTCTCGAACTCCTGCCTTATTTGACGTGGATGATCGCCAAGAACCAGATCTAAAAAGTCCAAGTCTTTAAAGCTCCAAAACTCCGAAGTTCAGTTCTCAATCCGGCAGAGTTTCACCTCAAAAATTCTAGCAAAAGTCCAACCCTTAAAAAATGAGCCCTCCTTCTCTATTTATAGGCCTCTCAACCCTTAAAAAATGAGCCATCCTTCTCTATTTATAGGCCTCTCAAATCAGATCTGGGCTCAGATCTGGGCCCAGACCTGGGTGGCTCGGCCACCTAGGTGGGTCGGCCACCCCAACTTCTGAATTTGAGTCCGGAATTGATGTTGATTTGATCGTGATTCATCCGAGTTCGCTCTTGTTTAGATGACTCGGTGATTCACCTAAACATTGGTTTGATTCCGCGTGCGAGTGGATGCATTCCAATGCTTGGGTGCGATTTGTCGCCTCGTTAACCTGCTCCGTTGCGTATAGCTTGGCTTCAGCGTTGGCGAGCTAACGGTCTTGTTTGGATACGTCGCCCGGTGGTCCGTTTGTTAAATCGGCGTCGAGCTGTGCTAAGGGACCTATAGGCAATTTTATACGCCTACAGATACCCCCTCCAAAGTATTTCAGTCTCATTCTTTTATAGAAGAGTCTGGAATACTTTGGATGTGATTGTCCCAACCTTCAGTCGGTGTAACGGGACTCTGGAATGACTTCTGTTCTGGATTCCTTCAATTCCTTCAGGCTATTCAGTGCTTTGTAGAATGCCTGTAGGGGTTCCGGTGCTGCATTTATTGTCTGACCGTTGTTGGAATTTGAACTTGAAGTCGATTCTTGATTTCTTGACTTTTTGGCTCGAGTTTGCTGCTTCAACACAGAACTTATCATCGATTGACTGCGTTGAATCTTCATCTATAACGCGTTGTCTGGCGTTTGAGCTTCATTGCGACGCGTTGTCCGGCGTCCAGGCTTCATTATGATGCACTGTTCGGCATTTGACACAGTTTATACTCGTACGTCTGCTGGAGTCTACACAGTTTAAGCTCTTAAGGAATTGGAGCGTGGCGGTCTCAAATTTGGGGCTGTAGGACCAACTATTACAGTTGTTTCGTCTGCATATGTGGATATTATCTCGAAGTTGTTGGATGCCCAAGTCACGAGACCAACTCATAAAGTCGATGTGTCAATGACTCGCATTTATAGAATTTTTGGTAAATTCTCAACCATCAACGGGTTTGATAAGCCTTTACCGACTACCGTTTGAGTCGGGCTAGCATGCGGATTGTCTAAATCCGTTCCGCATGTGACGTTGTGCTAAGAGAGTGAATTCTCTGAGACTTTGTGCTATGATGTCGAATACATAGACTTTACCATTTGTTACGGGAATAGGCTACCCGACAACGCGTGTTTGGTGTTGACTTTAGGATTTTTGGCTAACCCCCAGCCTTCAACGGATTTGATTAACCTTTACCGACTACCGTTTGAGTCAGGCTAGCATGCGGATTATCTAAATCCGTTCCGCATGTAACGTTGTGCTAAGAGAGTGAATTTTCTGAGACTTTGTGCTATGATGTTGAATACATAGGCTTTGCCATTGTTACGGAAATAGGCTACCCGGCAACGTGTATTAGACGCTGACTCATCCCTACTTAGGCTTCGGGATAAAAGTCCCCAGAATCAAGTTCTGGTGTCTTTTTCTACGGAGAAAGACTAAACCGACGACGCGTGTTAGGCGTCGGCATATCCTTTCTTAGGATTCAGGATGAAATTCCCCATGCGTGTAAGGCATGGATTTTGGTGTTTTTAATAATTTTTAACGGTTAGGAACTAACCGGCAGCGCGGGTTAAGCGCAGACTTATCCTTGCTTAGGTTTCAGGATAGAATACCCCAGAATCGAACTCTGGTGTCTTTTTCTACTGAGAAAGACTAAACCGGCAGCGCGTGTTAGGCGCAGACTTATCCCTGCTTAGGATTCGGGATAAACTTCCAAGGATGAATCCTAGATTGATAAATTCTTGGAAAAGGTTGGTGTGGGAAAGGAAAAATTTTATATTCTATTTCCGGTCTTCTTTTAGGGTGAAGGCGAACCCGAATACAAGGAAGGAAGAATTTTATATTCTATCCTTGATTCTGGAAAGGAAGAATTTTATATTCTATTTCCAGCACAAAAGAAACTAGAAGTGGGATCTCCACTCCGACAATCAGACAGATTCGGATAATCCTAACTGTCGGAAGGTTGGATTACCGAATTAAAGGTGAATTCCTCGTTTTTTGGTCCTAACTGTAGGAAGGTTTGACCAAGTGGGAGTTTGAGGTGATCCTAACTATAGGAAGGTTTGATCACTCGATTTGAAAGTGGACCTCTCGTTCATTGGAGGAATCGAGAGGGGATTTTGGTTTTGGTCCTAACTGTAGGAAGGTTTGACCGAATGGGAGGTTTAAGACTATCCTAACTGTAGGAAGGTTTAATCGCTCAATTTATGGGCCTCTCGTTCATTGAAGGAATCGAGAGGGGATTTTGGTTGTGGCCCTAACTTTTATAGGTTTGACCTGAAAGCAAAGGGAGTGGAATACAAGTAGCAGTAGAAATACTGGTTTGTACTGGCCACTCGATGAAGGGTTTTGATGTTAAGTAATCAGGACTTAACATGTCAAGCTTTGGAAATTGCCATGAATTGGCGGACAGGAAATTTAGTGGACCCACCGTCAATTGACTTGATCAGTGGGGGATTTTTGTGAGGAAAGATTAATCTGTCAAAAGGATCGAATCTCGTCTCAACAAGATAACTCATGAGAATTAGTGAATTTGATAACAATAATGGAAAACATTCCGACATTTAGAGTTTAAATGTGGATGTTTTACTTATCACTTTTATAGTGATTGGGTTATCCCTAAGAATATCACCCGTGGTATTCTTTCAGGGAACTTCCCGATACATGAATAATCCACCCCCAGCTTCCCTTGTGGAACTGGGTCCGACATTGTACTCAGTTACATGACCGGGTTATCCTTAAGAATATTACATATAAAAATTCTCCAGGAACTTCCCGTGAAAGTAATGAAACAGTTTAGACTCACATACATGTTGGAGTATCAGGGAGCAGTTTAACCTCTTATACCGGTCGGAGGATTGAGAAGCAGTTTATACTCTTATACTTATCGGAGTTTAGAAAGGAGCAGTTTATACTCATATACTTATCGGAGTTTAGAAAGGAGCAGTTTATACTCTTATACTTATCGGAGTTTTTCCGTTCTCAATTGGCTTACCCTAGCGTTATAACGCCGGCTTCAACCAAGGTTTGGATGCTAGTCTTGAGAGCAAAGCAATTCTTGGTGGGATGAAGGACCCTCCTGTGGTACGCACAATACTTCGGATCCGCAGTATTGTCAGCTTCCTCCTGATTTGCGATAGGTGGTAGCTTGATCTTGTTGTTTTCAAGGAGGGATTCGAAGATGGCTGGAACATCTTCGTCCTTGAAGGAATACTCTTTTTGGAGTCTCGGGTCCGAGGTCTTTTGCTGCCTTCGGGATTGCTGTTGTGACATTTGATCAGCACCACCAGTAGCTGCAGGTGCTTTGCTCCTACCACGGGAGGCGAAGTTCGAGTTCGGAGGATTAGCCATCGGTTGGCTCCTCTCGGCCTTCTTCCTTTTGAGGAATCACTCGGCTTGCTCTCCTCGGACCTTCAAATCCTTCCATGTTTTGGACGGTGCTGTCCCCATTGCTTCCAACACGTCCAATGCGAGGTTGTTGTGGCAAGTCTGGAGAATGAACTCCTCAGTGATCGGGTCCCGACAGTTCATCGCCTTGTTCCAGAACCTTTTGACGAAGGTATCAACTAATTCTCCGTCTTTCTGTTTCTCGTCAAGCAACGACCCGATGGATATCTCGGTGTCATCGTCGAAGAAGTCGGTGAGGAATTTAGTCTCCATATCGTCCCAGCTACTCACACTTCCTGGCTTGAGGCGACGATACCAATCGAAGGTGGCTCCACGAAGAGTGCCAACGAAGGACCGTACCATTAAAGGCTCATTACCAGAGATAACCCCTAGGTGTGATTTGAAGTAAATCAAATGCTGAGTGGGTGAACCCTCCCCATCAAACGGCGTGAAGTTAATTAGATTGAACTTCGCCGGATACGGGATTGATTCCCATTCTCTTGGGTATGGACAAGGAATGCCCGTCTTTTTTATTTCTTGAGCGGAAATCAACATATTGATTTTTCTCTCGAGGTTTTTAATCTTCAAACTTTCACCTGTGTTTTCGCTAGCATTCTTGTTACCACCCCCTGTATTGACGGGAGGATTATTGGCATTATGAGCTTCATTCACACCTGTGTCCTCATCTTCCTGATTAACCTGGTTACGACGACTTGGTTCGCCTTGCTGATTTGTTAGTGCTTGGATTTGTTGGTCATGCATTTCTCTCATATTCTACATGGCCATCTGCATTTCGAACCTGAAGCGCTCCTGTTGTTTAGCCATGGCTTCTTCGAGCATCTTGGCCACTTGTTCCGCACTTATCATAAGTGACTCGCGGGGTTGTCCCTCGCTGGATACCGTATTATCTGATGCGACCACCGAGCCGGCATCCGATTCTTCATCTTCTGAAGGTAATCTTGTCCGAATCCTACCATAAGTTGCTCGTATGATGGCTCCAGACTGTAGACGTGTTATACGCCGGGGTGCTTCCGGAATCGACTTGGGATTATCCCGTATCGATGTCCCTTTGCTGGTCATATTAGTGGTGACCCTCGGAAATTCTCCATCTCCAACTACCGTTCTTCTTTGTCAGAAACGCCTAGGCCTTGGTTTTGGCGTTTCGGCACTGAGCCTTTCGAAAACCGAAATTCTTTCAGGGACTATCTTGATGCAGTTGCACTCAGATAATACTGCCCGAATGAGTTTGGAACAGGGGCATTGAGTTTCTAGTTCTTAAGGACTCCTTTTCCTGGTTTTACTTGTACCCCCACCACGATAGTACAACTCATCGGTTTGAAGGTCGGAGTAACCTATTGTGTGTTGGCACGACTTCTCAGGTATAACGCTATCGCCATCAGACGACAATGTTTCCTTCTGAGGGCGAACTGCCTTCTTTGGGCTTTCAAGAGTCACGCACCTCGAAACATGCCTTTGTAGGCGTGAGTTCTCAGCGGGCTCCTGGACTTCAATGCGCAAATTGGTGCGCCTAGCTGCCCTGATCTCTTTGTCATGTTGAGGGTGGCGGCGACTCCCAGGATGTTGAGTCGTTCGGGGCTTCTTTATCGGGCCCAGACGTTCTTGAACTGGAGCTTTACATCCCTCATCGAGAAGTGGACCGAGGCGCTCCAAAACTGACTTCTTTCTTTGGGATGATTCTGTGTGATCTCCCGGAGTAGCTATTGGTGATTTAGGTTGGTTCGCCGGAGGTTGAACTTTTGCTGAAGGATACAAAGGTTGTTCTTTAGCCTGAATCGCCGCTTCAGACTTCGGCCTCCAGACTTGGCGGGTTGGTGGCGGCTTTTTGGCCACTTCCTTCTGCAGTTTTTTGCGGGCTTCTTGGACTTGAGCCCGTGCTTGCGCTGACAGTGAGCGGCGATTACGAATGTGCTCATCAAGTGTTGAACGATTCCGTTTGACACGGATCCATTCATTTGTTAGCGGCATGGAGGAGCTGCCATTCATTGGTTGTTGAGGCTGTTTGCCTCTCCTGTTCTTCAGATCCGCGTTATAGCGGATTCCGTCAGTGGACTCCATTACCTTCGCGTATTGCCGCGCCAGGCGTTGACGTCGCCTCTGGCGAGCTCTCTTTGAGAGAGTCACTACACCCTTAGCGGCGGAGGAATTGGGGAGAACAGATTTGACCTGGTTGGAGGTCGGTGGAACTTCACCCGATGCATCTTTAGCATCAATTGGGGCGAGATCTTCGTTAGCATTCTGCACTTCTTCGTACCAACGGACTTTTCTCCTGGAGGAGAACTTCTTGGACTTGCGAGGGGAGGTGGATCCGGACGAGGATGACAGATACTCCTCGAACTTTTGTTGGTCGAATTCATACTCGACCTCCTCCTCGACCGGGATCGAGATCCGCGGCTGCGACGCAACGATCTTGGCAGCGAGATCGGTGGCTCCCACTGTGGTCGCCAGATTATTCGCGGGGAAAATCGTTTTCATTGATGTCATTGTCTTCTTAAGCAATAGTTTATCGGTTACAAAAGATCCGGTCTTTTTATAAGATCCGGTTACAACAAAATCAAAGAAAAAAGAAAAATTACAACTTTCCTTTTCTCGAGCAAATCACAAGATCCTGTTTTGCGGTCTCTTGCTTGTGTGGGTTCTTTGCCTACGCCGGGGTTAATCCGTGGACCACCGCGCGATCTTGATCCGGTCGGATCTATACGGTATGACGGGTGTTATTTCACGAAGAAAATGACAGCCGAGGGGATTATTTCACTAAGGAAATAATATCCCTAAGTAATCGAAATCGACCAAGCGAAATCGATACTCTTCTCGGGATCAAAAACCAAGTTTTGATCCGGAGGATGACCGTGTGGATCTCAGATCTGATCTCTCTCGAACTCCTGCCTTATTTGACGTGGATGACCGCCGAGAACCAGTTCTGAAAAGCCCGAGTCTTCCAAGCTTCAAAACTCCGAGGTTTAGCTCTTGATCCGGCAGAGTTTCGACTCCAAAGTTCCAAGTCCTTCAAACAATGAGCCTAGGGGTCTATTTATAGGCTCCTCAAACCAGATTTGGGCTCAGACCGAGCCACCCAGAGGTGGCTCGGTCAAGGCCGAACCCTCCTGGTGTTTGATTTTTGCCATCTTTTCTGGTCTCGCGGTTTATTCGCACTTCATTATTGATCTGGACTCTGATTTGGCATTCCAGATCCTGATTTGGCAGTAAATCCGCTTTGGTGTTGTGGTCTAACGATCATGCTTGGATATATCGCCCGATGGTTCGTTGGTTTGTCGAATCACCGTGTCGAGCTGTGTTAAGGGACCTATAAGTAGTTTTATACGCCTATAGTTACAACCCTCTCAATCTCGATTACAATTGGATTTCCTGATTATAAAAGAGAGGAGAATGATCTGGATTCTCTCATTTGTTTAATTCCGGGTTCTTCACGGTGGCGATGGAGTGCCTCCCTCGAATGCTCGCATCGAGTTTGCTCTCCGTTGACGTTCCGAACATCTTGATTCACTGGAACGGTATCTCCTCCTCATGATTTGACGCTGTGGAGAACTTACAAAGCAAGTTTTAGAACTCTTAATGAGTTGATAACTCTGAACGAGTTTGAAACTCTATGAAAGAGTTGATTTAACCAAAAATCGGTTTGACAAGTCAAGGCCGAAGGCTCCAAGGAACTTTGTCGCTGCAGGAAGCTCCAGTAATTCCCCAAAAAATCAGCCGAAGATCTCTTCTTTGCTGCCCAAAAAGAAGGATCAATCCCAGAGCCAAAAAATCCCTTCTGCTCGAAAAACCACAAACTGAATTGATTTTTAGTTATTTATAGAGGATTAAGGGGTGTAACCGCCCCCTAAATTAGCTCCTAAGTGGGGTGTAACCGCCCTCAAATCATGGGAAACAGTTCTGAAATTGTTTAAGGGTTTAACGGGTGTAATCCCCCCTAAAATCTCTCCATAATGGGGTGTAACCGCCTCCAAATCGTGGGAAACAGTTTTAGAACCGTTTAGCTCATGTCGAATGAGTCAAACAACACCCAAGTTGGCGTTCAGGACCCTAACTCCGCGTCTTAGGATTAGAGACGCGGAGTTGGGTACCCGCTGGGTGTTGAAAAATGCGGCGGTCGCTTGCGTTTTGCTTGTTGAAGCTTGGAAACGCTTGGAAACACGGGGGTCGCCTGCGTTTTAGGAATTGAAACGCGGGGGTCGCCTGCGTGTTGCTTGTTAAAGTTTGAAAACATGGGGGTCGCATGCGTTTCAGGAATTGAAACGCGAGGGTGAATTCCGCGTTTTAGAAGGAGCTAATGACTTATAGCTTCTTTAGTAGAGCGTTGCAAAGACCATTATTCAATAATCTTCATCTTGGCTCCTCGAAAATATGAGAGTCGTCAGATTGTAACTCTCGATGTTGATTATGAAGGCTGTTGATTAGAGCTTTCATCAGTTGTTACGAAGGTCATCAGATTATAACCTTCATCGATCTACGTAAAAGTCTTCAAATTATAACCTTCTGAAAGTCGTCAGATTATAACTTCTATCATCGGTGTTTGATGGGGATTGGCTATCTGTTGTGATTTTTAGACAGCCTACACATATCATCGAGCCTAGGTATAGGGAATTGGTACTTCATTGTGATGTTATTGATAGCCCGACTATCAACACACATCCGCCAAGTTCTGTCCTTCTTAAGCACCAGGAGGGCTGGCATTGCGCATAATGATACTATAAATTTTTAGTTAATTTTAGGAACACTACTTTCTGTCAGGGGACATAAGGTAAACTTCACATTATCTTTAGTAAATTCTACTACATTTCCCTTCCCTTATGGCACGCATCCACATCAAACTACCACGGTCCCCCACTATTAACTGACTTGCATACATATCAACAATATCACAAATAGTTGTATCCTTGTACCTGCCAATAGAGAAATTAACTATGCTCTGTTCGGTGACCTTGATATCACCCACGAATGTAATCCATTTGACTTTGTAAGCAGAAGGGTGCTTCTATATCTGCAACTTTAGCCTATCTACTGCTTCTCGAGATATCAAATTCTCTTGACTACTGCTATCAATTATCAACTAAATCACTTGTTGTTTCACCTTGCAACGAGTTCGAAAAAGATTATGCCTTGTGGGTCCTCAGCCACCCTTTCAGTTGCTAACATCATTCTGCACACTACAAGCACCTCACGCTCGTCCTCATCATACATATCATCAGGATTGACCATATGGTGTTCAACCTCAGTCTCAAGCTCTCCTTCCTCACTGTCCTCCCTTTCAACCATTTTAACTCTACCATGGTTAGGACAGTTATTGGATAGGTGCCCCGTCTGTTGACAGTGATAGCATTTATTCCCATGAGTAAGAGCATAGGGATTATTATTGTGTCGATTCAGCTGAACTCCTCTCGTTTAGTTTTGGAAATTCTGCTGATTTTGCAAACCTCAATTCCCTTGCTTTGCCGAGTCCCTCTTATCATCTACATCCTTTTAAGTAGTGTCCTAGTTTACAGTCTGCTTATACCTTGTATTCTGACCTAGTGACGACTCACCAAATCTCTTGTAATTGGACTGATACCTATTGGGATGGGTGAGTTGTGCTTCCATCTTCATAGCATGATTAATTGCTTCATCCACACTATATATGGTTATCAATTGCACTTGATCCTTGATCGTGGTGTGAAGCCAACAGATGAACCTGGAAATCTATTGTCCCTCTGTTTCGTTCAGGTTCGTCCATGCCGATAATCTATAAAACTCCTAGGTATACTGTTGGACTGTCCGATCCTCCTATTTACAATCCTGGAATTTCTGATAAAGGATTTGATCATAATCTGGTAGAAGAAATCGCAAACATAGCGCCTCCCTCATACGTGTCTAACTGCGAATAGGTTGCTTGACTTAGTGCCTGTGATTGTTTATAAATTGCTCCCACCAACCAGAAGCTCCACTACATAGTTTATAGGCCATGTATTTAACCTGTAAATTATTAGTAATTCTCATCAGTTTGAAATATTTCTCAACCTCAGCGAGCCAATCTAGAAAATCCTCCACATTAAGATTTTCGCTAAAGAGAAGGAGATCAGCCTTTGATCTTCGAAATTCGTTCATTGTACCGACCAGGAGCAATAAATTGGTCATTGTTTGGACCGAAAGTTAGACCTTCCTCCCCTTCTGAATCTGAATCCAAACCCAAACCAACCCTAGTTAGCGATTCTCGATGATTGGACCTTCCTCCAATAGGTCCTCCAGTCAAGGGAATAATTCGTTGCTTAGGGTTATTCCCAATCGGCAAGTTCCGAAGAGCCTCCATCATCAACTCATGTTGTTATCATGATTTTTCTAGTTGTTGTTGCATCTGTTGTTCTATCAATTGGAGTGTTTGGATGATTGCAATTTTGGGATCATTGTTGTTCTCAGTCATTGCACAAGATGAACCACGCTCTGATACCAACTGACGTAGTAGCAAAAATAAAGAAGCCTTACCACGAGGACTTCTTCCACAAACTCAAGAAAACACACCAAAATGTTCTTCAAGAGAAGTTTTATTTAATTCCAAGATATATTCTTTGGGTTACATAACTCTTCTTAAATCGAAAAAAACAAGACTCCTAGTAATACTAGAATTACAAAGAAAAAGAAAGTATCAAATTCTACCCTAAAAAGACTCCCTATAATAGAGAAAACAAATTATGAATCAAAATTAAATCTGTTTCCTAATCTAATTTTACTCTAGGAAAAATATTATGAATTAAAATTAAATCTGTTTCCTAATCTAATTTTACTCTAGCATCGAATTTATTTCCTAATCTAATTTTTCAAACCTACATAGCTTTTTGTCCTACATCACTACTAAGAAAGCCCCTTCGTGAGAAGGAAGAGTAGACATAGGATTGTCATCCGAACCACTAGAAAAAATCTCGTATGTTTTTTTTGGTTGATTTTTGATTTGGTTCATTGCTTATTTTTTCTATATTTATGTTGTATATTTTATTTTTTAGCGAAAAACTATAGCAAACTTATTTATCCCCTGCTAGGCTTGTATCTAACTTTTAGATGAGATATACTACACCATTTGGAAAGGATGAATGAAAAGCTTTTTGTCGTCCACTAACTATGATGTTTGGGAGTGTGTTGAACATGGCTATAATGCACCCACTATTATTGTAGGAGATGTTACAACCATCACTCCTAGGGATAAGTGGAATTCATAGGATAAACAGATTTATTCATTAAATGCTAAAGGTATGAATGCTCTTGGGTTTACTTTGATAAAGTACCAAGGGCTTGTTATTCGATTGAGGAGGCGTTGTGCCTTGGGTTTGCCCTGAAGAGAAATTTAACTGAGTAGTCGAATGTCTAGAACTCTTGAGAGTTGACTAGGGCTTTCCTTCTCCTAAGGCCAAGGGAAACCTGTGGAAGTCAGCCAAAGGGTTGTGCCTTGGGTTTATTTCTAATGAGCTACCAAGGGCTTGTCCATGATGATCGATGAGAGACGGAGGAATCGACCATATGTTGTGCCTTGGGTTTAATTTGATAAAGTACCAAGGGCTTGTTATTCGACTAAGGAGTCGTTGTGCATTGGGTTTGCCCTAAAGAGGTACCAAGGGATTAAAATTCGACTAAGGAGTCGAATGCCTAGAACTCTTGAGAGTTGACTAAGGCTTTCCTTCCCCTTAAGGCCGAGAGAAAACTGTGGGAGTCGGCCAAAGGGTTGTGCATTGGGTTTATTCCTGATGAGGTACCAAGGGCTTATTGAGGGTGCCTAGGTCTTACATAACGCCTAAGTCTTTGGCTATAGTGAAGCATTAATCCTTGCAAGATCAGAGTTAATTCATATTGAATAACATTTTATTAGTTCTGTATTTTACATTATCATGGAAAATATCCTTTACAGGCATTTGATGCTCAAAGGGGGTTGAACCACTTATGATCTTGCTTTGGCTCTACTTCAAAGGCAATTTTGTAGTGGATGAGGCTGCCAGTATAGAACCTCTTTTAGTTGGATTTTGCTTTCATAGCAGACGACTTGTTGATAAGCGAAGATGAGTCGAAACTCCATTTGCCATCTCATCAGCAAGGTTCCTTTCGAGTCTGAATCTTCAGTAAGGCGTTGAAGGCGGATGGTTGGCATGTCAACTTTTGGCAAAAGGAACTGCCTAGACACCATGAATCATGTTGAATGGTGTTTTCCAGGTCTGGTTCATGAGGGTTACGGGCACGACCAGAATCTACATGATACCTTTTGTGGTAGAAACTCTCTTGAGGAGAGAATCCACCAGCCGATTTTGTACTCCCTGAAAATGACAAACTGTGGCGGTTTTCTTGAAGGAGCTTTGGGAATACTAGGGACTGGACCATGCTGTGAATGGAGAACTCTCCCTTATGGGGATCATGCAGGACGCATGCTTCAACCACCAGAGCTTAGGCAACTTTAGTGGTGAAGGAGTCAGTTGAAGGGCCAAAATCATTCTTCCTGAGAACAATCAGCTGACAGGCCCTAAGTTTTTACTGCAATCTCACCCCTCGTATAGGGGAGTTTCCTTCAAAGAGTCATCATGGTCCCAGGCGCCTATCACAAACTTAATCACTGCTCCTATGCTCATATGAGCTATCGACAGTTGGAGCTTAGGTGATATTTGGCCTCATCAAATCCTATGTTCTGGCTTGATTCATTCTGTGATGGCGCTTAGAAGTCAGGGTTACTTTTCAAGAAAAATAACCACCGTTATGGTGGGTCTTCTGCTGGAGGGTTTTCTAGGGGAATTGAAGATCGCTCTACCATCTAACTAATGGTGTGCTTAGCAAACACTCCCTAGATAAGTTGCTGAGACTTTCGATGATTGCACCTATGTTGGTTCCTCCTAGCCAAAGCTAACTCTCCTTAGCTTGAATGATGCAACTTTTGACTTCATTTAGCTTAGATGATGCAACTCCGATGTTGTTCTTCAGGGTGAGTAGAATCAGACCCTTGATCAGAACTTGGCATGTCTACCTGAGCTCCTCTATGTTGATGAAGAACTGTCTCCCTCCTCCCCTCCTTTTTCTTTTTGTTCGGATCCCATAGGTCACCTTTAGCACAGCATGGGGAAGCGGTGTTGGAGTGTAGGCTAAGATCAGAGTCATCCCTCGCTTTACAGGTGTCGGCTGGTGACTGGAGGGGAAGTCACTTCAGCCCTGGAGAGGATATCTCTACATTTTTTAGGAAGCGATTGAGAGCATGACAGAAGGCATGCTGGCATGCTGAATCATCCCTCGCCTTACAGGTGTCGGCTGGCGACTGGAGGGAAAGTCACTTCATTATGGGAGAGTATGTCTCCGCATTTTCTAGGAAGTGATTGAGCTGATAAGTCATGGAGACCTATCATGTTAAAATCTGGATAAGGCTTGTCTGAGGTGGACTGAGATGTTAACATATGCTCTGGGATAGAGGCTTGTGGCTGGTGTTGGGTCCTTTTGTTTTGATGATGCTTAACAAATAATTTACTACTAATGTTGTTTGTCCAGTGTTTATGTTTTTGTATTTATTCTAGGCAAATAATCTGTTGGAGGATGGATGGAATCGAGCATTCACTATCATATCCAATGAAGGTTGGTGAAAATAGTGGTTGAAGCCTTGCAATTCAAGTTGAAGATCCAAGTTCAAGCTTCTTCCATGTTTACCAAGACAAGCTACAATGAAGATCTATCAAGCTTGGGTATATTTAGTTTAGGTTTTTATATTATGTGTGTTAGTACTTTAAGCTCATATTAATCACACACACTTTTTTGTTGGTTTTATCAAAATATAGGTGTTTTTGATAAAATATTATTTTATTAGTATATAGACTTCAATATCAGTTTATATATATTTTATTAAGTCTATAAAATCAGTTCAAAGAGTTTCAAAACATGGTTTAGTCAAAATATCAAAACAAGTGTGTTTACATTTACATGTTTTGGACTATTTTGAAAACTGAAGAGTTTTCTAATTTGGGAGGTGATTTTTGAAAACCAGTTTTTGTAACATGTGTATTATCATGTTTATAATCATTTCCTAAAGTTTTATATTTTTTTGATTTTATTTACTATCTTTAAAAGAGGATTGAAATTTAGATTTTTTGTTTTAATCAGGCTGATACAATGTTATCAGTCAACTGATGAATATGTTCAGTCAACTGAAGAAAGTGCCTGGAATGTCAAAAAGTTTATGTTTTATTTTGGTCGACTGACCAGTCGACTGATGATCCATCAGTCAATTGATAAAGGTTCGTCAGTCGACTGATGAGCTGGAAAATGCCTCTAACAGTCTGCTCATCAGTCGACTGATGAAAGCCGTTAGTCGACTGATACTGTAACGGCTAGTTTTTTTCAGCCTGTTCCAGTTTTGATTTTTTGGTCTTTTTGCTTTGATTTTCTTGTGTTTTGGAATCTCTATAAATACCCCTCATACTTCAGACCTAAAACCAACTAAGAAAATTCTTTATACAAGTTTACAAAGGTTTAAAAGGGTTTAAAGTTTGTTTAGTGTTTGTTTACAAGTTTGTGAAGAAATTTTTACAAGAGCTAGAAGAGATCATCCTTTGGTGTTTGAGCTTCAACTCATCTCTCTCTCTCTTGTTATTCACTAGAGAAGTTTTCTAAACTCAAACTCTAGCTTTACATTTATATATTTGTTTGATTATCATTGTTTTAAGCTAGATTTCATATTTGAGTTTAGTTTTGATTTCACTCATTGTTTACATTGTTTTAAGCTAGATTTCATATTTGAGTTTAGTTTTGATTTCACTCATTGTTTACACACACCCACTTGAGCTTAAGTATTTTAGTTTTGATTTCACTCATTGTTTACACACACCCACTTGAGCTTAAGTATTTTCATACATAGTATTATTAGGGTTGTGAGAGTTGTAATAATTGAGTGTGAGCCCTCATAGAGAACTCATCCATTGTAGAGAACAAATTTGTTGTATTTGTGCTAAAATTGTGAGATCACTTTGTAATACACTTGTACACCGAGAGAAGTGTGTGGTGAGAGACGAGGTCGTCCCAAGAGGAGTGGGGTAGGTGGTAATGCCTAGAGGTAGGTTATAATTCCTAACACTTGAGGGAGACACGGGCTAGAGACCACATGATAATCATATTTTATTATAATTTTATACCCTCATTATCTATTTTATATGAATAAATATACCACTAATAATTGTTTTTATCTTTTAATTGCAGGTTAATGAAGAATAAATCTCAAACTCTCATCTCTCAACAAAAACCCATTGATTAAATGAAGAAATGAAGCAAAGAAGCCCATTGAAAAATCAATTTCCAAATTATCCAAAAGCCCAGAATCAAGTCGAGTATCCTGTAGAAGCCGGAGAAAATCAAAAATCCAATATGAAAAGAAATCATATTCAAAATGGTTGGCCACAAAGAAACGACGATATCTCCTAATCCAGAAGGCGGAATTTAACATACAATATATGAAAATGGCCTATCTCAACGAGACGAAGCTATCCGTGAAATCAGAATTTGAAAATAGTGGGTATCGATGTCGGCATCGATGTGGGCATCGATGCTGGCATCGATACCTGCATCGATGCCAGATTACTGTAGCGCGCGTCAATGGCTGATTTTGCTTGTCTTGGGGCTCAAGTTTGATCCAATGGCTCTTATTCACTAATGTTTACTATAAATAGGGGTAGAGAGTGAGGGGTTAGAGGGTGTGAAAATTTTTGTAACTCCTTTTGGAGAGGAGGGCTCTTAATTGAGAAGGCCTTCCAAATTTGTAACTTTTTGTTACAATTAATAATAATAATTTTTTCACCACTTTAAATATTTTTTCTCTTTGTTAAATGATAAAGATGGAGATGAAGAATTATTTAGAGGTTTGCATTTCTTTCCTTTTTCTCTTTTATTTCTCTTTTATTGCTTATTAGTTAGATTTATTTTCATGCTTGTAATTAGATTTTATTTTCTTGTTTAAATAGCCAAGAGGCTAGAACCCTATTGCCTTAGATTTATTTCATGCTCATAGATTAGATTTATTTTATGCTTATAGAGTAGATTTATTTTCTTGTACTTTGGCAAATTATTTTATAGTTTAGATTTTGTAATTTATTTTGTAGTTAGATTTTAATTTCTTGTACTATTCATCTTGAGGCTAGAACCCTCTTGGGTTTAATTTTTCATTTTGTTTATTTTCACTTTCTTTGATTCGCCTTTAGGCTAGAACCCTCTAGGGAATCACCTTTTTCTAAGAAGATGATTCAATTCTAGATTACCCATATCTTTAATTGAATCCGCTATCTTTACATTCTTGATTTTTTATTTGTTTCTCGATTTTAATCATTCTTCCTTCTTGCCTTGTTGATCACATTTATTTTTTACTCACTTCCACTCTCAAATATATTCATTTCACATTTATTTTTTACTCACTTCCACTCTCAAATATATTCATTTCCATAATCACAATCATTCTCTCCACAATCACATTCACTCATCACTCCTATTTTGTCACGCACACAACATAAGAACCGATTTTATATTTTCTCCTACAAAACACCTTCCTCGTGGGATCGATAACTCTTTATATTATAACTTGACACGGTTGTGCACTTGCAATATTTTTGGTACATGTTTATACCGCATAAAGTTTTTGGCGCCATTGTCGGGGAAGGTGCTTAAGTAGGTTTTAATTATTTTGGTTCTTTAACTTGTGTGTTTTTTGTGAAGGAAACGCTTGGAGCTTGAAGATCGCGGATTGGAGAATTAGGATTTGAAGATTCGCTTTCGGGTAAGTCCTCTTTCTAGTTTTTAATTCCACCCTTTAGCTACTTCTTCACAATTAGAGACAATTAGGACTAAAAAAAAAGAGATTTTATTTTTTTGTTGACCATAATAAAATTCATCCTCCACTTTGACATTTACTAACAAGATAATAAATTCAAACAAATCCCCCCTTCTCATTTTTTCTTAGATTAGTTGGTGTCTAAGGCAAGGTTTAGGGGTTGCGTAAAGCGCTCCGCAAGGAAAGAGGTACTTAATTGATCTTTGATCACCCTCTAGTACTATCCTTACCTGGCTAACTACCTGGGTAAAACTTTAATCTTTTTACTGTAGGAGTTTTTGGTTAGGAGCTGGTCTAGTTGAGTTAGACTAAACCCTAGAATTAGAGTGATTGAAAAGTGATTGCTTTGATTTGTTTTAGTTAGGTTTTCTCTATTTTTTTCTCAAAAAAAACTAATTTTTTTTCTTTTTTCTCTTTCTTTATAAAAAAAATATAAAAAGAAATAGTTTTGGTGTATGCAACAGTGAATTAGGGATAATACATGTCGATTAATTTGCTTTGAACCAATCATAGAAATGGAGCATCCTAATCCACTCGTTCTTCATGATATGTGCTATCCCATTAGGAATGCAATCCCTTCGTGCATTAGGCTCTCCGAAACAAATGGAATAAATTTTGAGCTTAGACCGCAATACATAAACATGCTTCCCAAATTCCTTGGTAATGAAACAGAGGATGCATATATTTTTATTTTGGAATTTGGGGAAGTGTGTATTATGATTAAAATGAGAGAATTAAAAGAAGATGCGATCAAACTCAGATTTATTCCATTTGCTCTCAAAGACAAAGCAAAAAAATGGCTGTATAGCTTACCCATAAATTCCATCACTACGTGGGAGGAATTTATCACCGTTTTTCTTAAAAAAAAATTTCCTATCGAACAGCATTCAAAACTTTAAAATTATCCCGGGAGAACCTTTTTGGAAGTATTTTGACCGATTTAAAGATCTTCTCATCCAATGTCCTCATCACGGTTTAGAGAAATGGCGATTGTGCCAAATAATTTATGAGGGATTAGATTATTCTGCAAAAACTTTCTTAGAATCAATGTGCCACGGGGATTTCATGAGAAAAAACGCTGATGAAGCTTGGGAGTTTTTAGAGAGTCTTTCTGAAAAAACAATGCAATGGGAACACTATGATGATAGGGTTTCATCAGTTCCCCAATCTAAGTCTAGTGGTCTTTCCTTGGAGTCAAACATTACTTCTGAAGCGAAGATGGCGACGATTCTGCGAAGGTTAGAAGCTTTAGAAATTAAGGAACGAGCTCCAGCTCAAATCAATCATGTTTCTGCCTCAGGATGTCATAATTGTCAGTCTCCTACCCACGTTTTAGAGAAATGCCCTCTCCTAGGAAACAATAATGCATTAGAACAGATGAATGCTGCATTCCAGCACCCTAGAAATGATCCATTTTCTCCAACCTACAATCCAGGGTGGAGAAATCATCCCAATTTTGCATGGAATCTAGGAAATTCTCCCGGAACTCAAAACTTCACTCCCGCTTCGACCCAACATTATCCTAGGGGAAACACGGTTCCGTTCAATTCTCATTCACAATTTCAATAACCCAACCTGCCGTATCAAAATCAGCCTCCTCTTCATCAAGCTGTAATTCAGACTCATCACAATCCAGATCAGGATAAACGTCTCAACGTCTTCGAAAGGGGTTTGGAAACCATAATTAAGGCCTCCACTCAAACCACGAATATGTTGACTCAAATGTCTAGCACTTTGAATTCCTTCATGCAATTAACTAGACAAATGCTCAACTCCAACACTCAAGCTATAGCTAGATTAGAATCCTAACTTGGTCAACTAGCTAGTGCCGTGAGTGAAAGAGAGAAGGGAAAATTTCTGAGTCAACCCGTGGTCAACCCTAAGAACACAGGATGCAGTTCATCCTATGAAGCCCAAGTGAATGCAATCCATTCACTTCGGTCAGGTAGACAGGTCGATAATCAAGTGAGAACTCCTCCAAGTCAAACACTTGATCCTGTACAAATTCCTTCTCCTTCTCCTTTTGATAAATCTATTCAACAATAACTCCCCTCAGATGACCAAGAACCTGAACCCGAACCTGAGCCTGCTTTTGATAGATTTAGACCGGTTGCTCCATTTCCAGATAGACTCAGGTCTAGGAAACACTCTCCTCAGGAGGAGAAGATCCTAGAAACATTCAAGCAGGTTAAGGTCAACATTCCTCTCTTAGATGTAATTGAACAAATTCCATCTTATGCTAAATTTTTAAAAGAATTGTGCACTAAGAAGAGGAGAATAAATGTTCCAAAGAAAGTCTTTTTAGCTGCCAATATCAGTGAAATGCTATCAAATCCCATACCTTTGAAACGTAAAGATCCAGGTTCCCCCATCATTTCATGTATCATTGGTAATACTCACATTGATAAAGCGCTTTTAGACTTAGGGGCCAGTGTCAATTTGCATCCATAATCAGTCTATCAGCAATTGGGTCTAGGTGTACTGAATCCAACCAAATGCACCTTACAGTTGGCTGATAGATCTGTCAAGGTCCCTATGGGTGAGTTAGAGGATGTTCTGATTAAGGTTGAAGATTTTATTTTTCCAGTAGTGGAAACACAGTCTGTTTCCAATCTCAAAGGACAGATACCTGTCATCTTAGGACGACCGTTCTTAGCCACTTCTAATGCTCTCATCAACTGTAGAACTGGTCAAATGAAGCTGTCCTTTGGGAATTTGACTGCTGATCTCAACATTTTTAATCCAGGGGACCAACCAAATAATCAGCCTCTAGAAATAAACTACATTCAGGAAAGATCAGAAGAAGAAGAAGAAGAAGAAGAGTGTGATTTAAGTTTTGAGGAAATTTTTGATGAAGAGTTAGAGTTTTTGGAAGAAGCAGATCAGGTCCTTGAGAATAATAAAACTGTGTTAAACATTTGCTGTTTTGAATTAAATTTTGAAGAACTCTTTCTTGATGAACTTAGATTCTTGGAGAATAATCAACAACCAAATTTTCAGAACTTCACAGAAGAATTGGTTGTTAGAAAACAAAACTTCACAGTACAAGAGTCTAAGTTCATTAAGAAATGTAAAATGCATGACACCAATAATACCTACCTTACTTTGTTGCAAGAATTACTGAACACCCCTAAATGCTTGGAAATTTACATTATTGATTATATCATTCTGAATTTGTTTAAAATCCGAGGAAGAATTTTTAACAGTAAGGTAGGATTCAATGTAGAACAGGAACTCTTCATGTTGAATATTTCATTCTACATTGTTTATTTTGTTTATTTCAGAATAACAAAAAGAATTTACTCTTCTCTCATTTGAGAGTTTCTTGTTCAGTTGTTAAAAAAATGAAAAAAAAATGAAAAAAAGAAAAGAAAAAGAGAAAAAAAAGAAAAAAAAATTGATTTCATCCTCCTCAGACCAAAGGTAATTGCAGATTTTTATCAGCCGACCAAATATAAGTGCTTCACTTCTTATCTGCTTTACTTCATGCATCATAGAGTTTGCATTGAGGATAATGCAAAATTTAGGTGTGGGGGTGGGAATTAGTTATTTTTCTCTTTATTTTACATTTTTAGTTGTATTTTTGTCTTTTTTTTCCTTTTCCTTAAAAAAAAATTATAAAAATATCGTCACTTGCCAAATTGATAGAGTTATGTAATAATTGATTTATTTGATGAATTTTAAATCTGTTATTTACTCAAGTTCACCTTTTATGATAACTCTAAATAAAGTTCTTAAGAAATGATTTTCAAAGTAGTATACTTTACTTAAGCCTTAACTTAGTTTTTTACTTAAAATAATGGAATACATGCTTAGCTTAGAGTTAAAAATAATTCTTCTAAGTGTCTTGACTTACATATTTTTCAGTATATATACACATATACATATAAAAAAATTGCAAAAAGAAGAGTGCGAAAAATGGGCACCAAAAGAAAAAAAACGCTTAAATTCAAGGTGATTCTATCTTATAAAGCCTAAGCTGATCGAGTAATTAAGCCCAATGAGTGTTTTCATACTTAATGACCTATGCCCAATTGGGTTGGGATCCATTGGCCCAAAACTCGTTAAATGGTCGCTTAGAAAGCCCGTTAAAGTAGAAAAAAATCACCAAGGAAGAAAGAGTTAAAAATAATAATAATATAAAAAAATAAAAAAAATACTAATAAATGTTTTATATATAGTTATATTTGTATATATGGTCTAAGTGCCAACCGTTCTCCAAGCTAAACAAGAAAGGTGTGTCATTTATTTGGGATGACGCTTGCTGATAATCATATTTTATTACAGTTTTATACCCTCATTATCTATTTTATATTAATAAATATACCACTAATAATTATTTTTATCTTTTAATTGCAGGTTAATGAAGAATAAATCTCAAACTCTCATCTCTCAACAAAAACCCATTGATTAAATGAAGAAATGAAGCAAAGAAGCCCATTGAAAAATCAATTTTCAAATTATCTAAAAGACCAGAATCAAGTCGAGTAGCCTGTAGAAGCCGGAGAAAATTAAAAATCCAATATGAAAAGAAATCATATTCAAAATGGTTGGCCACAAAGAAACGACGATATCTCCTAATCCGGAAGGCGGAATTTAACATATAATATATGAAAATCGTCTATCTCGACGAGACGAAGCTATCCGTAAAATCAGAATTTGAAAATAGTGGGTATTGATGTCGGCATCGATGTGGGCATCGATGCTGGCATCGATACCTGCATCGATGCCTGCATCGATGCCAGATTACTGTAGCGCGCGTCAATGGCTGATTTTGCTTGTCTTGGGGCTCAAGTTTGATCCAATGGATCTCATTCACTGATGTTTACTATAAATAAGGGGAACTTCTTTTGGAGAGGAGGGCTACTCTTAATTGAGAAGGCCTTCCAAATTTGTAACTTTTTGTTATAATTAATAATAATAATTTTTTCACCACTTTAAATATTTCTTCTCTTTGTTGAATGATAAAGATGGAGATGAAGAATTATTTAGAGGTTTGCATTTCTTTCCTTTTTCTCTTTTATTTCTCTTTTATTGTTTATTAGTTAGATTTATTTTCATGCTTGTAATTAGATTTTATTTCATGCTTATAGAGTAGATTTATTTTCTTGTATTTTGGCAAATTATTTTGTAGTTTAGATTTTGTAATTTATTTTGTAGTTAGATTTTAATTTCTTGCACTATTCACCTTGAGGCTAGAACCCTCTTGGGTTTAGTTTTTCTTTTTGTTTATTTTCACTTTATTTGATTCGCCTTTAGGCTAGAACCTTTTAGGGAATCACCTTTTTCTAAGAAGAAGATTCAATTCTAGATTACCCATATCTTTAATTGAATCCGCTATCTTTACATTCTTGATTTTTTATTTGTCTCTCGATTTTATTCATTCTTCCTTCTTGCCTTGTTGATCACATTTATTTTTTACTCACTTCCACTCTCAAATATATTCTTTTCCACAATCACAATCATTCTCTCCACAATCACATTCACTCATCACTCCTATTTTGTCACGCACACAACATAAGAACTGATTTTATATTTTCTCCTACAAAACACCTTCCTCGTGGGATCGATAACTCTTTATACTATAACTTGACACGGGCTAGAGACCACACTTAGAGGGTGTAGAGTGGGATTGCAAGAGTGTGGATTATAAAGTTTTCGATGAACTAGAAAACCGAGTGTGAGGTGTAAAAGTTATTCGGGTGAGCGTAGAAAACCCGATTGTGATAGTGGAGATCTCCTCAAGGTGAGGAGCGGAGACGTAGGTTGTGGGGACCGAACTCCGTGAACATATCATTTGTTTGTGATTGCATTGGCGCACTTATTTTTATGTTCATATCTTATATCGCCTTTTTATATTGCTTGTTGTTTATATTGCCCACTATCTAGTTTAGATTGTTTACCCTTGTGTTACTTGTATATCCTTACACATATATTTGTAATATATCAATCTTGCTAGGATATATTTATTAATAAGTTTTAATTTGACATAAATCGGATTAGATTAGCATAAACCCTATTCACCCCCCCCCCTTCTAGGGTTCTTTCCTAGTGGCATTAGGGTACTTTCAGCTGGGACCGAGTTCTCAACTTAATCGGCAACAGGAAATGTCCCTCCAGTCGTTTCTGAGAATTACCTAGTGAGTGGTCGAGTGCCCTGAGTAGGGTCGTCCTTGATGATAGGGTTGACTGATCCCGCCATTCGTGTCGGCATGAAAGCATGTCAACTTGTCTGACTGATCGGAATGTCATCTTGTCCTAGCTAAGAACCATCTCTCGAGTCGATATAGAGATGTTGACTCGTCTGGGAGGTCAGGATCTCTCGTGCCGACTAATATCGCCTTCCCTATCGACACCATAGTGTCGGC
Organism: Asparagus officinalis; assembly: GCF_001876935.1. NCBI lineage: Eukaryota > Viridiplantae > Streptophyta > Magnoliopsida > Asparagales > Asparagaceae > Asparagus > Asparagus officinalis. Next base: position 73,910,737 of record NC_033801.1, read on the forward strand.
TTGATGAGTCGGTAGGGCCAAGGCCTCTGTGATTGTGTCTTGGGGTTTATCCCTGGTAATATACCAAGTTCTTGTAATTAGCCATGATGGTCGAGTCGCACTGGAGGATTCGACCATATGTCGTGCCTTGGGCTTACCTTGATAGAGAGCCAAGGACTTCTAATTCGACTAAGGAATCAAGTGCCTAGAACTCTTGAGAGTTGACTAGGTCTTTCTTTTCCCTAAGGCCGAGAGATGACTGTGGGAGTCGGCCAAAGGGTTGAATTGGTTTTGCTAGGACTCTTATTGTATCATTTTACAAATATCTGTATCTTGGGTGAGTGAACACCATAACAGTAGGTCGTCGGTATATGGAGATTATTTCACCAGAGCTGTTCCTCCTACTGGAGATCATTATAAAAAGATACATAGAGATGGTGATGATGATTGAGAGATGAGATTAGTTTTTGGTCCAAGTTGATTTCTTTTTCTTTCTATTTTAGGTTGTTTTTAGACTTTTTTTTTCTTTTCTATTTTTTCATATATCTAAAATAAAACAAAAATTTCTCTTTCTTTCTTTTTGTTTTCTTTTGAAAATAAACTTTGGTCATGCCTATGTATATGCTTCTATGAGATTAATTCAAATGATATTATTTTTTGGTATATAGGCTTAATTATATCACATAGGTTCACATATGGTTTTCAAATCTATATGTGTATGTATATGTGCATACAAAGATAGAAGTTTGGTTTCTTAACATATTATTTCATGAGATATTTCATGTTATATTTTTAGACACCTATTTTTGTACTTCTCGTGTTTTGTATTGTGAGATAATGGTAAAAAGTTTTTACAATTGGTTTATGAGATATTTTTGAAATATATCAAGAGTTTTTTTAGCTTGCTATTTGACTTGTTTTTAGCACACAAATACATTTACATGTACAAAAGTACATTTGTGCTAAAAATATCAAAGTAAAAGAGTGTATTCACGAAAACATGATCAGAGATCCTCACTCTAAAACCCACGATAAAATTTAGCGCATTTGTTAAAATATAGTCAAAACCCCCATACTCGTGGATAAAAATTGTGTTTATCTCAAAGGGTAGCCATCCTATATTAAATATTGGTATATTTAGAGATTGTGTACATCGTCCACCAGATATTATCATTCTTCCTCTTAGAAATCCTATACGATTGAGGCTATAGGGTGACACTTTGTTCCTTAGTTTCTAAAGTTAAAAATAATTCAAGTGTTATTCTTACTCATTATTCTTTTTTATATATTTTAATTTTTCAAGTGACTAACATAATTCTTTATACAATTTATTTTATATATTTTACAATGATATTTCATCATTTTGTGGGTGTTTTTTTTTGTGGTTTTTCTCATATTCATGTATTTTGTGATTGAATTTTAATCTCGTATGCTATTTTTCTATGAATTTCTATACGAACCGATGTATTTCTCTTCCTTACACATTTGGATGATTTTTATTTGGATTTTTTATGTGTAAAGTATAACCATTGGTGTGTTTTTTATTTTTATTTTTTCTAATAACAAAAGGGGAGAAGATTTGGTGTGAAATTTAAAAAAAATTTAAATTTTGTTTGCATGAGTGAAGTTTTTTGGATAAGTGTATTTTCAAGAGGTTTTATGCTTTTGATTTGATTTGAAATTTTTTTGAAACACTCGATGCATTGTTTTAGGGGAAGTTGTTACAATACATGTACATATTTACACTTTTGATAAATGCATGAATGTAAGAAGAGTATCGCATATCTTTTCCTTTTACATGAATGTGTTTTTGTGCTTATTTTTGCTATATCTATATCTCAAATGTGCATGTTTTTCGGTATTTAAAATTACAAGTTTGTTATTATTAAAAGGGGGAGATTGTTAATAACAAACTGTTATTTGGTACTAATATTTATTTGAGGTGATATAGTACAGGTGAAAATAGGTATACGAAGGTTACGAGGCAACAACACCAAAATCAGCATTTATGTTGATTTCAGTCTTGGAACCATCGATGGCCTATAGTAAACTGTCGATGGTTAAGGCTCGTCAATGGTCTACAGTAAACAATCGAAGAAATTCTGGAAAGTTGACTTCAAACCATCGATAGACTACAAAGAACTATCGATGGTCCCTTGAAACATCGATGGCCTACAATGCACTAGATTTTTAAAAATTCAAAATCAGACCATCGATGATCTACTTTCAGCCATTGATGGTGCTCAGTGAACCATCTGTGGTCGTGAGGAACCAGCAATGGTAGCAATGCGTTTTGACTGATTTTAAGAGTTAATCACAACCATTTATTGATCCTTTTCATCTCTAACTTCTACTAGAATTTCAATATCTCGTTTCTTATTTACTGAGGATATGTACGATAGGGAAAAAAAATCATATTTTGTAGAAATTTTATGCTTTGAGAAAAGGGACAAAATAAAGAGAGAGTTTATTTTAGGGCTTGTGAAGAAGAATTGATTTGTCATTCGAACCCCCAAAGCCTCGTCAAACTCTTTCTCGTCACGCTCAACATCTTCGGATCGTTTCAATGAGAAGAGTTGCCTTTGGGTTAAACATCATTACCATCCGTTCTTCAAGTTTCGCTTCAATCTTTTGAAGAATGGTTTGCGTGGAAAAAGGACTGTAAAATCTTTTCAATTTGCGCTTAAACTATTTTGGTAGTTTCGTTCCATCTTGTTTTTATGGCTTACTCAAGCCGATGATAATTAAGGGTTGAAACTAGGTAGGGGTAGGTGTTACTCATCTGTGAGGAGTTAGATTAGACAACTGGTTTTGAGTAGATTCCATGGTGCAGTCTTTGTAAGCATGTTAAATCGAATTGTGATTCAGGTGAACTCCGGTCATAGTGCGGAAGCCCCTTCATGAGAAAGAAGAATGCGAATGTTATCCAAACAACTATAAAAATCTCGTGTGTTCCTTGGTGGGTTTTTAGTTAGTTGTTTGCTTTTTTTTTATATTTCCGCTATATATTCTGTTTTTTAGCGAAAACTATAGCAAACCTATTCACACTCTCTATGGACTCGCACCCCAGATCCAATAAGTTAAGTGAATAGTCAACTGATCCATGGAATCTTACAGCCTGTCATCACGCAACATAACACAAATCTTGCCCTCTTCTTCTCAAACCTCAACTGCAATCCGCTCACAGGCAATCTTAAAGTGAAATGGGGTCATCCTCTATTCTTCTTCCCTTCATCCTCCTCTTCGTCACCATCTTTCTTGCTTTCCTTCATTACTTCTTCAATCGAAGACAACCATCTTCATCAACCTCTGTTCCAAGCCTTAAGAGCTACCCCATCCTCGGAACACTCCCTCATGTCATCAAGAACAGCAATCGGATGCTCGACTGGTCAATCGAGCTCCTCAACGCAAGCCCAACCGTCACCGTTTTCCCCTTAGTCTTCACCAGCGACCCCTCAAATGTCGAGCACATAACCAAATCAAACTTCAGCAACTACCCAAAATCAGATTTTCTGAAGTCTTCCTTTCACGACTTGATTGGCGATGGAATCGTCAATGTCGACGGAGAGCCGTGGAAGCAGCAGCGCAAGCTCTAAGCTCTCCAGCCACGAGTTCAGCATAGGCTCTCTTCGAACTTTTGTGCTCGAAAGAGTTCAACATGAGATCCAAGAAGGCTTGATTCCGTTGTTGGCATCAGCCAGCAGCAGCGGGCAGGTTCTTGATCTGCAAGATGTGCTGGACAGATTCGCATTCGACAGCATATGCAGCGTAGTTTTTGGCTACAATCCAAATTGCCTATCGAAGAAGGATGAAGAAGGGAATCGGTTTTTTCATGCATTAAATGAGGCCACTGATCTCAGCATCGGTAGAGCTATGCTTCCCTTCTCTGCAATTTGGAAGCTGAAGAAGCTGTTCAATATTGGATCAGAAAGGAGATTGCGAGAATCCTTAAAAATCATCAACAAAATCATCGCCAGATTCATCACGTCGAAACGAGTGGATAATGAGAGCGCAGAGAGCAGAGATTTTCTCTCCCAATTCGTGAAAGATGGAACCCAATCGAACAAGTCTCTCCGTGACATGCTCATCAGCTTCTTGATCGCAGGTCGCGACACTACCCCCTCCGCGCTCACCTGGTTCTTTTGGATCCTATCATCCAGACCGGACATAATTGATAACATCACGGAAGAGATTCAATCAATAAGAAACCCCCACAAATTGGGCGGGTCGTTCACATTGGACTCTCTTCGCGATATGAATTATTTACATGCGGCAATATCAGAGTCGCTTAGGTTGTATCCTCCGGTATCACTACAGGCACGAGAGTGCAGATCTGACGATAAATTTCCCGATGGGACTGTGGTCAAGAAAGGGTGGATGGTGATGTACAACACATTTGCGATGGGGCGAACAGAAAAGATTTGGGGTGAGGATTGCGAGGAATTTAGGCCGGAAAGATGGCTGGTGGATGGAGTTTTTCGTGGGAGGAACCCATTCGAGTATCCAGTGTTTCACGCAGGCCCGAGGATGTGTTTGGGGAAGGACATGGCTTTTATTCAGATGAAGGCGGTGGCTGCGAGCGTGTTGGAGAGGTTTGAGATGGAGGTGGTAGAGGAGAGAGGGGAGCATAACGTATCCATGGCGTTGAGGATGGGAGGAGGATTGCCCGTGAAATTTGTAGAAAGGAGCAGATGAAGCAATGGGATTCATAGTTTGTGACGTTGTTTCCCTTCCACAGACGTCAATTTCAGTAGATCGAAAGAGAATTTAGAAACAAGCTGTAGTTTACTTGTCCTATTGTGATTTAAACTTTGTTTTTGCTTAGCATAGTTTTGTCATCTCCGGCTCCCCTTACTTATCGCCTACATGTTTGCCTAGCTCTATCTTATCCTCTTAAATATCGCCTACAAGTTTGGCCAGCCCTACTTGATCGTCTCTCTACAAAAAGGAAAGTTCTTCAGCCTTGCCAGTTTCTGTGACAATGCAGTAGAGTCCTTCCAACACCTCCTCCTACAACCAAGAAGCTTACCACTGATTACCATCACATACTGAATCCTTGTTACCTGTTTCCACATCTGACATGACTAACATATGTCGAACATTCCTCCTAATCAACAAAGACGTGGGTACGAGCAGGTTAGAGAGGCCTGAGATGGAGGTCGGCGAGGAATGTAACAGGTTTCAACAGTGTGGAGAATGAAAGGAGGATTGCCGGAGAGAGTGTGATCATAAACGTACCAATTTTTTGATGTGCTGATTCATCAGTGTGTTAACCATGAATATGTAAAACATCATAAAAAAACAAAGTTTGTTCAGCAACTCTCACAACACCAATTTTGTTTTTAATGAATATGCATTGCAAGTAACATGTTTGTTTCTCAAAAAGGAAACACTGCAAGGAACATGGAAGACCAATTTTGAGAAATATTAAGCAAATAGCAACATCATCAACCACCACATCAGCAAAATAATAAAAAATAATAAATAAATAAATGAATGAATGGATAAGATTAAAATTAAAAATACACACATAAATAATAGCTAGGTAACCAAGCAACTAAAGAGAACAGAAGGAACATGAGCAAGCCTGAGCAAGCCGATGACTAGCTTGTTAACAAGAAATGCATAAAAATATGGAGAGCAGTTTACCTTTTATCTGCCATGAAAATAACCGGCACAACTCCCCAGTCCAAGACATCCATTCCAATAGTTTCAGCGAAGCATGTCAGGCAGTGGCGGAGCTAGGATTCCAAGTTCGAGGGGTCAGAGTATATGAATAAAATAAAATATTATATAAAATAGTAACTACTAGTTAAAATACAAATACATATATAGTTGTAGACGTCAGTAAATGCTTACAGACATCCAAATACTACTCAAGACAAAGAGAAGGTGATAAACATCAGTATCTAAGTCATGGGAGATCATACAAGCCCAAAGGAAGCAAAAGGATCTATGAATCAACACAAAACAATGTGAATTCACAGAACAATGCAAACTACAGCGTGTGGGCGCGGCAGTTCATGGTGCCGCGGCTACAGCGCGGCAGCTCATAGTGCCGCGGCTCGCGGCAGTGTCGACTGCCGCGCCCTTTGGCCGCGACATTGTCGACTGTCGCGCCCTTTAGCCGCGACAGCATCAGCTGCCGCGCCTAAAGAGACAGTTATTGACCAGCTATTTCTTCAGTTATCGTCTAAGGAGGCTATAAATACCCCCCTATGGCCATCATTGACAGGGGCTGAGCATTTTCCAGAGAGATTAGAGCAGAGAGCCTTGAGTTTTGGTGAATTAGAGCAAGAGAGAGAGTCTTCCTTCTTCACAAACATCCTCAAGAAGCTTCTAGCGAGTCCTAGAGATCTAAGCTCAGACTTGATCTTTGGAAGAGTGAACATCTTACATCGATAAGATATTCGCTTCAAATTCTTACTTCGATAAATGAAGGAAGAATCATTAAACCCCTCACGGTTCAATCAGAATCTGTGATTTGGTGGTCCACGAGTCAAAGCGCTCCCGACACAGGCAAAGATCCCACGCAAGCAGCGATCCAAACAACGATCCTGCGTTTATTTCTCATGAGTTGTAATTTTCATTTTGTTGTGTAAAAGAGGTCTTATAAAAAGACTATTCCTTTGAATTTATTGTAATCGATCGAAGATATAATGAATTCCACAGCAAGACCAACCCACAGTGGGAGCTAACGGTCTCGCTGCCGAGACCGTCGTGTCGCAGCCGATCAAGATTCCAGTTGAATGCATGGTCGAATACGAATTCGACCAAACTAAATTTGAGGAATATCTCTCATCAAGATCTTCATTGTCTCGCGAGTACAAGAGGATGAGGAAGACCTACACGCCAAAGAAGGCACAAAATGAAGACTCCCGCTTAATTGTTGCTGAGGATTCTACTCATAACCTCTTTGCTCATAATGGCTCTTCGCCAAGTAAAGAGTCATTAAATCAAAGCCCACCGGCATTGACGAAAAAAGCTCGTCAGAGGCAACGCCAACGCCTCGCTCGTCAAATAGCTAAGGCCTTGGAACAAACCGACGGAGTTCGTTATCATGCGGACTTAGAGTCGAGGAGGCATCGAGTGGTTCAGTTGTCTCAATGACCAATCATTCATGTCTCTGCTAAACTCACGACGGAGGAATGGACTATTATCAAAAAGACTCGTTCGACCCTCAAAGAACGTATACAAAAACATCGTACAAACGCTGCTCATGCCCGAGCTCTCCTACAACAAAGACGAGAAAGGAGGAAGGAAACGGTGACCAAAGAACCACCGAAATTCTGTCAAGTTTGGATTCCAAAGTCTAGACTTATGCAAAATCAGCATTCGGAGCCCGTTAAGACTCCATACCCGTAAGGGGGTGGTTTTAAACGTGCGACTCCAGACATAACCTTGGATCGCTCAAAAACAAAAATAAATTGTCCTAAGAATGCCAACAAGGTTTTACACCCCCAGAAGAAGACGCATTCACCAAATGATATCGTCATACCTGGGAGGTCATGCCAACAGACGATACGATGTTTTGGCAATCATACTGATGAATCGTATTATCAGGTTGGGGTTGTGCATAATTTTCGAAAGAGAGTTATTCGAGAAATAAACTCTTATTGTTCCTTTGCGCGATTCGTTAAAGCAGTATTATCAGAATGTGACTGTTTCAAACGAGAAGCCATCCCACGAAGAGTCTCTGTATTGTCGAAGCCTAAGCCGAGACATTTCCGTAAAAGAAAATCAGCTACCCAAGATGATAAATTCCCTGAAGTCACCATTAACGTGGCTGATAAAAGAAAGTCTAAGCGACATTCAAGTGACTCAAATCCCGACTTTTCCCCGAGAGGAAAAGTCAATCCAAGAATTGCTCAAAGGATGTCTCGACTCCAATTAGGAGCCATCAGACGCAGAGATTACAAAAGAATGCAAGAAGGAATGTCCTCGGAGGATGAATTCTCAGACACTTGTTCAGCCATTGCTTCTGATGATACAATGTCTAGCACGGGACAAACCAGAGAAGTACTCACGATCACCTCTAATCAATTTGCTCAAATGCTTCAAGAAGCTCTAGCGAAGCAACGTGAAGAAATCAGAGCTGAAATGAAGACAGAAATGAAGTTAGCTATTCAACAAATGAGAGAGTTGCTAACTCAACAACCTCAACCTCCTGAGTCCAGTCAGCGAGCTGAATCCAGCCGCTACACTCAGAATGGTATAGATGACAGTGATCCAGAAGTGGATGAAGTCATTATGGCTGATACACCTCCCAATGAAAATAACACTGGGGGTGGTTCAACAGATCCTCCCAATAACAACATTGGGGTGGTTTAATTGCACCGCTTAGTAACACTGGGGGTGGCCCAATTATTTCTGCTCGACATCACTCAAAGAGAGATGAAGATGAGGACAAGAAAATGCAAGAGCTTGAAAACAAAATCAACGCTTTGATGACGGCTCAAGAAGTAAAAAAGACGGGTATTCCCTATCCTTATCCAAGAGAATGGGATTCAATACCATACCCGTCAAAATTCAATCTGATTAACTTCACACCGTTTGACAGGAAGAGCGCGCCTACTCAGCACTTGATTTATTTCAAGTCTCATTTGGGCATGATCTCTGGAAATGAGGCTTTAATGGTCCGGTCATTCGTTGGCACCCTTCGTGGGCCGCCTTCGATTGGTACCGACGTCTCAAGCCAGGGAGCATCAATTGCTGGGATGACATGGAAAGTTTGTTCCTCAGCAATTTCTTTGATGATGACACCGAAGTGTCAATCGGGACTCTTCTGGATGAGAAGCAGAAAGACAGAGAGTCAGTCGACAATTTTGTCAAGCGCTTTCGTAACAAGGCAATGAATTGCAGAGATCCTGTTACAGAGGAGTTCATCCTGCAAACATGCCACAATAATCTCTCTATCGATGTCCTGGAAGTCTTGGGGGTCGTACCATCCAAAACTTAGAAAAATTTAAAAATGCGCGGTGAACAAGCTGAACACTTTCTTAAAAGAAAGAAAGTTGAGAGAGGTCAACCGACGACATCTACAATTGCTGTGAACGCGACTCTCGATCCGAGGTTCCAAAAGGAGTACTCTTTCGAAGATGATGAAGCTCCAGCCATATTGGAATACCTCATCGCTACTCTTTCGAAGATGATGAAGCTCCAGCCATATTGGAATACCTCATCGCTAATGACAAAATTGAGCTGCTACCTATTAAAGATCAGGAGGGAGCTAAAATGATTACAGATCCAAACTACTGTGCATACCACAGAAGGATTCTTCATCCAACCAATATTTGCTTTGGACTCAAAAATAAGATCCAAGCATTAATTGACTCCGGAGTCATAATGGCGAAACAAGCCGATTAAAAACGACCTTACTCCATTGGATACACGAGTATAAACTGTTTTCCCCTAACTCTGAAGAGTATACGAGTATAAACTACTTCTTCATGTCACTCCGAAAAGTATATGAGTATAAACTGCTCCTCGATACTCCAACAGGTATATGAGTCTAAACTATTTCCTTTCTTTCACGGGAAGTTCCTAGAGAATGCCATGCATGGTACTTTTAAGGATAACCCGATCATACAGCTAAACGTAATGATAAACCCAGCTTCGCAAGAAAAGCTGGGGGTGGATGGTTCATGTAACGGGAAGTTCTCGGAAGAATGCTATATGTAATTTACTTAGGGATAACCCGATCATTACAAACAAAGTGATAAACACTACATTCCCACGGTGATTTACGAATACTCTTTTGTTGAGGTAAGATTCGATCACTTCGTTGGATCAATCTTTCCTCACAAAATTCTCTCATGGTCAAACCTTTAAACAGTTAGGACCAAAGCCAAAATCCCCTCTCGATTCCTTCCATGAACGAGAGGTCCACAAATCGAATGATCTAACCTTTAAACAGTCAGGATCGCCTCAAAACTCTCACTTGGTCAAACCTTAACCAAAATCCCCTTTCGATTCATTTCATGAACGAGAGGTCTACTTTTGAATTGAATAATCAAACCCTATAACAGTCAGGATTATTCAAACCAGTCCAGATCCTTTAAGTGGAGATCCCACTTTGAGTTTCTTTTGCACCAGGAGATAGAATATAAAATTCTTCCTCTCCATCATCGGGTTCATCTCTACCAACAAACAAGAGACCAGGAGACAAAATATAAAATTCTTCCTCTCCATCATCGGGTTCATCTCTACCAACAAACAAGAGACTAGGAGACAGAATATAAAATTCTTCCTCTCTATCATCGGGTTCATCTCTACCAACAAACAAGAGACCAGGAGACAGAATATAAAATTCTTCCTCTCCATCCAACAAACAAGAGACCAGGAGACAGAATATAAAATTCTTCCTCTCCATCATCGGGTTCATCTCTACCAACAAACAAGAGACCAGGAGATAGAATATAAAATTCTTCCTCTCCATCATCGGGTTCAAACAAAAAAGAGACCAGAATACTCCAATAGGTACACGAGTCTAAACTGTTTCCCTACCCTCAACAGGAAGTTTCTGGAGAATATCACTCATAATATTCTTAGGGATAACCTGAACCTCCTAACGGGTATATGAGGTTAAACTATTTCCCGAACACTCCAATAGAGCATATGAGTATAAACTATTTTTCCATTCTTCGACGGTAGTTCAAATTCAAGACTTCGACAACGGCCACGCGATAAACGCAGCACCGAAGGGATTTTAGCTATTCTACAAAGCACTGAATAAGCTAAAAGATAAAGAAGTTAAGGATTGAAGCCATCCATAGAATATGTTACGCAACTTCCTCAACAAAGTATTGAAGAAATTGCAAAGAAAACTTATCATATCCAAAGTGTCCCAGACTCCTCTTCAAAATGATGAGTCTGTGATACTTTGGAGGGGGTATCTGTAGACGTCAAAAAATGCTTACAGACATCCAAATACCACTCAAGACAAAGAGAAGGTGATAAACATCAGTATCTAAGTCATGGGAGTTATCTGATGATTATTTAAAGTCCACGTGGCGGAGTATCAGAAATAGAACGTGTGCTGATGTGGAAAAGCAGTTAAACCACGAAAAAGGTGGTTAAAGGTCGTGGGAGAACTGTTTCAAACACGTATGAACGTGGGTGTAACTGCCCCTTTAGCCGCGGCAGTGTCGACTGTCGCGCTCTTTGGCCGCGACAGTGTCGACTGTCGCGCCCTTTAGCCGTGACAGCATCAACTGTCACGCCTAAAGAGGCAGTTATTGATCGGCTATTTCTTCAGTTATCGTCTAAGGAGGCTATAAATACCCCCCCTATGGCCATCATTGACAGGGACTGAGCATTTTCCAGAGAGATTAGAGCAGAGAGCCTTGAGTTTTGGTGAATTAGAGCGAGAGAGAGAGTCTTCCTTCTTCACAAACATCCTCAAGAAGCTTCTAGCGATTCCTAGAGATCTAAGCTCAGACTTGATCTTTGGAAGAGTGAACATCTTACATCGATAAGATATTCGCTTCAAATTCTTACTTCGATAAAGAAGGAAGAATCATTAAACCCCTCACGGTTCAATCAGAATCTGTGATTTGGTGGTCCACGAGTCAAAGCGCTCCCGGCATAGGCAAAGATCCCACGCAAGCAGCGATCCAAACAACGATCCTGCGTTTGTTTCTCAAGAGTTGTAATTTTCATTTTGTTGTGTAAAAGAGGTCTTATAAAAAGACTATTCCTTTGAATTTATTGTAATCGATCGAAGATATAATAAATTCCACAGCAAGACCAACTTTTGACGCAAACAATAGTTGCAATGCATCAAAGAAAAATCATAAATAAATCAATTGCTAAAGAAACAAAATATCAAAGCGGGGGAGAAAACCCATTGCTAATGCCAACAAGCTAACATTACCAATAAAAATCTAACAGTTTTACCTCCATTAATTGCAAATAATAATAAATTTTTAATAAATCATAATAATTTATGCATCAAAATATTTTATAAATTAAAATAAGCATACATAAAGGACTATTGTCTAAAAGAGCGAAAATGACATATGAGAGCAAGTAAGATTTAAAATTTTCAACAAGCTAATAAATTATCAATTTGGCTCCACCACAAAAACAAAGTATTGTAGAAACTAAGGTTCGGTGTGTTGGATATCATGTCCCCAAGATATAATTTTGATGATACAATTTATTCACTGTGTGTATTATTGTGCACTAACATATCAATGAAGATATCAACTTTAAATAAGCTCAATATATGTGAACAAAAGTGCAAGATAAGCTCAAGGCAATATGAAGTAAAGAAGATGAAGTGCTTAAACATATACAATATAAATTTTATATTTTTTTACTTAGAATTATTGTACAAGCCTTGATCACTCACAACACATACACACACATAGTGTTTAGAACACACTAACACATGCTTAGTGTGTTGGTTAGCAATAGAAATCCCCTATGTTAACCATTAGAATTTATAGTTAAAGAATGAGTCTCAAAATACTTCATTCATATCATTTTTACCCCTTAGTAGTTGACCAATAAGATTTGTAGTCGACTACAAGCACACTGATCAAAATATTAAGTTTCTGTCATTTGACAGTGTAGTCGACTATTGACAATAGTAGTCGACTACTCATGTCTTAGACATAATTTCAATTTTCTATCAAATAACAGCGCAGTCGACTAATATATAGTGTAGTCGACTACTTAAGACTTAGACAAATTTTCAAGTTTTTGTAAAAATACAGTGTAGCCAACCAATGACTATATGTAGTCGACTACTAAGATTAAATTCAATTTTTCAAGTTTCTGTTAAATTACAGTGTAGTCGACTACTAGACAGTTTACTCGACTTCTAAGGGTTGAATCTAAATTTTAGACATTCTTTGTTTTAGAGTAGCTGACTAATGAATAGTATAGTCGACTACTAAGAAAAATTCTGACTTCACAGAGTCTGTTTGAACTCAGTATAGTCGACTACTAGGAGACTACAGAGACAGATTTTCTGACATTTTAAGTTTGAATTTGTGACTGTTTATAGCCGTTTTTGATCTGTTAATTGGCTTTAAAAACTTTTCTTTTTAAGGACTATAAATAGGTTATAAGTTCATAAATTTACACCATTCATTCATATCCATAAGCTTTAACATTTGTGCATTCTCAAGAGTTCTAAATTCAGATTTTTGCCTAAGTGTTGAGAAAAAAGTATTCTCTGAAATAACTTTGATCTTTATCCTACATACCACTTATTTTAGGCAATTTCTAGTAATTAAAAATGTTCCTAAAGCCACTGGTGTACATCACCACACATTCAAGGATTATAGGAATTGTGTTGTTGATTTAAGAAAAGTTCTCTCGGGTGTGAGAGTTGTGATCTCATGGTCAAGAAATTATGTGCAATTTGCATGGTCTTGCAAATTGGTCAGGTTTGCTTTTTAATATTATAATAGTTTTAAAATCATAGTGGAACTCTCAAGCGAGATTTGCTTGGGAACTAGATGTACACCGAGGAGGTAGAACCAGTATAAAAGCTTGTGTTTATGATTGTAAATTTCTGTGGTTGTTGCTATCTTTCTTACAATTTATAATCTACTTTGCATAATTATTAAAAGGAATGCTATTCACCCCCTAGTGTTTTAGTGTGTATTAGATCAGATCCTACACTTGGTATCAGAGCAAGGTGAAGGATGACATCATCAAGTATAACAAATACATCACAATTGAGGGACATTCCACAAAGCGATCAGCTCTTTTTGACGGCACAAATTATAACTATTGGAAGTGTCAAATGAAGATCCTCCTCCAATCTCTTAGCTATGATCTATGGAGCATTGTAGAGACGGAATTTACAAAGCCTACCACTCCTTACACCGAATGGATGGTTGTTCAAAGGACAAATATAAATCTGGACTCTAAGGTGATGAGTACACTATTTTGTGCCTTGGACAAAAACGAATTCAAACGAGTGTCTACCTCTACATCAGCACATCAAATTTAGCACACTTTTGAGGTAACACATGAAGGAACTAACAAAGTTAAAGAAACAAAAATTTTTGTTCTTGTTCACAGATTTGAACTATTTAAGATGAAAGAGAATGAATCCATCACGGAGATGTTCACAAGGTTTACAGATATTACTAACTTCTTGATTGGACTTGGCAAAGAATATACTCAAGTTGAGATTGTAAGAAAAATCCTAAGAGCACTAACTCCGGAATGGGAAAAGAAGACTACGATGATTGAAGAAGCCAACGATCTATTAACACTCACCGTAGAAAATCTTATTAGAAATTTGATGGCATATGAAGTTTAAATTGAAGATAGAAAGAAGGATGATGAACCAAAGAAGAAGAAGATACTTGCCTTCAATGCATCTTCCGACACCAATGAATCTGACGAAGATGATTAAGATACTGCAACGATTACTAAAAAATTCAAACGATTTCTTAAGAAAGGTAAGTTCAAATCAAATAAATTTAAGAATACTAATGACTCTTCTTTGTGTTTCAATTAATAAGCCAGATCACATAAAGAAGGATTGTCTGCTACTCAAGTCAAAGCAAGTCAAAGCCAAAGTTCACAAATTCTAACCTCTAACAACTTCAAGAAGGAGAATAAGAAGGCTATGGTGGTGTAGGCATCAAAAATTGCCTATAGGTCTCCACAAACGGTTCAGCGTTAAAGAGCGACGATGAACGTCACTATCCGATCCACATGAGTCTAATCGACATCGACGAACGACTGAAGTGAATCGACGAGCCACGTGAGCGGATAGGATTTCGGAACAACGAAAACCCGGGCCAATCGGAAGCCCGGCACTGTTCACAAAAAGGACAACGCCCTTCGTGCCTCGACCACTCTACAGATAATCCAACCGCCAGAGTGGATCGAACTCTTCGTCAAGCATCCAACGCACTCGGAATCACTCAAATCCGAGTTCGGACGAAGAATCTACGGGGAAAACAACTCAAACACCTCAAACGGGTCTCAGGAATTTCAAAACACCCCCAGGGGTGTCTCAGAAATTCCGAGACACCCCAGGGGTGTCTTGGAATTTCCGAGACACCCCAAGGGTGTCTCGGAAATCCCGAGACACCCTAGGGGTGTCTCGAAAAATCCGAGACACCCCTAGGGGTGTCTCGGATTTCTAGAGACACCCCAGGGGTGTCTCGGATTTCTGGAGACACCCCAGGGGTGTCTCGGCCCCCTACCTACACCCCAGGGGTGTCTGAGCCCCCTACCTACCCCCTACCTACTCCCTACACCTATAAATAGCCCCCTTAGGGCCTTGGTTTGGGGAGAGGAATTTTGGAGGGACCAGATCTGAGTGCCCCGGTGGTCCACGGATATCAACATCCCCGTCACAGGCAAAAGACCCACGCAAGCAAGAGATGACAAACAGATCTTGCGTTTGTTTGAAAGGAGTTGTATTTCTTTTGTTTTCATTGTGTAAGGGTCTTATAAAAAGGCTATCTTTTTGTTTCATTGTAACGATTGAAGTTGTAATGAATGCAGCAATGAATACAGCAACTTTTTCCGCAAACAAGCTGGCGACCACAGTGGGAGCCAACGGCATCGCTACCGACGCCGTCGTGACGCAGCCGGCATTCAAGATCCGGGTGAATGAAGAACACGAGCTCGATCAACAACAGTTCAAAGAAGGCCTCTCTTCCTCCTCCTCCAGATCCGCCTCTCCAAACGGGTACAGAAAGGTAACCTCTCTCATAAATGTTTGCAGGTCCTTCAGCTCGAAAATCCAAGACCCCGTTGCCGCAGCTGCACTTGCACCACGTGACATCCCCGCGTCGTCCAACGTGGTCGAGATCGCAGATCCGGACTCCTCCTCTGCACTTGCACCACGTGACGTCCCCGCGTCGTCCAACGTGGTCGAGATCGTAGATCCGGACTCCTCTTCCGCCGAGGAGATGGCTACTGAAGGCGCTCTAACATTGTCAAAGAGAGCACGGCAAAGACGGCGTCAAAGCCTTGCTCGTCTGCTGACCAAGGCTTTGGAGCCGATGGACGGAATCCGCTACAATGAAGATCTCAAGTATCTGCTATAATGAAGATCTCAAGTTCAGACATCGCCAAGAGCAACAACGGCAAACAACCAGCCCCTCCTCCAAAGCAGAAACGAACAAATGGGTTCATGTCAAAAGAACCCATTTTACTCTCGAGGAGCGAATCCAGAAGCGCCGCGCCTTGCGTGCGCATGCCCGAGCCCTGGTGCAAAAAGCACGAGAAATGCAAAAGGGAGAGGTAGTTAGTAGATCACCGAGATCCAAACGAGTTTGGGTGCCAAAGGCCAAATCAACGCCTAAGGCAAAAGAAGGCGACGTTGCTCTCCGGCCTTCGTCAACTTCAGATCCCGAACTTCCGATGAATCCCCACCGCAGCGGAGATTTCACCAAGCTTAAGATTCCTCCGGAAGATCGTATCGGCACTCTACCCGAGAATCGAGGAAAAGCGCTTGATAAGGAGAGCTGGAGATCATTGAACGAGCTGCGAGCCAACATCCAGACTGGGGGTCGTACACGATCTCCTAACAAACGGATTCCTACAACGGGCAGCTTGGCGGTGCGTGCAAAAGACCAAGAGCCCGTTAAGGTTTCACCCTCACGAAGGTGTGATTCCAAACGTGTGACTCTTGCAGACGCCAACAAGGCAATGTTTACTCAGAAGAAAACACGTCGGACATACGAATGCGTTATACCTGAGAACCCATGTGAGCAGCCGATAGGTTACTCCGACCGCAACGTCGATGAGTTGTACTATCAGGCTGGGGGTGCGAATGAATCTCAAAAGAGAAGTACCCAGGAAGCGGATTCTCACTGTCCGTGTACCAAATTTATCAGGGCAGTATTATCAACGTGTAGCTGCCCCAAGACCGCTCCACAGAGGGTCTCGATATTCGAGGGAATTTCCGATGGAATGACGAAGCCCAAATCAAGGCATTCCCACAAGAGAGGATCGGCTGCTCGAGATGATGAACTCCTAGAAGTTACCATCAACATGGTCAACAAAGGAAAATCCCCAATCATTTCAAGACGACACAACGTCTAGCATAGGGCAAGCTCGAGAGGTGTGCATGGCCAACACCGAGCAGATAGCCAAAATCATTGAAGAGGCCCTGGCTAAGCAGAAGGAAATCTTCAAATTCGAAATGGAAATGGCTATGCAAGAGATGAGACAAATGCACGACCAACAAATCCGAGCTTTGTCAAGCTAGCTAGTCGAGTCCAACCGTCATACCCAGAACGCCGCAATTGACAGCGATCCGGAAGTGGACGAAGTCGTCATGGCCGACGCACCACCCAAGAATACTGGGGGTGGCCCCACTAAAAATAACAACGCTGGGGGTGGACCCACCAATAATGATAACACTGTGGGTGGCCATATTATTCCTCTCGAAAATCATCCAAAAACAGGATATGGATGAGGCCGAAAAGATGAGGGATCTCGAAAGAAAAATCGACGCCCTGATGTCTGCTCAAGAGGTGAAGAAGACCGGTATTCCGTGTCCTTACCCGAAAGAGTGGGATTCGATCCCGTATCCGGCGAAGTTCAACCTGATCAACTTCACGCCGTTCAGCGGGAAGGGCTCGCCCACTCAGCATCTGATCTACTTCAAGTCCCACTTGGGGGTGATCTCTGGCAACGAGCCTTTGATGGTTCGGTCATTCGTTGGCACCCTTCGCGGGCCCGCCTTCGATTGGTACCGTCGTCTCAAGCCCGGAAGTATCAATAGCTGGGAGGACCTGGAAAGCATGTTCCTCGCCCATTTCTTCGATGATGACGCCAAGGTGTCGATCAGGACACTCTTCGACGAGAAACAAAAAGGCGGAGAGTCGGTGGATACCTTCATCAAATGCTTCCGCAATCAGGCAATGAACTGCAAAGATCCCGTCACGGAGGAGTTCATCTTGCAGATTTGTCAGAACAACCTGTCCATTAACATCTTGGACGTTTTGGGAACAGAGCCGCTCAATACCTGGAAAGAGTTGAAGGCTCGAGGAGAGCAGGCCAAATGGTTCCTCAAAAGGAAGAAAGCCGAGAGGAGCCAACTGATGGTCAACCCTCTGGATTCGGATCTCGTACCTCATGATGAAGGGAACGCACCTGCAACGGTTATTGACGATGATCAAACGTCACAACAGCAGTTCCGAGGACAACAGGAGAATTCGGACGAGGAGCTCCAAAACGAGTACTCGTTCAAAGACGAAGACGTTCCAGCTATCTTCGAGACCCTTCTCGAAAACAACAAAGTCAAACTTCCGCCCATCATGAATCAGGAGGAAGCTGACGATCCTGCAGATCCAACGTACTGCGCGTACCACAGGAGGATCCTTCATCCCACCAAGGATTGTTTCGCTCTTAAGAATAGCATCCAAACCTTGGTTGAAGCCGGCGTTATAACGCTAGGGTAAGCCAATTAAAAACGGCAAGACTCCGATAAGTATAAGAGTATAAACTGCTTCTCAACACTCCAAAGAGTACACGAGTATAAACTGTTTCTCAAGACTCCGATAAGTATAAGAGTATAAACTGCTTCTCAATACTCCAAAGAGTATATGAGTATAAACTGCTTCTCAAGACTCCAAAGAGTATATGAGTATAAACTGCTATAAACTGCTTCTTAGACTCCAAAGAGTATATGAGTATAAACTGCTTCTCAACCCTCCGACCGGTATAAGAGGTTAAACTGCTCCCTGATACTCCAAAGAGTATATGAGTATAAACTGCTTCTCAAGACTCCAAAGAGTATATGAGTATAAACTGCTTCTCAACCCTCCGACCGGTATAAGAGGTTAAACTGCTCCCTGATACTCCAATAGGTATATGAGTCTAAACTATTTCCTACCATTGACGGGAAGTTCCTGGGGGATATTACGCTAATATTCTTAAGGATAACCCGGTCAGATAACAAAGTCAAGCCCAGCTCCAAGAGAGAAGCTGGGGGTGGATGATCCAATATATATCGGGAAGTTCCCGGAAGAATACCACACGGGTATTCTTAGGGATAACCCGGTCATTGTGGAATTGCTGAATAAGAAATTCACATTCGAACTCTGAAGGTCAGAAGGTCTTTTCTTTTTCTTATTCTCTAACTCTTATGAGTTATTTTCTTGAGATGAGATCCAATCCTCTGATAGGTTAATCTTTCCTCACCAAACCATCCGCTGATCAAATTAAACGACAAGGGATCCTCTGGTCAAACCTATAAAAGTTAGGGCCAAAGCCAAATTCCTCTCTCGATTCCTTCCATGAACGAGAGGTCCACTTTCAATTTGAACAATCAAACCTATAAAAGTTAGGATTGTTCCCGATCTCGCTTAGTCAAGCCTACAGATAGTCAAGACTAAGGTCGAGTCATTCCTTTTCGATAAACGAAAATCCACCTTTGTCCCCTTTTCCACCAAACCTATAAAAGTTAGGGTTGAAATTGGGTTTTCTCCTCAATGAATGAGGGGTTCTTTGGGTTCAAATGACCAATCCTATAAAAGTTAGGGTCGTTCGAATCTTTCCGATTCTCGGAGTGGAGATCCCACTCTTAGTTTCATCCTTCCGGATTCTGGGGGTGGAGATCCCACCTCGAGTTTCCTTGCCAGCTGAAGATAGAATATAAAATTCTTCCTCTTTAGCGCCGGGAGATAGAATATAAAATTCTTCCTCTCCCGTTTTCCTTTCCGGCCGAAGATAGAATATAAAATTCTCCCTCTTCAGCACCGGGAGATAGAATATAAAATTCTTCCTCTCCCGTTTCTGAATCTGTCTTTGCTTTCAGAAAAGACACGATTCTCAACTTCCAATCCGGGCACTCGATGCACGGGGAATTTCATCCCGAAGCCTAAGTAGGGATAAGTCAACGCCTAACTCGCGTTGCCGGGTAGTCTATTCCCGTGAGAGAGATGAAGTCTACGTATTCAATATCGTAGCACTAAGAGCGTTAACTCTCCTAGCTTAAACGCCACATGCGGAACAGACTTAAACAATCCGCATGCTAGCCCGACTCAAACGGTAGTCGGTAAAGGCTAATCAAATCCGTTAAAGGCTGGGGATTAGCCAAAAATCCTAAAGTCAACGCCTAACACGCGTTGCCGGGTAGTCTATTCCCGTGAGAAAGACGAAGTCTACGTATTCAATATCGTAGCACTAAGAGCGTTAACTCTCTTAGCACAACGTCACATGCGGAACGGACTTAAACAATCCGCATGCTAGCCCGACTCAAACGGTAGTCGGTAAAGGCTTGTCAAATCCGTTGATGGCTGAGGATTTGCCAAAAATTCTATAACTGCGAGTCATTGACGCATCAACTCCACTAGTTGGTCTCGTGACTTGAGTACCCAACAAATTCAGGATAAAATCCACACATGCAGATGAATCGGCTTTAACAGTTGGTCCTGCAGCCCCAACACTTGAAACCGCTATGCTCCAATATCTTAAGAGCTTAAACTGTGTATACTCCAGCAAACGTACGAGTATAAACTGTGTTAATGGCGATCCGTAAACCCTAGGGTCAACGCCGGTCAACGCGTAACCCTAGGTCAACGCCAAGCAACGCGTTGCAACAAAAGTCAACGTTCGACGATTCGAAACCCTAGGGTGGACGCCGGTCAACGCGTAACCTTAGGTCAACGCCGGACAGCGCGTTGCGACAAAAGTCAACACGTGACGACGAAAGTCAACACGTGACGACAAAAGCCAACCTACGCGGTTCAAAACCCTAAGGTGGACGCCGGTCAACGCGTAACCTTAGGTCAACGCCGGACAACGCGTTGCGTCAAAAGTCAACACGTGACGACGAAAGTCAACACGTGACGACGCGTAGCCCTAGGTCAACGCCAGTCAACGCGTTGCGACCAAAGTCAACGTTTGACGATTCGAAACCCTAGGGTCAACGCCGGTCAACGCGTAACCCTAGGTCAACGCCAGTCAACGCGTTGCAACCAGAGTCAACATACTGTGATCCGAAACCCTAAGTCAACACAATGTGACGGAGGTAGTTCAAGGTCAACTCAATGACACGAGCCAAACTCAATTCATCAGCTGCAGACTTGAGACTCCGACGACGGCCAAGCGATAAACGCAGCGCCGAAAGAACTTCGGCTATTCGTCAAAGCATCGACTAGACCGAAAATCGAAGGAGCCAAGAGTTGAAGCTAACTACAGGTCCTTACGCCGACTGAAGGCTAGACCAATCATATCCAAAGTATTCCAACCTCTTCTATAAAAGAAACGAGTCCGGAACACTTTGGAGGGGGTATCTGTAGGCATCGAAAATTGCCTATAGGTCTCCATGAACGGTTCAGTGTTAAAGAGCGATGATGAACGTCACTATCTGATCCACAGGAGTTCGATTGACGTCGATGAACGATTGAAGTGAATCGACGAACTACGTGAGCTGATAGGATTTCTGAACAACAAAGACCCGGGCCAATCGGGAACCCGGCGATGTTCACAAAAAGGACAATGCGCTTCATATCTCGATCACTCTACAGATAGTCCAACCACCGGAGCAGATCGAACTCTTCGTCAAGCTTCCAACGCACTTGGAATCACTCAAATCCGAGTTCGGACGAAGAACTTACGGGGAAAACAATCGAATGCACCTACGGACGTCTCAGGAATTCCAAAACACCCCCAGGGGTGTCTCAGACAGGAATTCCAAAACACCCCCAGGGGTGTCTCAGAAATTCTGAGACACCCCAGGGGTGTCTCGGAATTTCCGAGATACCCTAGGGGTGTCTCGGATTTTTTGAGACACCCCAGGGGTGTCTAGGCTTTTCCTAGACACCCCAGGGGTGTCTAGGCACCCTAGGTGCTCCCATTGCCTATAAATAGCCACCTAAGGCCTCATTTTTGGAGAGCTAGACACCCCAGGGGTGTCTCGGATTTCTGGAGACACCCCAGGGGTGTCTCGGATTTCTGGAGACACCCCAGGGGTGTCTGAGCCCCCTACCTACCCCCTACCTACTCCCTACACCTATAAATAGCCCCCTTAGGGCCTTGGTTTGGGGAGAGGAATTTTGGAGAGCCTTGGCGAAGCCCTGCTGCAGTAGAGAGTGGACGTGCGCTTCAACAAGAAGAGGAGAGGTCTACATCAGCGCCTTCATCACCCGTTCCCTCTTGGCCTTAGTATTAGCCCTTGGCGTTAATACTAAGAAGAGCTAATACCTCGCTTTAGCCGAGGTATACGCTTTAAAACTTCTAGATCTCACGCGGATCGACGAAGTTCTGCTTCTATATCCCTTCGCGGATAGACGAAGCTCTGCCCGATTTTCTCGGAGCGGATCTGATTGCCCGGTGGTCCACGGATATCAACGTCCCCGTCACAGGCCAAAGACCCACGCAAGCAAGAGATGATAAACAGATCTTGTGTTTGTTTGAAAGGAGTTGTATTTCTTTTGTTTTCATTGTGTACCGGTCTTATAAAAAGGCTATCTTTTTGTTTCATTGTAACGATTGAAGTTGTAATGAATGCAGCAATGAATACAGCAACTTTTTCCGCAAACAGGTGGTGATTGGGGATGATAGCGACGATTCATCCTCTTCCGACAAAGAAGAAGAAAGAGAAGAATCCGTTCACATGTGCTTCATGGCACAAGATGAAGTAAATGATTCTTTAGACAATGAAGAACTATTAGATGCTTTTAATGAACTTTATATTAAGTTTAAGGATTTAAATGCTAATTATAAGATATTAAAAAATAAAATGACAGATTGAACTTAGAATTAGTTTCCTCAAATTCTTCACAAATTGAAGAATTAAAAGAATTAAATGATAAATTATTTTCTAAAAATAGGTTATTAACTGAAAATAATGTCTATCTTAAAACAGAATGTAACATTATGAAAATAAAATTTTAGATTTAGGTAAGAACATAGCTTCACTTAAACTTAAATATGAAGAGTTATTTTTAAATGTAAACAAGTTTAATAAAGGAAAAGAAGACTTGAATGATTTTATCTTTTCAAAAGTCTTATAGTTAAAATTTTGGTTTAGGATATGTTCATAAGTAGTATGAAAATGTTTCTAGCACAAATCATGCATTATCTTATAAGAAAAACAATGTTAGAAAATTCCATGCACCATTAACAAGGAATATTCACGCTAAAAATAATCATGCTTTATTTATATTTATTTGGGTGCCTAAAAATGTTAGTATGCATGAAAGAAATACTTATATTTCAAATTTTTAGGAAAACATATGCAATTCAAATAATTATATTTATGATAACAAAGGAAAACCAAATTCCAAGTGGATTCGGTATCCTAAGTGCTAATCTAATGGACCTAACATGAAAGGGTACCAATGCTTAAATGTCTATTTTTAATGTACCTCAAAAAGAAAAGTGGATACTAGATAGTGGATGTTCCAAACACATGATCAAAAATACTCAAATGTTGTCTTCAATTCAATACAAAGAGGAAGACACAGTTACATTTGGAGATAAAAACAAAGGTCAAATAATAGGTATTGGAACAGTAGATAACATTAACAAACCTCTAATAGATAATGTTTTATTAGTAGATGGTTTAAAATATAATCTTCTAAGTATAAGTCAACTATGTGATAAAAGTTTTAAAATCATATTTAAAAAAAGATTTATGTCTTATATATGATCATGATTTAACAAATATCTTATTTAAACAATTTAGAAAGAAAGATATATATGCTTTATCCATGAATTTGTATTCAAATGATCATTGCTTAGTTGCATCTTTAGATGATTCTTTATTATGGCATAGAAGATGTGGACATATCAATTTAAAAAATATTTCACATATTTTTAAAAATAATTTAGTAAATGGTTTACCTAAAATTGTAAATAAGAAAAATTATTTTTGTGACACATGTAAACAAGGAAAATGCATAAATCTTCTTTCAAATCTAAAGGTGTTGTTTCTATAAGTAGACCATTAGAATTATGACATATGGATCTATTTGGTCCTTTCAGAATTATATCTTTAAATAGAAGTAGATATGCATTTGTCATTGTTGATAATTATTCAAGATATACATGTGTTATGTTTTTAAAACATAAGAATGATGCTTTTGATGGGTTTTTTACATTTTGTAAAAAGATACAAAATTAAAAATCTACTACTATTGTCACTATTAGAAGTGATCATGGTGGTGAATTTGAAAATGAATTATTTTCTGATTTTTGTAATAAAAATGGTATTTCAAATAAATTTTTATTTCCTTACACTCCATAACAAAAATGGAGTTGTTGAAAGGAAAAATAGAACTTTACAAGAATATGCTAGAACAATATTAGTTGAGTCTAATCTATCAAAATATTTTTGGGCAGAAGCAATTAATATTGTATGTTATGTTCAAAATAGAATTTTATTAAGATGTATTTTAAATAAAACAAGTTTTAAATTATTTTACAGTCGCATTCCTAAAGTTTCTTATTTTAAAGTATTTGGATGTAAATGCTATATATTAAATACAAAAGAAAACTTAGACAAGTTTTATTCTAAATCAGATGAAGGTATTTTTGTAGGTTATTCTATGCATAGTAAAGCTTATAGAATTTTTAATAAAAAGACTTCTACAATAGAAGAATTCTTGCATGTTTCTTTTGATGAATCTAATTCAAATTCTAATAATAATGATAATAATCTTGATGATGATGATTTTGTTAATCAATCACCTCCTATTATTGATGATAATACTAATGTTTTACCTAAAGCATATGTAGAAGTTAGAAATCATCCACGTGATTTGATCATAGGTGACATTTATCGTAGTGTACAAACTAGATCACAATTAAACTTATTTACACATGCTGCATTTGTTTCAACAATATAACCTAAAAATATATAAGAAGCATGTAAAGATGATTTTTAGATAATTTCTATGCAAGAGGAACTCAACCAATTTACAAGAAATAACGTTTGGGATTTTGTACCAAGACCTCAAGATAAATCTATTATAGGAACCAAATGAATATTTCGAAATAAATTGGATGAATCTGGACAAGTTATTAGAAACAAAGCCAGATTGGTTGCACAAGGTTATAATCAAGAAGAAGGTATTCATTATGATGAAACCTATGCACCGGTTGCTCGTTTAGAATCTATTACTTACATTTGCATGTTTTATGGATTTTAAACTATATCAAATGGATGTTAAAAGCATATTATTAAATGATTTTATTAAAGAAGAAGTTTTTATAGAACAACCTCCCAGATTTGTACATGAAAGTTTTTCAACCATGTTTTTAAACTTAAGAAAGCTTTATATGGTCTTAAACAAGCACCTCATGCTTCGTATGATAGACTAAAGAACTTTCTTTTGACTTCCGGATTTAAAATTGGGAAAGTTGGTTCTACACTATTTATTAAGAAAATAAATAAAGATATATTATTAATTCAAATATATATAGATAATATTATATTTGGATATACTAATAATGATCTTTGTCAAGAGTTTTCTAAGACAATGCATGATGAATTTGAAATGGTCACATGAGTGAACTCAACTTCTTTCTTGGACTTCAAATCAAATAATTAAAGGAATGAATTTTCATCAACCAAATCAAATATGCTAAAAAATTACTCAAACGCTTTGGATTGGACAACACTACTAGTAAACCAACACCAATGAGTACAACTACATTACTTGACAAAGATGAAAATAGTAAGAATGTTAATCAAAAGCTTTATTGAGGTATGATTGGATCACTTCTTTACATTACAGCTAGTAGACCCGATATTATGTTTAGTGTTTGTTTATGTGCAAGATTTCAATCTAATCCTAAAGAGTCACACTTTAAACCAGTAAAAAGAATTTTTAGATATCTTAAAGGTACTACGAATTTTGGTTTATTTTATCCAAAGAATTGCACATTTGATTTATTATCATATAGTGATGCTAATTTTGCCGAATGCAAATCTGATAGAAAAAGTACAAGTGGTACGTGTCATTTCTTAGGACATTCACTTGTATCTTACTTTAGTAAAAAGTAAAATTCAGTATCGTTATCAACAACAGAAGCAGAATATATTGCTGCAAGTTTTGTGTGCACAAGTTCTATGGATGAAACAAACATTGGCTGATTATGGTATAGTTTGTTCGTATAGTTTGTCCTACATCCTCCATAACGTGTAATAATTCTTGTGCCATTAATTTATCTAAAAATCCATCCACTTTTGTGCTTTCTCTACCAGTGCTCAACATTCATGTACAAAATATATTGATATTAGACATCATTTCTTACGTGATCATGTGCTTAAAAGTGATATTTCATTAGAATTTTTATCTACTGATAAACAAATTGTAGATATACTAACAAAACCATTAACAGAAGAAATTTATGTTAAATTAAGAAGGGAATTAGGTATATGTTCAATTGAAGATTTAAATTAAATTTTTAAAACAAATACATATGCATACATACCCTTAATAGTCGACTAATTTGACCTATATAAAATATATATATATATATATATATATATATATATATAATTTTTTTTCACTCTCTAATTCTTGGTGATTGTTTTCTACTTTAACGGGCTTTCTAAGTGACCATTTAACGAGTTTTGGGCCAATGAATCCCAACCCAAGTGAGCTTAGATCATTAAGTATAGAAATACTCATTGGGCTTAATTACTCAGTCAACTTAGGCTTTATAAGATAGAATCACCTTGAATTTAAGAGTTTTTTTTCTTTTTGTTGCCCATTTTTAGCACTCTTCTTTTATAAGGTTAGTTTTTTTAATATATATATATGTGCAAGTATATATATAGTCTGAAAAAATGTGTAAATCAAGATAACTGGAAAAAATATTTTCAACTCTAAGTTAAGCATGTAAAAATTTTATTATTTTTAATTAAAACTCTAAGGTAAGACTTAAGTAAGGTATACTACTTAAAAATTATTTCTTAAGAATTTTATTTGGAGTTATCATAAAAGGTAAACTTGAGTATGTCACTAACTAGGAATTAGAAAATTTAAAATCTATCAATTAGATCAATTATTACTTAACTTTATTAATTTGCAAGTGATAATATTTTTATATATTTTTTTAAACTATGTTAAAAATGCAACAAAATGATAAAATAAAGAGGAAAATATGTACTTCCCACCCCCACACCTAAATTTTGCATTGTCCTCAATGCAAATTCTCTGATGCACAAAGTAAAGCAGATAAGAATTGAAGAACTTACATTTGTTTGGTCGACAATGATGATAAGGATCTGCAATTACTGTTAGTATGAGGATGAAGAAATCAAAGAAGAGAGAAAAATTGTAAGTATATTTTTTTCATTTTATTTTTATTTATTTATTTATTTTTCTTTTTTTTAAAGATAATGAGGTTCATGAAGAACCAACACCTCTTCCTCTCTGAGCGTAGAAAATTCTAAAAATGGTTTTAGACGTTGACCATTTATTTTAAAAATATTACCATTTTTAGGATTTTCTATCTCGACAGGTCCATGTGGAAAAACTTGTTTGACAAAAAATGCACATGTCCATCTTGATCTTAATTTTTCAGGAAAAAGATGCAATTTTGAATTGTACAATAAAACTTTCTGTCCTGGAGAGAAATTTTTTTGTAAAATTAATTTGTCATGAAAAATCTTGGTTTTCTCTTTGTAAATTTTTGAGTTTATGTATGCATCATTCCGAATTTCTTCCAACTCATTTATTTGGAGCAATCTGTCTTTACATGCCGAGTCTGAGTCAAAATTCAACTGTTTTATTGTCCACATTGCTCGATGCTCCAACTCCACTGGTAGGTGACAGGCTTTTTCAAACACTAGTCTGTATGGTGACATCCCAAATTAGCCTTGAAAGCTGTTCTATATGCCTACAGAGCATCATATAATTTTACAGATCAATCTTTTCTGTTATGATTAACTGTTTTTTCTAAGATTTGTTTGATCTGGCTGTTTGTGGCCTGGTTGTTTTCTGTTGTAGTATAGTGGTGAGTATTCCCGCCTGTCACGCGGGTGACCCGGGTTCGATCCCCGACAACGGCGCCAAAAACTTGATACAGCATAATTATGTACCAAAATTATAAGTGCACAATTGATCAAGTTATAGTATAAAAAGTTATCGATCCCACGAGGAAGGTGATTTTAAGAGATTATTAGAATTGGTTCTTATGTTTTGTGCGTGACAAAATAGGATTAAAGAATAAGTGTGATTGTGGAGAGAGATATGATGAGTGGTTGTTTTGATTTATGTGCAAGTAACAATAAATTGAATTTTAGAGAAAAGAAATAAGAATCAAAGAATAAATGAAATCACAAGGAAAGAAAGAAGAAAGAATAAAATCAAGAAATAAAATCAAGAATAAAAAGAAAAAAAATAAAGAAAGTCAAGATGGAGGATTCAATTAAGATATGATAAATCTAGA
The DNA here is from genome assembly GCF_001876935.1 of Asparagus officinalis. Taxonomy (NCBI): domain Eukaryota; kingdom Viridiplantae; phylum Streptophyta; class Magnoliopsida; order Asparagales; family Asparagaceae; genus Asparagus; species Asparagus officinalis. The sequence goes on from NC_033801.1 coordinate 73,939,069, forward strand.
ATTTAATCCACTAACTAACTCAAATATAAAATACAAACTATTCTCTTTTTATCATATTTCGGAATTTAATCCACTAACTAACTCAAATATAAAATACAAACTATTCTCTTTTTATCATATTTCAACTTAGATTTATTAAGCATAGACTATCAAACCATTTAAGGAAAGTATAACCTATCAAATTATCATCTAAGTTAAAATTACTATTCATGGAAAAAATAACAACAAGATAGTAATCCTAGAATTCATAAGCATAACCTATCAAACCATTTAAGATAAACATAGATTATCAAATTCTTCTTCTACCGATTAGTTCTCTAGTTGATTATCCTAAACATGAATATTTTAAGTGTAAAAGAATAATTTGCATAATATAAAAGAAATTAGATTAGCATCATACAATTCTAAGATTCCTACAAGAATTAATTTCTCATCTTAAGAAATAAAAACAAGAAGAAAAAGAACTAATTATAAAATTAAAAAGAAAATAAAAATCTAAACTATGAACAAGAAATAAATCTAACTACAAAGAATTAAAATCTAAACTACAAAATATATTATAAAAATTAAATGCAAGAAAATAAATATACTCTACAAATTAAAGTGCAAAAAGAAATAAAAAAGACAAGAAAATAAATCTACACTACTAACATGAATGTAAATCTAACTAATAAGCAATAATAAAGAAATTACTAAAAAGAAATAAAAGAGAAAAATAAAAGAAATGCAAACCTTCAAATTGCTCTTCATATCCATCCTCATCATTCAACAAAGAGGAGAAAAACAAATTTAAAGTGGAGAAAAATTATTATTATTAATTGTAACAAAAGTTATAATTTTTGGAAGGCCTTCTCAATTAAGAGTAGCCCTCCTCTCCAAATGGAGTTACAAAATTTTTCACACCTTTAACCCCTCACTCTCTACCCCTATTTATAGTAAACATCAGTGAATGAGAGCCATTGGATTAAAATCTTATCCAAAAATAACAAAAATCAGCCATAGATTCGTAACTAACTGTACATCGTATCGATGCCAGCATCGATAGGGGTATCGATTCTGGCATCGATACGGGCATAGATGCAGGCATCGATGCCCCCATCGATGCTGGCATCAATGTCATCTCTTCTCCATTGTGCTGTCTGCAGAATTCCTTGTTGTTTGCTTTTGGGCTTTAGACGTTGGGCTTTGCTTGACTTTTGGGCTTGGACGTTTGGCTTTGATATATATTTTTCTTTCTTCTTTTAGGCTTTGACATTTTTACTTCTTTTGGGCTTAGGCATTTTTCCTTCTTTTGGGCTTCTGTTGATGTTTTCTTGTTTTTGGTTTTGGCCTTTTAGATAATTTGCCAATTGATTTTCCAATGGATTTCTTTGCTTCATTTCTTCATTAAATCAAGGGCTTTTTATTGAGAGATTGGAGTTTGGTTCTTATTCTTCATTAACCTGCAATTAAAGATAAAAGCAATTATTAGTGGTATATTTATTTATATAAAATAAATAATAAGGGTATAAAATTATAATAAAATGTGATTATCACCCATATGAGGAGGTCTACATGAATTAGAATTCTATCTATAAGAAGTCTACATGAATTAGGATTCTATATAGAAGAGGATTTGGATGATCTATTTGAAATAGGACTAGGTTTGGAGAATTCTATATAAGAGGGACCTGAGATCAAATTTTTATATAAGAATAATTATTTTCGGGTGCTATAGCAACCGCCGTGCTACAGTACCCGAGAGGAGAGAGAAAAAGAGAGAGAAGAAGAGAAAGAGGAAAATTCAGATTCCGGATAGCTCGGGTGTCCGATTGCAGTGATTCAAAAGTCATTGTCTTCAAAACGACGACGCCGTTGAGGGTACGGTGCTGGTTTCTCCGTGAGAGTTGAAGATTTTTAGTGAGACGGATTTTAGGGTTTTGGTATCCTAGAGGTAACACTGTATCTTTCTCTTGTGATTTAATCCTCAAGTTCAGGTGTAACTTGGAGGGATTATACTCTTGATTTATAGTGGAATATTTCTCTCTGGATTGCCCCGTAGACGTAGGCATGATTTGCCGAACCACGTTAAATCTTGGTGATTGCTTGCTTGTAGTATTTTTCATTGGTGTCGTTATTCGTTTAGTGTTTAATTCCGCAGATTAATCTCCAAAAAAATCCCCAACAAGTGGTATCAGAGCCTTGGTTCAAGGCGTGCTTTGGGATGGAAAAGATGGAGAGTTTTGGCATAATGATAAAATTGGATGAGTCTAATTGACAAGTATGGAAGTCCAAGATGGAAGATATTCTGCATTATAAAGATTTACATTATCCTATTGAGGGAGATGAAGCCAAGCCACAAAAGATGACTGATAAAGAATGGGAGAAACAACACAGAAACGTGATCGGTTATATTCGGATGTGGATCGACGGTGTTTCATCATGTATCGGATGAGACTAATGCGAAGTCTCTTTGGAAGAAGCTTGAGGATCTCTACGAGCAGAAGACCGTGGGAAATAAGGCGTTTATTATGAGGCGGTTAGTGAACTTGAAATTCAAAGAAGGAAGCAGCATAGCAGGACACTTGAATGAGTTCAAGAGTTTGATTAATCAGTTAGCTACTATGAAGATGACTATCGATGATGAGCTACATGCTTTATTGCTATTGGGTTCTTTGCCAGACAGTTGAGAGACACTGGTTGTGACAGTTAGCAACACAGCTCCAGATGGTGTGTTATCAATAAGTATGGTTAGTAGCAGTTTATTCAATGAGGAGACTCGGAGAAAGTCTACCAGCACAAATAACTCATAAGCACTTGTCATAGAGAACAGGGGCAGGAGCAGGTACAGGGACTAGTCCAGAGGTCGTGGCACATCCAAGGGAAGATCAAAGTCTAAAGAGAGAGGTTGTTTTTATTATGGGAAGCCAGGTCATATCAAGAAAAAATGTTGGGCATTGAAGAAAGGGCAAGCTGAGAAAAAAGATGAAAAGACAGATGAGAAGAAAAAAGCTGACAGTAACACTACAGCTACTTTGTCTGAGACCAATGTTATTCTCATTTGCAAGGAAGAAGATTGTATGTATGTTACAAGTTAGAATTCCGAGTGGATAGTAGATACAAGATCTACATGTCATGCTACCTCCAATCAAGACCTTTTCACGTCGTATAAGGCAGGTGACTTTGGCAATGTGAAGATGAGCAATACTAGCTACTCAAATTGTGGGACTTGGTGATATACACTTGCAGATAGATACCGGATGCACATTGATCTTAAAGAATGTGCGGCATGTTCTCAATTTGCGGCTCAACTTGATTTCGGGTCTTGCTTTGGACTGAATGGGATATGAAATTCAATTTGGTGGAGGAAAATGTAAAATCACCAAAGGCTCTCTTGTGGTGGCTAGAGGAAATGCATGTTGCAATTTATACAAGACTCAAGCGAAGGCTTCATATGATTCTTTGAGCGTGGCTCAAGACGGTGACACTCTCAGTTTATGGCATAAGAGGCTCGGGCACATAAGCGAGAAGGGGTTGCAGATATTAGCAAAGAAGTCTCTCATTCCTTTTGTCAAAGGTTCGTCACTCACCCCTTGTGATTATTGTTTATTTGGCAAACAACATAGAGTTTCTTTTAGTAAGCCTTCTAAAAGAAAAGATAATATTTTGGGTTTGATTTATTCTGATGTTTGTGGTCCTATTGAGGTGGAGTCCTTGGGTGGTAATAAGTATTTTGTCACATTTATTGATGATGCATCGCGGAAGATATGGGTTTTCTTATTAAGGACAAAGGATTAGGTGTTTTCAGTCTTCCAGCGGTTTTATTCCATGGTGGAGAGGCAGATAGGAAATAAGTTGAAGTGTTTGCGCACCGATAATGGAGGAGAGTACACTTCCATTCAGTTTAGAGATTATTGCTCCAAGCATGGTATTCGGCATCAGAGGACAGAGCCCGGCACACCGCAGCATAATGGAGTTGCAGAGAGTTATAACAGGACTATTATAGAGAAAGTCAGATGCATGTTGAAGATGGCGAAGTTACCTAAGAGCTTCTGGGCTGAAGCTGTTCGCACTGCATGCTACATAATCAACAAGTCTCCTTCAGTTCCTTTGGATTTTGATATTCCAGAGAGAGTTTGGTCTGGAAAAGATATTTCCTATTCTCATTTGAAGGTGTTTGGTTGCAAGACGTTTGCACACATTCCAAAGGAGAAGAGACAGAGGCTTGATGATATAGCGGTTCCTTGCATCTTTATTGGTTATGGAGAAGATGAGTTCGGCTACAAACTATGGGATCCAGAAAAGAGACAAATGATTAGATGAGCAGATGTGATTTTTCAGGAGGATCAGACTATTGCAGATCTTAGGAGAGCAGAGCAGTCAGAAAGTATTGCTAGTGAGATTCTAGATTTAACACCTGTTTCGTCTCCAGTATAGTTGCATCCTACAGATACAGAGCAGGTGCATGATGATGATGTTGATGATGACAGTCCGATACTAGAGTAGGGAGACGATGATCAGAATCACGAGCATGAGGCTCCTCAGCAGGGGGAGCATCACCAGCAACAGGAGTTTGCAGAGCCACAACTTAGGAGGTCAGCTAGAGAGCATCGACCATCCACGATATATCCTTTTTCAGAGTATTCTTTACTGACAGAAGAGAGGGAGCCAGAAAGCTTTCAGGAGGCACATATTCATAAAGACAAGGACAGATGACAGGCTATGAAGGAAGAGATGAAGTCTCTTGAAAAGAACGATACTTATGAGTTGGTGGATTTGCCAAAGGACAGAAAAGCTTTGAAGAACAAGTGGGTGTTCAAGTTAAAAAAGGATGGTTACAAAGAGATTTATAAATACAAAGCTAGATTAGTGGTGAAAGGCTTTGGTCAAAAAAAGGGCATTGATTTTGATAAAATTTTTTCACCGGTTGTGAAGATGACATCCATTAGAGTTATCTTAGGTTTAGCAGCTAGTTTAGACCTCGAGATTGAGCAGCTTGATGTGAAAACTACATTCCTTCATGGTGATTTGGAGGAGGAGATCTATATGGAGTAGCCGGAAGGTTTTGAAGTGCAGGGAAAAGAACACATGGTTTGCAGGTTGAAGAAGAGTCTCTATGGTTTGAAGTAGTCACACAGGCAGTAGTACAAGAAATTTGATTCTTTCGTACTGAGTCATGGCTGCCAGAGGACAGTTGTAGATTCGTGTGTATATTTCAGGAGAATTTCAGATTCTAGCTTCATTATCCTTTTGCTTTATGTGGACGACATGTTGATTGTTGGTCAGAATAGTTAGATAATCGGTGGACTGAAGAATGAGTTATTTAAAGCTTTTGACATGAAGGATTTGGGCTCGGCACAACAGATTCTTGGTATGGATATTATTCGTAACATGAAAGCCAGGAAGTTATGGTTATCACAGGAGAAATATGTTGAACGGCTACTTGATAGATTCAACATGAAAGATGCTAAGTCAGTCAGTACTCCGCTTGCAGGACATTTGAAGCTTAGCAAGAAATTTTGCCCGACTACAGATAAGGAAAAGAGTGAGATAAAGAATATTCCTTACTCTTCAGCTGTATGGAGTTTGATGTATGCCATGGTTTGCACTCAGCTAGATATAGCTCATGCAGTTGGCGTTGTGAGCAGGTTTCTTTCTAATCCAGGAAAAATTCATTGGGAAGGTGTAAAGTGGATCTTAAAATATTTGAAAGACAGTTCCAGATTGTGTTTGAGTTTTGGAGGTTCGAAGGTAGTATTATACGGTTTTACAGATGCGGATATGGCAGGTGATCTCGATCACAGGAAGTCTACCTCATGTTGGTTGTTCACTTTTGCAGGGGGAGCAGTATCATGACAGTCCAGGTTGCAGAAGTGTGTTGCTTTATCTACAACAAAGGTGGAATATATTGCAGCTGCAGAAGCCGGTAAGGAGATAATTTGGTTGAGAAGATTTTTGCATGAGTTAGGCTTGCAGCAGGACAATTATCAAATCATCATTGATAGTCAAAGTGCTCTTGATTTGAGCAAGAATTCTACATTCCACTCCAAGATAAAACACATCGATGTGAGATATTATTGGCTTAGAGAAGCTGTTGAGAAAGAGGAGCTAAAGTTACAGAAGATTCACACAGATGAAAATCCAGCAGATTTTTTAACAAAGATCGTTTTCAGAGAGAAGACAGAGTTATGTCGGCGATTGGCCGGCATGAACTCCCATTGAGGAGTAAATATTAACATATCCCCTCGGACTGGAGGGGGAGATTGTTGTGGGTCCAGCCCAAGATAAGGCCCACATGAGGATGTCTACATGAATTAGAATTCTATCTATAAGAAGTCTACATGAATTAGGATTCTATATAGAAGAGGATTTGGATGATCTATTTGAAATAAGAATAGGTTTGGAGAATTCTATATAAGAGAGACCTGAGATCAAATTTTTATATAAGAATAATTTTTTCGGGTGCTACAGTAACCGCCGCCCTACAGTACCCGAGAGGAGAGAGAAAAAGAGAGAGAAAAAGAGAGAGAAGAAGAGAAAGAGGAAAATTCAGATTCCGGATAGGTCGGGTGTCCGATTGTAGTGATTCAAAAGTCGTTGTCTTCAGAACGACGACGCTGTTGAGGGTACGGTACTGGTTTCTCCACGGGAGTTGAAAATTTTTGTTGAGACGGGTTTTAGGGGTTTGGTGTCCTAGAGGTAACAGTGTATCTTTCTCTTGTGATTTAATCCTCAAGTTCAGGTGTAACTTGGAGGGATTGTACTCTTGATTCATAGTAGAATATTTCTCTCTAGATTGCCCTATGGACGTAGGCATGATTTGCCGAACCATGTTAAATCTTGGTGTTTTCTTGCTTGTAGTATTTTTCATTGGTGCCGTTATTCGTTTAGTGTTTAATTCCGTAGATTAATCTCCAAAAAAAATCCCCAACATAACCAACTACCTTCACAAATTTCTTTTAAACAATTAGATTGGTTGGGGGGGACCATGCCCCCTCCTGCCAATGAATGGCTTTGCCACTGATGTCAGGAACCATGTCCACTATAGCTATTTTTAAAACATCTGGTTATTGCTAACAATGTAGCAGTCGTTGCGAAACAAAGTTCCTTTACATGTGTCTCTGTAATTATGTTTCATACTTTTTGACTAATTGTTTGAATCATGCCATCTACCATAACATCTACAATAACTTGTCTCTTTGCACATAGTAGCAATTTTGTAGCCTTGGTTCTTCTCCCTTATAACTTCAAAGCCCAATGGTGCAATTGAATTCTTTACTAGGGTCTAATATTATGGGGTTAGAAAACTTTATTCCCAATGCAGAGTGTGGCTTAAGAAAACGTTTCTCCAACTAAATCTTACAAAAAATTTCTCTCTTTCAACGTTCTCCACCATAGTAGATTCAGTTATGTATAGCTTGATTGTAGGCTCAACATCTTCATCACTAACAATGTCAGCTCCATCAGCCCTCCTACGCATACTAGCTTCAATCTCAGTCTCATCTTCATCTTCATTAATTTTATTAGCTATAGTATTCTCCTATCGTAATTCTTTGGCTGATATTATCCCTTTCAAATTCCACATATTCTTCTCAAGTTTGATCTTTATCATAGTGCTGCTTACACTACTTTTACATTGGAATGCTAGGGGTCAGTCATTTGATCCTGCACAGATTATTTTTGTATGGATGTCATTTGTTGCCTAGGGACATGGTTGAGAAGCAGAACACGCATCTAGTATATCCCTTCCTAATCACTTGCATCTGCAAGGATCACATGATTCTTGTTTCACATTCTGATCAGATGGAGAACGAAAGAACAACCTTATGTGATGAGATGGCCAGAAAGAGCGTAGGAGCGAGAGGAGAGGGAAAGTCATCAGCTAGTCAACCATTAGGGTCCCAGCCTATAGGAGATGATATTCCAGGCTCTTCAGGGGGTGGTGATTCTCAGTGGACTTTGGATTCACTAGAAGAGAGGATGGAGCAAATGCACATGGAGATGAGGACGCAACACCAGTATTACCGATGCATCTCTCTATCATTTGATGAAATATGTTCACCGATCTGAACCTACACTTCACACGTCACAAAGTTTATGGAGATTTTGTGCTCGAGGCAGCCCATTGATATGGCCGAGAGGAAATGGAGAGAGACGATGACTAACGATGGCTTTTTATCTTTTGTTTTCTAGGTCCAGGATTATTTTTCTTTTTTCTTTATTTTACACTTATTTTTCTTTTCTTATTATTCTGGACTTGTATCTTTAGATGATGCATGAGATACACTGGCATGTACTAACTATTATTTGTTTTCACTACATATCTATTTAATTAGTTCTTCTATGCATGCTCACTTGACCTGTCGTATGTACATTTTGTTTGTTTTTATTTGATTTCTTATTGAAAAAATAAAATAAAAATTTCTCTTTTTTTCTTATGAAAAATAAAAAACAAATTTAAAATATCTTTTTCTTTATTTTACATTTTTTAATAAATAACTTGTACATACTTTTGTATATGATTTTACATGAAATATCAGATATGATTATCTGTATGTCTATAAGCATGAATTTATCATATTGATTCACATACTTTTCACATTCTTTATATTATATGTGCACACTTAGTTACACATGTCTGGTTGATAAATATGATGGTTTGTGATATGTTTCATATTACTTTTCACACTTCAGTATTATCGTATCATGATTAGTCTTGTAACAGTAAGAATAAATATTTCTATATGTTGTTCATACAGTGTTTTTAGATATATCAAATAGTTTTTGAGCTCAATCTACATTTAAACACAGCACCAAGATTTTTATTGATGTACAAAGTATATATAGGCTATAAAACATCAAGCAAAAAAGAGTTTGTTTGTGAAAAGGATAGTCAAATACCTACACTCTATTAATCTACAAAAAATTTTGAGTGTATTCGTTAAAAAATGGTCAATGACCCACACTCATGGATATGATTGTGCAATATCTCAAGGGTATCCATCATATGCCAAATATTTTCAATATTTAGAGATGGTGTACATCGTCCTTCAAACACTATAGTTCTTCCTTTTAAATTTTCCTATATGATTGAGGTGATAGATCGAGATTTTAGACCTTTTCTAAAGGTTGAGATAATTTAAGTTGTGTAACAAAAGAAGAAGCTCAAACTAGATAAGATAGATCTAAATTCATTTTATAACTAATATAATTACTTTTATTATTATTTTATAAACTTTTCCTTGATATCTTCATAGTTTGTGTGTGAATTTTAATATGACTTATCATCATGATTCACATGTTTTAAAGCTAAATATGTATATCTCGTGCTATTTTTTATAAAATTCTTTGGTGAACCGATATGTATTTCTCTTTCTTTCACCTTTGGATAATTTTTATTTAGATTTTCAGGTATATTATATCTCCTAGATATATTTTATTTTGATAAAAAAAGGAGAAAGGGTGGAAATTTGAAATTTTTCAAAATTTTACTTTGTTTCAGGGGAATAAAATTTACATATTTTTGAATATTGGAGTTTCTTACTTCAAGGGTAGTTTCTAGAAAACATGTATTTTTTATGTATGCATATTTATAAGGGGAGCTTTGCATTGTATTTATATGTGAGTTATGAGTTTATCTTGATCTGAATATATATATATATATATCATATTTTAGATTTTTTATTTCAAATTTTGAGTTTTGTTATTATCAAAAGGAGAAGATTGTTAGAACGTTATTCAGGTAGAACATTGTTCATGCAATACCTCTTGTTTGATTAATAATAAACTCTTATTTGCTATTGATATGTTTGTGAGATGAAATATTTTAGGTATAAAGAGTTACGAACAAGTTGCGCTTCAAAATAATGAAAAACTCAACACGAACATTGAGTTTATCCTTTGAAATATTGATAGTCATGAGGCATCATCGATGGCCAGTCAAGTCATCAATGGGCTACATGAAGAATCAGAGAAATAAAAATCAAATTTTGGACCATAAGTGGTCTATAGTCGATCATCAATGATCGCAAGGACCATCAATGGACTACAATCCTAGAAATTTAGAAACCAGAATTTACACAATCGATGGACTACAGTCAACTATTGATGGTCATTAATGGATCATTGATAATTGTGACCTACCAATGATAGTTTGCATGTGATTTTGGCAGTTTTGAAAAGATTTTAAGATTCAATCTCAGTCTTCCATTAATAGTTTTGGATTTCTATTGAAACTCTAATTAGAGGATCTCTTTCCAATATTTTTAAGGCCTATTTAAAGGGGAATTGAAAATGAGATTTAAGAGTAAGAAGCTAGAAGGCAATTATATAAAAAAAGAGATCTTATTCCAGGGGGTGAGAGAGAGAGAGAGAGAGAGAGAGAGAGAGAGAGTTTGATTTGAGAATTTAACCCCTGGAGCCTCGTTCAAACTTCCTCTCATAGTGCTCATCGTTGAAGAATTATTTTAGAGAGGAGAAGTGTTCTCTGCATTCAATTTTAACATCGTTTCTTCACGAATTGTCATCTACATTGATTTGAAGAACAATTTGATAAAGGACTGTAAGATTGTTCTTTTGTACTTTAATTGTTTTGGTTTGTTGTATTTCAAAGAGTTTAACGATATACTCAAGCTAGGATAACTGAGGGTTGGTCTACTCAAGCCAGGTTAATTAAGGGTTTGACTAACTAGAGTTAGATTTCTTCTGATCATTGTGAAAAGTTATGTTAGATGGCTGATTTCGGATATATTTCAGGGTATGGTCTTTGAAGCCTAGTGAATTGGATTGTGATTTAGTTGAACTCTGGTCATAGTGAGAAAGACCATTCATGAGTGGACGTGGCATTTTAATCTAAACTACTAAGCCTAGTGAATCTGATTGTGATTTAGCTGAACTCTGATTATAGTGAGAAAGGCCCTTTGTGAGTGGATGTGGCATTTTGATCCGAACTACTATAAAAATCTCATGTGTTCGTATGTTGGTTTGCTTTTAGTTTTTCGCTTATTATATTATTGCTGCTAATTCTAATTTAGTCGAAAAAATTTAGCAATCTTATTCACCCCCTCTTCTAGGCTTGCATCCTAGTTCCTTCAAGTAGCACTGACCCTGTCAACTTATTCTACCTTTCGAATGCTATTCCTCGCTTCTTCAATATCGGTCCATTACTCTCCTCCCTCCCTCACTTGAGCCACCATCAACATCCGTTATCTAGCATCTACTCTTTAACCCACAGCCTCCTCCTCTTCTGTGATTCGAAACCCACTAATTACTACTTCATCAACCCCTTCATCGAAGCTAATGTCATTCCAAGCCCCCAAGACCACATCAACCGCAAGATCGTGCGATCGTCATCTTCAACGATGTCACCCGTTCCTATCATATTATTTGTCTCGTTAGGATCAATTATTATAGAGATCTTGAATATTCCTACCACTGCTTCGACGTGTTCTCCTGGTTTACATACCAATGGACCTCACCTTCGACCCTCAATGATCCTGATATCAACATTGATCAAGATATTAGGGTTTCTTGTGGCTCGATAACCTACTGGTTGGCTACAAGAAGTTGTCAAGTGTTCTTGGTTAAGTATGATGTTGAGAGGAATGACGTGAGAGAATTGTCATTTCCTATGGTGCTGAGCCCCTATGGCAGTGATGGACCTAGGATTTTTTCCCCTGGCGGCCAAAAAACAATCATCATAGTATGCATCAACAAAAATAAGATAAAATATGATAATTGTATGATATATTTTCCTCAATTGTAGTTGGCTTTACTATAACAACAAACTACAAAATTCAGTTTGAAGACCCGACAAATTAACAATATACTGTAAAGTATATCACTGAAATTTACTTCAAACCATGATAAATAAGAAGCAAAGAAATATAACATGATCCAAAGAAATTTAGCAATCTTATTCACCCCCTCTTCTAGGCTTGCATCCTAGTTCCTTCAAGTAGCACTGACCCCGTCAACTTATTCTACCTTTCGAATGCTATTCCTCGCTTCTTCAATATCGGTCCATTACTCTCCTCCCTCCCTCACTTGAGCCACCATCAACATCCCTTATCTGGCATCTACTCTTTAACCCACAACCTCCTCCTCTTCTGTGATTCGAAACCCACTTACCATGTCATCAACCCCTTCATCGAAGCTAATGTCATTCCAAGCCCCCAAGACCACATCAACCGCAAGATCGTGCGATCGTCATCTTCAATGACGTCACCCGTTCCTATCATATTATTTGTCTCGTTAGGATCAATTATTACAGAGACCTTGAATATTCCTACCACTGCTTCGACGTGTTCTCCTGGTTTACATATCAATGGACCTCACCTTCGACCCTCAATGATCCTGATATCAACATTGATCAAGATGTTAGGGTTTCTTGTGGCTCGATAACCTACTGGTTGGCTACAAGAAGTTGTCAAGTGTTCTTGGTTAAGTATGATGTTGAGAGGAATGACGTGAGAGAATTGTCATTTCCTATGGTGCTGAGCCCCTATGGCAGTGATGGACCTAGGATTTTTTATGACGTGAGAGAATTGTCATTTCCTATGGTGCTGAGCCCCTATGGCAGTGATGGACCTAGGATTTTTTTCCCCGGCGGCCAAAAAACAATCATCATAGTATGCATCAACAAAAATAAGATAAAATATGATAATTGTATGATATATTTTCCTCAATTGTAGTTGGCTTTACTATAACAACAAACTACAAAATTCAGTTTGAAGACCCGACAAATTAACAATATAGTGTAAAGTATATCACTGAAATTTACTTCAAACCATGATAAATAAGAAGCAAAGCAATATAACATGATCCAAAGAAAAGATTCTAACTTTAATAAACAAATCTCCAAATTTGTGTTTTTCAGACTAGACCTTAGCCTCAAAAGCAATTATGTAAAAATTTAAATAAAAAATTCCTCAAAAATGGAAAAGAAAAATTGCTAAATAATGGAAGCAGGTTGTTTTTATTTTCGATTTGGGCAGACAACCGAAACAGTTGGATTTGATGTGATTAATTGAATTTGTCTTAGTTGTTTAGATTATTGGATATATGTTTCTATAGACCCACTTAAACTCCTAACTAGTGCACAACCATATTTACTTACTACTAGTCCATTCTTTTGTAAAAATCCAGGGATGGCCAGCACGCCCCCACCCCTCCCCCCACCCCCTTCCGCGTCATTGCCATGTGAGACGTTGCAGCTGGGAAGAGTGGGAGAAAACGTCGGCTTAGTTAGTTGTCGTGAACAATCGTAAAGTGGAGCTCTATTTTGAAGTCCGGTGAAGAGGAATGGGATCCTTTTGGATTCTTGGATGTTACAGGCAATAGGGGTATGTTTAGGTCGATGTGAGTTCCTATGAGGTTTGAGAGTTCGAGAGTCCAGGTGGTGTTTTGGGTTGATGGGTCCTTGTTTATGTGGGAAAATGATGAGTTTGAATGTGTTGTATTTTTTGGTCAAAACCGCTTTCCAAAATGAGTTTTCAAACTATATATATATATTAACTACAAGTATTTTTCATAAATACTTAGTAGCCTAGTGGAAAGTTAAAGTTTTGGTGTCTCAAAAGGTCCTCTGTTCGATGCTTGCCAACGACAAACCAAGAAGTGTTTTATTTTAATTAATCCCTCATAAGTTCTAATGGGTTGTGGGTCATGGACCGTGGGCTCGTGGGCTCGTGGACCGTGGGCAAATAGGCTAGGATCGGGGCTAATCGGGCTGAGGCGCTAAGTGGTGCTTTATTAGGCGCACTTTGCACGGATGCATCGGGGTGAGGTAGCGCTCTTTGACGCCATGTTGGCTGCCACGAAGGTTGCCTCGCAGGTTGCTTCGCAACATGCGGATGAGCTACACATTCACATGAGGGTGTGACCCTAGCGTTTTCACAATCAGACGAGGTTCGTCAATTGGTTGACAAGGTTTTACATGTTCCACGATGTTCGTCTTATTGATGAGATTCGTCTGATTCACTAGATTAAAACGAGGTTCTCCTGTTTGATGAGGTTCGCTCATTCGATCGACGAGGTTCGCTACTTCGACGATGTTTGCCTGTTTGACGAGGTTCACTCATTCTATGAGGTTCGCCTATTTGACAAGGTTCGTTCATTTGACAAGGTTCGCCCGTTCGATGAGGTTCGCCCATTTGACGAGATTCGTCCTACAAACGATGTTCATCTGATTTGTTGAGACGTGACCCTCGCGTTTTATAGTAACACGTCTATTGATTACCTCGTATTTAGGAGTTATTGCATGTAGCAGTTACAACAGCATTTACATCAATTTAATGGATTGTTGTTATAATCATAATTGCCATTATGATTTGTAGCAGCCACATTAATTGAGGGTGACTCTTGACCTGGCCTTAGAGGCCTATAAATAGCGCCATTTGGGCAGCTCTTGGTGTGAACATGAAATACGAACGTCAGATCGAGGATATCTTGACATTGTTGCTATTGTGCTGCTGCAGAAATTGTGCCCCTAAGAACTTGTCCTGAAATCAAAAGGTTCTGAACCGAAAGGTTCTGAACCGAAAGGTTCTGAGATCGAGGAGATATTTACCTTGACCGAAAGGCCTTATAGATCAAGGAGAACTTGACAGTACTGAGTTGGTACACACCAAAGTACTGTACTACTATTCCTGAAAGCAGTTTGGCCTTAGGATCCTTACACCGGAGTAGGCCAAATATTGCTTTAAGCACAACATTTCACAAACACACAACAGTGAACTAAAAAAGTTTAAAATTATAGCACATCAAAATTTCTCTATTTTATTCTAGATTTTAACCATAATATCCAACAATCTTAAAGAAATAAATCTCATCTACTGCGAGGACTCTTGGAATGGATTGTCTTAAGTTAAAGAATTTTGACGGATCCAACTTCAACGCATGGCGTCGGAAAGTAATCTTCGGGATACAACTCCTAAAGATCTACTATGTGGTTTCTAAGGAGAAACCCAACTTTGAACACTACTTTGAGTCTGAAGCCTCTTGGGCTAAAGATGATTATTTCTGCAGGAGTTATCTCCTTAACTGTCTGGTTGATCATCTGGCAGATGCTTACACCAATAAGCCCTTTGCAAAGGAAATCTAGAATGCTCTGGAAGACCAATACAAGGATGAGGAGAAATTGTCTAAGTCTCATCTCATTAACAAGTTTTTGGACTTCAAATCTAAAGATGACACTGAGGTTTTGCCTCAAGTTAAAGAGCTTGAAAAGCTTGTTATGAAGCTGAAGGATGAAAAAATCAATCTTTGTCAAACCTTCATTTCTGGTGCAATTGTCAACAAGCTTCCTCCATCTTAGATATCATTCTCTATGGACATTCGAAGAAGGAAAAGATATGTGACTCTGTCTGATTTGAAGAGGTTCATTCAGATCGAGGACGAGATCGGACTCGCACGAAGAATGAGCTCCTAGCTAAGCAGAAGACATCTACTAACATGGTGGCTGCTAACTCTGAGAAGAATACTAATTCTTTTTAAAAGAAGAAGAAGAAGCCATTTAACAAAAAGAAAAACTATAATCCAAAGAACCTGAATGTTTAGAAGAAAGATTTCAAGAAGAGTGGCAAATGCTTTAACTGTAGGAAACAAGGACATTTTTCCAAGGACTGCAAAGCACTAAAGAATGGAATATCACACAATGTTAATCAAGTTGACAATTATGTGGCTATTCTCTTCTAAGTGATAATTCCCAACAATGTCTCTGATTAGTGGTTAGATATAGGCGCTACATGTCATGTCTGCTCCAACAGAGATTTGTTCTCTTCCTATGTTGCTGCCAAGAGAACGTATCAATTGCTAATCGTTCTGTAGTTCCTGTTCTTGGAACTGGGACTGTGGTTCTAACTCTCTCTTCAGGGAAGACTCTTACATTAAAAGATATGAAACATGTTCCCTCAATTGCCAAAAACTTAGTTTCTGGAAGCATGCTGTGTGATGCAGGTATGAGGCTGGATTTCCAAGGAGCTAATGCTGTGTTATCATTTAAGAAAATGAATTTTGACAATGCATATTATGCTGATGGCATGTATAAGATTAGTACTATTGTGCGCAACTCAGTTGTACATGAAGTATTCTCTTCTTCTTACTCCTCTGTATTATGGCACAATAGGCTAGGACATGTAAATTATAGAAAGTTGTCTAGCATGGAGAAGTTAGGATTACTTCCGAAATATGGGGGTAACAAACCTGAGAAGTGTAAACTCTGCACGCAAGCGAAGTTGATAAGGAAGCCCGTTCCAAGTGTCACAAGGGGCACCAACCTATTGGATCTGATTCACTTAGATAGTTGTGATTTCAAGAGCTTCATCACTCGAGGCGGCATGAAGTACTTCATCACCTTCATTGATGATCATTCTCTCTTCTACCACATCTACTTGCTAAAATCTAAAGATGAAGCCTTCAGCAAGTTTATTAAATTTCGGACTCGAGTGGAGAAGCAACTTGGACTTTATGTGAAAAGACTCAAGAGCGACAGAGGAGGAGAGTACCGATCTAAGAAGTCGGAAACATACTTCAAGGAGCATGGAATCATTGCTGAAACTACAGCTCCGTATTCTCCACAATCTAATGGGATTATAGAAAGAAATAATCACCCATTGACCGAGATGGTGAATTCCATGCTAATCATATCTAGTCTACCTACCTGCTATTGGGGAGAGGCTTTGTTAATGGCAAACTAAATTCTGAATAGACTATCCTATTCCAAAACTAATAGTACTCCTCATCAGTTATGGTTGGGATATCTAGATCCTTTCGATAGTCTAAAGTGTAGGGGTGTCTCGCATATTTTCGAGTTTAATATATCAGAAGGCCTAAGCTCGGACCAAAGACAAACAGATGTGTGTTTCTTGGCTTTGTTGAAGATAGCGATGCTTGCAGGTTCCTTAACCTTGGAACCAACTCCATCATTGAAGCTCGGGATGCAGAATTCTTTAAGGATAAATTTATCAAAGATAAATATTTATTGGTCAAAGATATAGTAAAGAATGTTAGTACGTCAGATGCACCAGAGGAGCCAGTTTCGCAAGAAACTGAAAGGGTCAATGATGAAGAAGTTACCAAACTATCTTCCAAGCGTGTCAGGGGACAGAAAGATTTTGGAAATGACTTCATAACCTATAATATATAAAGAGATCCACAGACTTTTCAAGAAACAATACAGTCAACAGATGCTCTCCTATGGAAAGAAGCAATAGATGATGAGATAAGTTCATTGATCCAAAATCACACGTGGGAGCTGGTGGATGTACCTGAAGGTGCTAGACCTATCAGTTACAAGTGGATCTTTAAGAAGAAGTTGTACTATTGAGAAGTACAAAGTAAGACTGGTGGCAAAAGAATTCTCTTAGAGAGAAGGAATAAATATCTTTGATATCTATGCACCAATTTGCAGGATCACTACCATCAGAGCGCTTATCGCATGGGCGGTAATAAAAAAGTTCGTCATACATCAAATGGATATGAAGATTGCCTTTCTCAATGGAGACCTCACAGAAGAGATCTACATGAAGAAACTAGAAGGACTTGATGCTCTAACTGGTAAAGTGTGTAAACTTATTAAGTCTCTATATAGACTTAAGTAGACACCAAAACTTTGGCAGGAGAAGTTCGATGGGGTTGTTCGTAATAATGGGTATCAAGTCAGTGAGTCTGATAAGTGCCTATACATCAAGCTCGCTGAAGGAAAGGTGGTTGTTATCTTCCTCTATATGGATGATATGCTCATCATCGGGAGTGATTTGGATATAGTAACATCTACCAAAAAATTTCTATCAGCACAGTTCAGCATGAAGGACCTTAGAACTACGGATGTGATTCTCGGAATCAAAATCATATACTCTGAAGAGGGTATTGGATTGTCCTAATCTCATTATGTTAAGAGTATGCTAAGAAAGTATGGCTACTATGACCTGTCAGAACTGTCAGTGCCGTATGATTACAACAAGAAGCTTCGACCGAACACTAGAAGACCAGTAGAGCAGCTAAGGTACTCAAATATTATTGGGAGTCTTATGTACGCAATGAGCTGTACAAATCTAGATATAACATCCGCGGTAGGAATGCTTAGTAGGTTACAAGTAACCCTAGAAAGCTTTATTGGAATGATGTCCAGAGATTAATGAGATACTTGAAAGGAACTATAGGTCTGGGCCTATTCTATACTGGATATCCAACTATAATCGAAGGCTATTCAGATACGAGCTGGTGCTCAGAACTAGATGAGTGCAGATCTGCTGGAGGTTTTGTATTCACCATGGGTGGAGCTGTCATCTCGTGGAAGTCTAAGAAGCAAACTATGATTACACAGTCATCGATGGAATCTGAGTTTTTCGCACTTTGTGCTACAGGAGATGAAGCTGAGTGGCTCAGTTGTATTCTCTGAGACCTTCTATTGACAAAATTACGAGGCATAATTACTATCTATTGTGATAATCATGTGACAAGTGTTGTGGTAGCGAACTCATTGTTCAATGGAAAGAAATTGACTATTCGTCTGAAGCATGGCTATTTGAGAGAACTCATCTGCCAAGGAGTAATCTTTGTGATTAACGTCCGGTCTTCAGAGAATGTGGCTGATCCTTTGACTAAAGATCTGAAAAAGGACATAGACAAATGGACGTCTGTTGGAATAGGTCTCAAAGTTTTGTGAGTCATACAAATATTTACCATTTACATCAAGTTATTAGTTCAAAGCTTACGCTACTAATGATAAGATGATTGGTTCAAAAGTCTGTGATTGACGTCTGGTCTTCAGAGAATGTGGCTGATCCTTTGACTAAAGATCTGAAAAAGGACATAGACAAATGGACGTCTGTTGGAATAGGTCTCAAAGTTTTGTGAGTCATACAAATATTTACCATTTACATCAAGTTATTAGTTCAAAGCTTACGCTACTAATGATAAGATGATTGGTTCAAAAGTCGAGTAAGATTTGTAAAGCTTGGTGAGTCTTACGAATACTTACCATTTACATCAAGTTATTAGTTTAAAGCTTATGCTACTAGTGATAAGATGATTGGTTCAAAAGTCAAGTAAGAATTACAAGTAAAATCCTATCATGGTAAATAGGATGGTTGTTAAGCCTTAATGACTCCAAAGCATTTTGGATGCAGGATGTTGGATAGGTAACATGCCTAAAGGACTCACCGATGATCCTATCATGTAAAGGGGTTGGCTGTTAAGCCTTAATGAGTCCAAAGTATTTCAGATGTGAGGTGTTAGATAGGAAACACGTCTAAAGGACTCACCTAGAATCCTATCATGAGAGAGGATGGTTCTTAAGCCTTAATGAGTTCAAAGCATTTCGGATGCAGGATGTTTGATAAGAAACATGCCTAAAGAACTCACCTATACATGGGTGGTGATTTGGCCATCTCCTATGGTGTCTTGCGGAAAGATACTTAAAGCCCTAGTAGAAATAAGGACATGCACAGGGCCATAAATGTGCAAGGCAAAGGCAAAGGTAAGTATAGTTCAAAGTGAAAGCTACCACAGATGAGTTTGATCTTGTGTGATCATTGGATTTTAGACATGTGCTAGTTCAAATCTCTGCGACACCATGCATCTATCTTTTATTCAGTTGGTCTAAGGGGGATTCAAGTCCTTGTGACATCTACCTTATGCACAACAATTGAAACAACGGTATCATAATATGACACTAGTTTAAAAACTTGTGGGGGATTATTGGATTTTTTGGTCAAAACCATTTTCCAAAATGAGTTTTCAAACAATATATATTAACTACAAGTACTTTTCATAAATGCTTAGTTGTCTAGTGGAAAGTTAAAGTTTTGGTGTTTCAAAATGTCCTTTGTTTGAGGCTTGCCAACGACAAGCCGAGAAGTATTTTATTTTAATTAATCCTTCATAAGTTCTAGTGGATCGTGGGTCGTGAGTCGTGGGTTGTGGGCCGTGGGCTCATAGGCCATGGGCTAATGGGTCAGGGATCGGGGCTAATCTGGCTGATGCGCTAAGTGACGCTTTGTTAGGCGCACTTTACACTTCGCACGGATACATTAGGGCGAGGTGACGCTCTTTGACGCCACGTTGGCTGCCACGAAGGTTACCTTCCAGGCTACTTCGCAGCTTGCGGAAGAGCTACGCATTCGCACGAGGGTGTGACCCTAGCGTTCTCGCAATCAGACGAGGTTCGTCAATTGATTGACAAGGTTCTACCTGTTCGACGATGTTCGTCTTATTGACGAGGTTCATCTGATTCACCAGATCAGACGAGGTTTGCCTGTTTGATGAGGTTCACCTATGTGACGAGGTTCGCTCGTTCAATGAGGTTCGTCTGTTTGACGAGATTCGCTCGTTTGACGAGGTTTGCCTGTTTGACGTGGTTCGCTCATTCGACAAGGTTCGCCTGTTTGACGAGGTTCGATCGTTCGACGAGGTTCGCCTATTTGATGAGGTTCGCCCCTTTGATCGCTTGACGAGGTTCGTCCTACAGATGATGTTCGTCTGATTTACTAAGACGCGACCCTCGCATTTTGTAGTAATGTATCCATTGATTGTCTCGTATTCAGGAGTTACTGCATCCAGTAATTATAATAGTATTTACATCAATTTAATAGATTGTTGTTACAATCATAATTGCCATTATGATTTGTAACAACCACATTAATTGAGGGTGACTCTTGAGCTAGCCTTAGAGGCCTATAAATAGCACCCCTTGGGCAGCTCTTGGTGAGAACTCCAAATACGAATGTCGGATCGAGGATATCTTGATGTTGTTGCTGTTATGCTGCTCTTACAGAAACTGTACCCGCAGGAACTTGCACTAAAACCAAAAGGTTTTGAACTGAAAGGTCTTATAGATTAAGGAGATCTTAACAGTACTGGGTTGGTACATACCAGAGTACTATACTGCTGATCTTGAAAGTAGTTTGGCATTGGGATCCGTGCACCGGAGTAGGCCAAATATTGATTTAAGCACATTATTTTATAAACGCACAACAGTGAACATAAAAAGTTTAAAATTACAGCACATCAAAATTTCTCTGTTTTATTCTAGATTTTAACCATAAGATCCAATAGAATGGACTCGAACGAGGATGGCTCTATTGTCTCGCAATAGCTTGGTGGCTAACTCGCATGATGTCGTTCACTACTTTCATCGTGTCCACTCTTCTTTTCTTCCTGGCAACTACAACATGAATGACGCCAATCTATTGACTTTATTTCATCAAGATCCAACTAGCAATTATGAGCCCGGCAACATTTGAAATATTAATTCTTGATTATTGCAACTTAGGAATTCGGATATGCTACTATTAGAAATTATGGTTATATCTGGAATTAAACAGTAAAAGATGATGTGCTGTAATTTTAAACTTTTAATTCACTACTGTGCGTTTGTGAAATGATGTGCTTAAATCAATATTTGGCCTCTTCGATCTATAAGACCTTTCGGTCAAGGCAAAGATCTCCTCGATCTCAGAACCTTTCGGTTCAAAACCTTTCGGTTCAAAACCTTTCGGTTTCAGGGTAAGTTCCTGCGGGTACAGTTTCTGTAGCAGTAGCATAACAACAGCAACAACGTCAAGATCTCCTTGATCTGACATTCGTTTTCCAAGCTCACGTGTCTATGTCCATGAGCTGCCCAAGGACGCTATTTATAGGTGATAATCATATTTTATTACAATTTTATACCCTCATTATCTATTTTACATGAATAAATATACCATTAA
>NC_033801.1:73961757-74020510 GCF_001876935.1 Asparagus officinalis
TTTTCAAGTTTATACAAAAAATGAATTTGTGAAAATATTGAATTATTTTATATCAATTCATTAAGTCTATAAAAACATTTCACAAAGTTTCAAAAGTTTGTTTAAGTCAAATGTTAAAAAGATGTATGTTTAGTTTTCATATTTTTGGACATATTTGAAAAATGATGAATTTTGTAACATGTTCATCTACATGTTTACAATGATTTCCCAAAGTTCTATATATTTTGGAATTTATTTGCTATTTTTAAAGGTACTTCAAAAATCAGTTTTACTATTTGAATCAGGCTAATACAGTGTTATCAGTCGACTGATACATGTGTTCAGTCGACTGATGAAAATACCTGGAATCATCAAAAAGCCTTTGTTTCTTTTCAATCGACTAATCATTCGACTGATGAGGTCATCGGTCAACTGATCATTCGACTGATGAGGTCATCGGTCGACTGATCAGTCGACTGATAAGCTCATAACGGCTAGTTTTGTACTATTTCCAGATTTTTAGTTTTTGACTAGTTTACAAAATAATTTATTGATCTCAAATGAGAAGTTATATTTACAAAATTCTTTCTCTACCATGTTGATCTACATATCTAGTACCTTCCCTAAAAATTTCATGAATTTTGGAGTTAATTTAAAGTGTCAAATTGATTTTACAAAGTCGGGTGTTTCAGCAGTTTTCAGAAACTATAATATCTGTATTCAAACATTTATTTCTCTTAACTTGGAAGTGATACTTCAGAAATTCTTTCTCTAACATGTTTATTTACATGTCAAGAACTTTTTCTCACAATGTCATGATTTTTAGATTTGATTTACTATTTTTATTTGATTTTACAAAACTAGATACATAAAATTCCAACTCTCTAAAACTATATGTTTTTCTTCTGTCGAGGTCATCAGTCGACTGATGTACATTTTCAATCGACCGACAACCTCATAACGGCTAGATTTTCTAGTTTTCTATATAGCCATTATTTTATCTTTTTGCTTGGTTTTCTTGGGTTTTTGGGGGTTGTTTCTTTATCCTATATATACCCCTTACCCTCAAACTTCTGAATTCATCCAAGAAAAGTTTAAACAAGTTTTTAATGGGTGTTTAAGTGTGCCTAAGTTTGGTTTAAAGATTGTTTGGTTTGTGAAGAAGCTTTCAGAAGTGGAGGAGATCATCTACATTGCTTGAGATCCATTTTTAATCCATCCCTCCATCTTGTTTTTCAGAGAAGAATTTCTAAACTCAATACTAGCTTTGTATTAATTGTTTTCTGTTTATCATTTTCATCAAGCTAGGGTTTTACATTGAGTTTGTAATTGATTTTCTCATTGCTTACACACACAACCATTGAGCTTATTGTATTTGCATACATTGTATAATTAGATTGTGGGGTGTTGTATCAATTAAGAGTGAGCTTAATTTAGTTCTCGTCCATTGTAGAGAACAACCAAAGTGGTATTCGTGCCTAATTGTGTAGATCACCTTGTAATACACTTGTACATCGAGAGAAGTGTGTGGTGAGAGATGGGGTCATCCCAAGAGGAGTGGGTAGGTAAAAATACCTAGAGAGAGGTTGTAATTCCTAACACTTAAGGGAAACACGGATTAGAGACCAACACTTAAGAGGGTGTAAAGTGAGATTGTAAAAGTGTGAGATTATAAAGTTTTCAGTGAACTCGAAAACTGAGTGTGAGGTTGTTCGCGGGAAAAATTGTTGCTTTCTTCATTGATTCCATCGATTACAAAAATCCGGTCTTTTTATAAGATCCGGTTACAATGAGATCAAAAAAGAAATAAAAATTACAACTTTCCTTTTTCGAATAAATCGCGAGCTCCTGTTTTGCGGTCACTCGCTTTGGTGGGTTCTTCGCCTGCGCCGGGGTTTATCCGTGGACTACCGCGTGATCTAGATCTGGTCGGATCTACACAATATAACGAGTATTATTTCGTGAAGGAAATAATAGCTGGGGGGGTTAATTCACCAAGGAAATAATCGCCCTCTCGGGATCAAAGGCCAAGCTTTGATCCGGAGTATAATCGCGTAGATCTCAGATCCGATCCCTCTCGAACTCCTGCCTCTTTTGACGTGGACGATCGCCGAGCACCGGATCTGAAAGAGCAAGTCTTCAAAGTTCCAAAGCTTCAATCTTTCTAAGTTTTGAGCCTTCAATCCAGCAGAGCTTCGCCGTCAAAAGTCTCCAACCCTTAACAACATGAGCCACCTCTCCTCTATTTATAAGGCAACATGAAGCCGCGAATCTGGGACTCAGATCTCGGCCCAGATCCTGCGCTGTCAGAAGCGCAGAAGTGGCCGCGCCACCTTGGTGGCTCGGCCACCACACCAAGAGGTGGCTCCGGCGGCCACCGAGCCACCTCTTGGTGGCTCGGTGAGTGGCCGAGCCACCTTAGTTGCACGCCGAGCACCACAGGAGGTGGCTCGGCCTCCGAGCCACCAATTGGTGGCTAACGAAAGGTGGCCGAGCACCATTTGGTGGCTCGGATGTGACGGTGAGCCGACCCACCCCAAGGTGGCTCGGCCACCGAGCCACCTTGGTGGCTCGGTGAGCCGCCTCGATGACTTGGTTTCCGAGCCTCTTTTCGGGTGTTCGCCGCGTCGTCCGTCATCCGGTTTCACGGTTTATCGGTTTATCCGAGCTTTACTGTTGATCTGGACTCTGATTTGGTGTCCGGATCCTGATTTGGCAGTAAATCCGCCTTGGTGTTTGAGTTCGAATCTATTCTATGGTTGAATGACTCGTTGACTCCCCGAATCGTTGGCTTGATTCTGCACGCGAATGGATGCATTCTGTTGCTTGCGTGCAATTCGTTAACCTTGTCGCCTCGTTAATCCGCTTCGTTGCGTGTCACTTGGCTTCGGTGTTGTGGACTGACGTTCGTGTTTAGATACGTCACCCGATGGCTCGTTGGTTTATCGAATCACCGTGTCGAGCTGTATTCAGGGACCTATAGGCAGTTTTATACGCCTACAGAGGTGTAAACGTTGTTCGGGTGAGCGTAGAAAACCCGGTTGTGATAGTGGTTTTCTCCCCGGGAGTGGGGAGCGAAGACGTAGGACGGAAGGTCCGAACTCTGTGATCATATTGTGTGTTTGTATTGTTTATATTGCCCTATCACAATTGTATTTTTAGTAGACGATTGTTTACCCTTGTGTCATTTGTATACCCTCGCATATAACTCATAGTATATCTCATTCCTAAGATATATCTCGTTGTTCATATTGTATATTCTTGCTTATAACATGTTGTATATCTATCTTGCAAGAATAATATTTGAATTAGTTTTAATTTCCATAAAATCGGATTAGATTAGCATAAGACCCTAATCACTCCCCCCCCCCCCTCTAGGGTCCAACACCAGCCCCCCCCCCTCTAGGGTCTAACACGATGCTCCCCATGGAGAATGATTCCAGCGAATAAAAGCCTAAGATAAAAGTTCACCCAACTGAGTCTGTAGCTCCCTCATCTCAGCAGGTGCTATATGATAGGCTGCTCAGGATATCGATGTTGTGCCCAGCTGCAACTCGATGCAGAACTCAATCTCTCTCATAGGAGGTAACCTAGGTATGTCCTGAAAGACATCCTGATACTCTGAGACAACTCTAGTGTGATGCCCCTAGGTTCACACAAGGTTGTAGTCCGAGGTGAAACCAGGAATATGAAACCTGTCATGCACCACACTGTATAATAACATGTTTTACCATCATAATTACTATCTCTCTAGTAGAGTCATCAACAGGTGTAGGTACAAAAGCAAGTAAAAGATAATACACGAGATATATGATAAAACAATAGAGATAAAAATTATATTTCATCATCAAACATATAAAAATATAAAGTGAATCTCTAGAATAACTAGTCTGGAGATCTCAACAAGTCTCAAATGCAGAATATCTGATAAAAAAAAAGGCACACGGCCTTTACAACTTCTAGAACATAACTCTCAAATGTCTAAACAAAATGTCTACAGTGGAGCTCCATAAATAAAATAAAACTACAAATGAAAGATAGACGCTAATAAGTATCGCCATCAACCTGCGACTCTCCGTGCACCTGGCTCGTTACCTAAAATAGGAGGGGACAACGAGCGTCAAAGCTCTAGCGAGCAACATCACAACCAACCCCAAAGGAGAGGGTTCGTAGCATATAGAAAATACAGTTAATACATATATACATAAAATCATTGATCCTAACAATAAGAGGATTTTAGTATTTAGGAAATTACAACACGAGCATAGGTACGTCGAGCGAAATAATCCAAACAAGGAAACCCTCATGTATATACCTTGTATCTCAAATTGTAAGTCCCTAAATACCAAACCCAAGATCTAATACAGGAACAATAATATAAAGAAGACTAACCTATCTCAGAACTCAAATACCATGTCATATCAAAACCCACATAAGTATCATGTCCAGCCTATGTAAGTGTAAGTGTCATACTTAAGGTTTAAACAGGTGTCCAACACATGGATTGCATATATAAATTGTCCAACACATGGACTGAATGATGAATGTCCAACACATGGACTGAATATAATGAATGTCCAACACATAGACTGAATATGATGAATGTCTAACACATGGACTGCACATAATAATTTCCCAACACATAGACTGAATGAAATGTGTAGAATATCGATGAGATATATGAAAAGGATGCATATACACTAATTTCACACGTGTCTCGGTGTGCAAATCAAAACTCATGTCCGCAAGCCATCTCACATATGAAGATACATAATAAACAATAATTTCTAACTCCAAATATTCGAGGCACTCCTCATTCACATTAAAGCACACAACAAAAGTAAATATGCACAAACTGTGCCGGCGATCAACCAAAACAGGTAGAAACCCTTCACAGGTTTCTGTCTGCTTCGAAACAAATCTAAAAGTGACATTATTATTTTTCAAGCATAATATTACTGATATCAACATATATGAAACGATATGAAACGAAATATTAGCATGTAAATATATCGTTGAAACCGTAAACATTTATATACACATGTTTAAATGTTTTAAAAGCAAAAACTTATGATTTAATTCATGATTAATAAATTTTAGATCTCAAATTTGTCAAGGTTTCTGTTGTAATCAATTAAAAAATTATGATAATGTATTCTCACTTCATAAGTTATAAAGAACTATCTTTTGTACATAAAAATTACGTTTTAGGCTCGAAAAATCCGTATAAAACTTAATAAAATATGCAAAATAAAAGGGTACAGAGTTGGGTGAGATGTTACTCGCCTCTGATGCTAAAAAACTCCTACCACGTGAAAGAGAACCAATCCCCTTCGCTGCACTGCACAAAACCCACTAAAAAATCCTCTGAAATCCCTCAAAATCGCCAAAGAAAAAAACTAGGGTTTAAGAGAGGGGAAAAGGGGCTACTAGGGTTTGTAACATAGGAGAAAAGAGGTATTTTTTATGTTTAAACATGTGTATATATGATAGCAAACCCGAAAAACTACAGCCCAAAACCCGAAACTGGAAAACCCAGTCTGAGTAGAAATATACTTTTTAGTATTTTGGCTGTAACTTTCGTATTCAACCTCAGAATGAGGTTATTAAAGATTTGTTGGAAAGCTTCTGAAGATATCTACAACTTTTATCTTTTAAGTTTTTCCATATTCACAACATTTTAGTATGTAAAATATAAAATCTCTCCACTGGTCATAAATTTTTAGATTTATACATCGAGCATGATTTGTGCATTTGCTCTTATATATATACATATATACATTGAATTGATCTCAAATTAATTTCTAGCATACTCAAACATCATAATATGTTATTTATAATATATTTATTATTATTTATCACAAAATATTCAATTTTTTAGGGTTTTACACTCTCTCATGCCCAAACTTGTAACAATGTCAAGCACCCCTTGAGCTCTTTATTTTTCAAAAAAGAAACCTTAGATATTTCCCTATATAGGTATGGTAAAACAACACTACCCCATGATATAGTCCCGCACCTGTCGAAGTCCTGGAGAAGCAGTAACCACCTATCACATGGCAAATGCATTTACGAAATTTTATTTTAGCCACTTCAATCTAATATATGAAAGCACACTAATACCACTAGGAAAGAACCCTAGAGGGAGGGTGAATAGGGTATCATGCTAATCTAATCCGATTTAATACCAATTAAAACTTATTAACAAGTTATCCTTACAAATAAGATATGTAACAATTATATGCAAGGATAAGCAATATAAACAAAGGGTAAAATAAACAAAAACAAACAATATAGTGGATAAATTAGACAATAAGAGAATGGCGATAGATATAAACAAAATATAAGTGCACAACCCAAACTCAAACACACAAGAAATGATCATGGAGTTTGGACCTTCCGTCCTACGTCTCTGCTCCCCACTCCCGGGGAGAAATCCACTATCATACCGGGTTTTCGACGTTCACCCGAAAACATTTACACCTCACATTCGATTTTCTAGTTCACCAAAAATTTTACAATCAACACTCTTGTAATCCCACTCTACACCTTCTAAGTTTGGGTCTCTAGCCCATGTATCCCTCAAGTGCTCGGATTTACAACCTATCCCTAGGCTTTACTACCAACGCCACTCCTCTTGGGATGACCCCGTCTTTCACCACACACTCCTCTCGGTGTACAAGTGTATTACAAATGTGCATCCTCACAATAAAGGCTCAATATAATAATTTGTTCTCTAATATGGATGAGAACACAAATAAGCTCACTCTTAAGGCACAACCTCATAAATCAAATATACTATGTATGAAAATACTAAAGTTCAATGGTTGTGTGTGTAAACAATGAATAAAACAAATCTAAACTCAATATAAATCTATCTTTAATAAAAATGATTAACAAACAAATAAATATAAATCTAGAAAGAGTTTAGGATAACTTCTCTATAGATCAAGAGTGAGAGAGAGAATGGAATGAAGCTCAAACACCAAAGATGGTCTCCTCTTCCTCTTGTGAAACTCTCTTCACAAAATCAAAACTTAAAACCCTTAAACAAACTTGTAAAACTCTTTTAAAACTTTTCTCTTAGTTGGTGAGAATGATAAATGTAATGGGGTATTTATAACAACCGAAAACATTAGCCAAAACCCACACAAAATGATCAAAAACCCAAATAAAAACAGAATTTGGAAATAGCCGTTACTGTGCAACGGTCATATTGGCAGTCGACCGCAGTACCAGTCCGGTCGACCGCAAACCGACATATCAGATATGCACAGGTTTGTTGAAAATCTAACTTTAAATATGTCTTTAAAAATAGCAAATAAAATCTAAAAAATATAAAACTTTGGAAAAATGATTATAAACATGAAAATGAACATGCTACAAAAACTGGT
Source organism: Asparagus officinalis (assembly GCF_001876935.1). Taxonomy (NCBI): domain Eukaryota; kingdom Viridiplantae; phylum Streptophyta; class Magnoliopsida; order Asparagales; family Asparagaceae; genus Asparagus; species Asparagus officinalis. The sequence goes on from NC_033801.1 coordinate 73,969,131, forward strand.
TTTCAAAAAGTACTTCCCATTTAAGAAATTTCATCATTTTTCAAAATAGTCCAAAACATGGAAATGAACATACTTGAAATTTGATGTTTTGATTAAACCATGTTTTGAAACTTTATAAAATGATTTTATAGACTTAATAAAATATGTATACAGTGATTGTTAAGTCCATAAATAAGAATACATTATTTTTACAAAAATGTATATATTATACAAAACATATTTATTTTTCCAAAAGCAATAGAATATGAAACATGTGAAAGTGTATATGAATATAACTATTATTTCATATCTATAAAGCTATATATATATATATATACATAAAAACCAATAAAATGTGTATGTATATGATTGAGCTTAAAGTATCAACACACATAATATAAAACCAAAACTAAATTACCCAAGCTATCTTGATCTTCGATGTAGCTCAATTTGGTACACTTTGTGGATAAAGCTTGAACTTGGATCTTCAACTTGAATTGTAAGACTTCATACCGATATTCCTCCAAACTCCATTAGATATGATCGTGAAAGTTCTAGTCCATCCATCCCCCAACATATTTTTTATCTACAATTAATACAAAAACACAAACACTAGACAAACAATATTAGTAGTAAATTGTTTGTTAAACATCATCAAAACAAAAAGGCCAACAATATATCCCCCGGGCAAGAACTCCAGAGATAGTCCTAATAACTCATCACAAATTCGGCACCACACATGTCTATCAGTCTTCGTAACACAATGGACATTAATGCGGAGACTAAGGATTACTGCCACGTCTTGGAGAGTAATAGTCACCTCACTAATACGTAGATTAAAAGTGTTAGTCTCTGACCTCCATTTATCCATCAGTACATTAAGTAGTGCCCAATTGAGTTTTATCCACCGTAACTTTGACCATATGAGAAAACATGCTTGGGCTACTAAAGCAATCATACGCGGATTTTCAAATGGCCATCGCGTATGTCCGAGGCTATGATCAATCATAACTAGCTCTTGTCCAATCTACGCAACAATGAAAAGAATATTAGACTATAACAATAAATAAGTAATATGTGACTATAAATTCAAATATAACTAAAAATATAAGAATCATTACCGATGTAAATGATATACTCTCTGAACGGTGTGGTGACTGATCATAGAGGACGTCATCACTAACCGGCCCGAGAAGCATTGTGTATATACTTGCACATGGAATTGTTAACTTATTATTCATTCAAACACTAAGTTTCCCATTGAATAAGCAAATAACTGGTATTCCATTCACCATTCAAACTGAAATATTAATATTTATCATATGAAAATTATTTATCAAATTTTAATCTAACAAATTTTAATCTATCAAAATTTAACCAAATCCCCTTGTTTATCATAATTAAAAAAATTATTCTAAATATATAGTTATTTCCAAACTACAATTTTAACTAAATAATAGAGAGAAAATTAGGAAAAAGTCAAAATTTATACATTGATGAAGATCTAAAATTCTTCGGCATCGAAGAGGATAGACGGCATTAGATTTTAACAATGTTAGAGTGAACTTTGGGGAAGGTCTCTATTTGGGTTTGGAGAGAATGAGTTTGGTGAGAATATGTAGAACCCCGTAATTTTTATAATGAATACATGTGAATTATTAGTGATAAATAATTCTTTTATGATAATAATTTTTATAATGAATACATGTGAATTATTAGTGATAAATAATTCTTTTATGATAAATAATCATATATATTATAGATAAATGTGATAACCAGTGTTTGGGAACCCAACGAGTGATTCTATGTGAGAGAAAACAAGGGGAGTGACTAGCATGTTGTTAATCAGGCTTAGCAGGTATTTTTCTACTAAGCGGTCGACCGCACTGGACGCGGCGGTCGACTGGACAGCAGACAGAGATTTTTTTGGGTTCGGGTCTAAACGGGTTTCGGGTCGGGTTGTAGGCTTAGTATGTATTCTAATGAACCCGAGAGAGCCCACTTTTCATCTGAAATCAGAAACCCTAGCCCCCTCTCTTCCCTAAAACCCTAGTTTTCTTTTCTTGGTGATTTGGGAGGAGTTTCAAAGGATTTGCAATGGGTTTTTGGAGGGATTCATCGAAGGAAATCGTTCTCCTACAGATCTAGGGTTCATTTATCACCAGAGGCGAGTAACATCTCGCCCAACCTCACCCTCTTTATTTTTCATGCTTTATTTGAGCTTTAATTTGGTCTTATTGAGCCTAAATCGTATTTTATGAGTAGAAAATAGATCATTTTGGTATATGATGTAAGTGTTCACGGTGAAAATCGTTGCTTTCTTCATCATTGATTTCATTGCAAATTCTTGTAATAGTTTATCGATTACAAAGATCCGGTCTTTTTTTTAGATCCGGTTACAACGAAAATCAAATAACACAAGAAATAAAGAAAATTACAACTTTCTCCTTTTGTATCGAACGAATCGCAAGATCCTGTTTTGCGGTCTCTTGCTTTGTGTGGGTTCTTTGCCTGCGCCGGGGTTTATCCGTGGACCACCGCGAGATCTAGATCCGATCAGATCTAAGCAGTACGACGGGTATTATTCCACAAAGGAAATAATAGCCGGGGAGGATTGATTCACCAAGGAAACAATCGTCCAAGTCTCGGGATCTAAGACCAAGCTTAGATCCGGAGTACGTCTGCGTAGATCTGAGATCCGGTCCTCTCGAACACCTGCCTTTTTTGGCGTTGACAATCGCTGAGCACCAGATCTGGAAGAGTGAGTCCCCGAAGTCCCAAAGCTCCAATCTTTTTTAAGTTTCGAGTCTTGAATCCGGCAGAGCTTCGCCTCCAAAATTTCCAACCACTGAACAAATGAACCAAGTGGCCTATTTATAGGCACCCTTTACTGTGCCCGCGCACGGAACAGTGTCGGCCACCTCTGGGTGGCCGGCACTGGGCCGAGCCACCTCAGGGTGGCTCGGCAATCCACTTCTGAGTTCGAGTCCGAAACCGATCTTGATTCGATCGTGATTCGTCCGAGTATGCCCTTGGTTGGATGACTCGTTGACTCTTCGAACACTTGGCTTGATCCCGCACGCGAATGGACGTATTCCGTTGCTTGCGTGCGATTAGTCAATCTCGTTGCCTCGTTGGTTTGTCGGTTTGTGCCGAGCTGAGCTAAGGGACCTATAAGCAATTTTATATGCCTACAGATACCCCCTCCAAAGTATTTCAGTCTCGTTCTTTTATAGAAGAGTCTGGAATACTTTGGATATGCTTGTCCCAACCTTCAGTCGGTGTAATGGGACCTTGGAATGACTTGTGTTCTTGATTCCTTCAATCCTTCAGGCTATTCGGTGCTTTGTCGAATATCTGAAAGGGTTTCGGTGCTGCATTTATTGTCTGACCGTTGTCGGAATTTTGAACTTTGAAGTCGGTTCCTGATTTAGCTGACCATCGATTGTTGGCGTCGAGTCTTTATCTGCAACGCGTTGTCCGGCGTCGTATTGTTGAGTTATCCTTAAGAAAAATTCTCCAGGAACTTCTCAACAAAAATTAGGGAACAGTTTATACTCATATACCTTATTGGAGTTTTTAAGAAGCAGTTTAACCTCATGCACTGTTGGAGGATTGAGGAGCAGTTTATACTCATATACTCTTCGGAGTGTTAGTTCTTTCATTGCAACGCATTGATAGGCGTTGACCTAGGGTTACGCGTTGACCGGCGTTGACCTTAGGGTTTTGAACGTCGTACGTTGAATTTTTGCTCGCAACGCGTTGACTGGCGTTGACCTAGGGTTACGCGTTGACCGGCGTTGACCCTAGGGTTTCGAACGTCGTACGTTGAATTTTCGCTCGCAACGCATTGACTGGCGTTGATCTAGGGTTACGCGTTGACCGGCGTTGACATTAGGGTTTCGAACGTCGTTGGATGCTCAAGTCACGAGACCAACTAATGGAGCTGATGCGTCAGTGACTCTCGTATTTATAGGATTTTTGGCAAACCCTCAGCCATTAACGGGTTTGATGAGCCTTTACCGACTACCGTTTAAGTCGGGCTAGCATGCGGATTGTTCAAGTCCGTTCCGCATGTGACGTTAAGCTAAAAGAGTTAACCCTTTTAGTGCTACGATATTGAATACGTAGACTTCGTCTTTCTCCTGTGAAAAGACTAAACAGCAACGTGTATGAGACGTTGACTTAGGATTTTTGGCAAATCCTCAGCCTTCCACGGATTTGACGTGCTCTTACCGACTACCGTTTGAATCGGGCTCACATGCGGATTGTCTAAATCCGTTCCGCGTGTGACGTTGTGCTAAGAGAGTTAACGCTCTTAGTGCTACGATATTGAATACGTAGACTTCGTCTTTCTTACGGGAATAGACCACCCGGCAACGTACCCGGCGATGCGTGTTAGGCGTTGACTTTAGGATTTTTGGCTAACCCCAAGCCTTTAACGGATTTGATTAGCCTTTACCGACTACCATTTGAGTCGGGCTAGCATGCGAATTGCCTAAATCCGTTCCGCATGTGACGTTGTGCTAAAGGAATGAACTCCCTTAGACTTGATGCTACGACTTCGAATACGTAGACTTTGCCATTGCTACGGGAATAGGCTACCCGGCAACGTGTTTTAGACGCTGACTTATCCCTACTTAGGCTTCGGGATAAAATTCCCCAGAATCGAACTCTGGTGTCTTTTTCTCCTAACTGTAGGAAGGTTTGATCGCTCAATTTGTGGACCTCTCGTTCATTGGGGGAATCGAGAGGGGATTTTGACTGTGGTCCTAACTGTAAGAAGGTTTGACCAAGTGGGTGTTTTGAGACAATCCTAACTGTAGGAAGGTTTGATCGCTCAATTTGTGGACCTCTCGTTCATTGGGGGAATCGAGAGGGGATTTTGACTGTGGTCCTAACTGTAAGAAGGTTTGACCAAGTGGGTGTTTTGAGACAATCCTAACTGTAGGAAGGTTTGATCGCTCAATTTGTGGACCTCTCGTTCATTGGGGGAATCGAGAGGGGATTTTGACTGTGGTCCTAACTGTAAGAAGGTTTGACCAAGTGGGTGTTTTGAGACAATCCTAACTGTAGGAAGGTTTGATCGCTCAATTTGTGGACCTCTCGTTCATTGGGGGAATCGAGAGGGGATTTTGACTGTGGTCCTAACTGTAAGAAGGTTTGACCAAGTGGGTGTTTTGAGACAATCCTAACTGTAGGAAGGTTTGATCGCTCAATTTGTGGACCTCTCGTTCATTGGGGGAATCGAGAGGGGATTTTGACTGTGGTCCTAACTGTAAGAAGGTTTGACCAAGTGGGTGTTTTGAGACAATCCTAACTGTAGGAAGGTTTGATCGCTCAATTTGTGGACCTCTCGTTCATTGGGGGAATCGAGAGGGGATTTTGACTGTGGTCCTAACTGTAAGAAGGTTTGACCAAGTGGGTGTTTTGAGACAATCCTAACTGTAGGAAGGTTTGATCGCTCAATTTGTGGACCTCTCGTTCATTGGGGGAATCGAGAGGGGATTTTGACTGTGGTCCTAACTGTAAGAAGGTTTGACCAAGTGGGTGTTTTGAGACAATCCTAACTGTAGGAAGGTTTGATCGCTCAATTTGTGGACCTCTCGTTCATTGGGGGAATCGAGAGGGGATTTTGACTGTGGTCCTAACTGTAAGAAGGTTTGACCAAGTGGGTGTTTTGAGACAATCCTAACTGTAGGAAGGTTTGATCGCTCAATTTGTGGACCTCTCGTTCATTGGGGGAATCGAGAGGGGATTTTGACTGTGGTCCTAACTGTAAGAAGGTTTGACCAAGTGGGTGTTTTGAGACAATCCTAACTGTAGGAAGGTTTGATCGCTCAATTTGTGGACCTCTCGTTCATTGGGGGAATCGAGAGGGGATTTTGACTGTGGTCCTAACTGTAAGAAGGTTTGACCAAGTGGGTGTTTTGAGACAATCCTAACTGTAGGAAGGTTTGATCGCTCAATTTGTGGACCTCTCGTTCATTGGGGGAATCGAGAGGGGATTTTGACTGTGGTCCTAACTGTAAGAAGGTTTGACCAAGTGGGTGTTTTGAGACAATCCTAACTGTAGGAAGGTTTGATCGCTCAATTTGTGGACCTCTCGTTCATTGGGGGAATCGAGAGGGGATTTTGACTGTGGTCCTAACTGTAAGAAGGTTTGACCAAGTGGGTGTTTTGAGACAATCCTAACTGTAGGAAGGTTTGATCGCTCAATTTGTGGACCTCTCGTTCATTGGGGGAATCGAGAGGGGATTTTGACTGTGGTCCTAACTGTAAGAAGGTTTGACCAAGTGGGTGTTTTGAGACAATCCTAACTGTAGGAAGGTTTGATCGCTCAATTTGTGGACCTCTCGTTCATTGGGGGAATCGAGAGGGGATTTTGACTGTGGTCCTAACTGTAAGAAGGTTTGACCAAGTGGGTGTTTTGAGACAATCCTAACTGTAGGAAGGTTTGATCGCTCAATTTGTGGACCTCTCGTTCATTGGGGGAATCGAGAGGGGATTTTGACTGTGGTCCTAACTGTAAGAAGGTTTGACCAAGTGGGTACTTTACGTCCAGACTCTAACAGAGAGAGTGTTGAGTGCATAGACATGGTGAGAATGGGAGTTCTTATTCATTACATTGCTGTGGTTTTGGGAACTTCCCGTTACATAAATCGTCCACCCCCAGTTTCCTCTGCGGAACTGGTTCGGACATTATTATCAGTTAACTAACCGGGTTATCCTTAAGAATATTAGCTTAATATTCTCCAGGAACTTCCCGTCAAAAGTGGGGAAACAGTTTAGACTCATATACCTATTGGAGTATCAGGGAACAGTTTAACCTCTTGTACCGGTCGGAGGATTGAGAAACAGTTTATACTCGTATACTCTTTGGAGTTTTGCCGTTCTTATTTGGCTTACCTTAGCGTTATGACGCCGGCTTCAACCAAGGTCTGAATGCTATTCTTGAGAGCAAAGCAATCCTTGGTGGGATGAACGACCCTCCTGTGGTATGCACAGTACTTTGGGTCCGTAGTGTTGTCAGCTTCCTCCTGATTTGTGATAGGTGGTAGCTTGATCTTGTTACCTTCAAGGAGGGATTCGAAGATGGCTGGAACGTCTTCGTCCTTGAAGGAATACTCTCTTTGGAGTCTCGGACCCGAAGTCTTTTGCTGCCTTCGGGATTGCTGTTGTGACGCTTGATTAGCACCACCAGTAGCTGCAGGTGTTTTGCCCTTACCACGAGAGGCGAAGTTTGAGTCCAGAGGATTAGCCGTCGGTAGGTTCCTCTCGGCCTTCTTCCTTCGGAGGAAACGTTCGGCTTGTTCACCGCGCACCTTCAGATCCTTCCAAGTGTCAGACGGTGCTGTTCCCATTGCTTCCAACACGTCCAACGCAAGGTTGTTGTGGCAAGTTTGGAGGATGAATTCCTCTGTGATCGGGTCCCGGCAATTCATCGCCTTGTTCCGGAACCTTTTGACGAAGGTGTCGACTAACTCCCCGTCCTTCTGCTTCTCATCGAGCAATGATCCGATAGATATCTCGGTGTCGTCGTCGAAGAAGTTGGCGAGGAACATGGTCTCCATATCGTCCCAGCTGTTCACGCTACTTGGCTTGAGGCGGCGATACCAATCGAAGGCGGCTCCGCGAAGAGTGCCGACGAATGACCGCACCATCAGAGGCTCATTGCCGGAAATAATACCCAGGTGCGATTTGAAATAAATCAAATGCTGAGTGGGGGAACCCTTCCCATCGAACGGTGTGAAGTTGATTAGATTGAACTTCGCCGGATATGGGATCGATTCCCACTCTCTTGGGTATGGACAGGGAATGCCTGTTTTCTTCGTCTCTTGAGCGGAGATCAATGTGTTGATTTTGCTCTCAAGATCTTTGATCTTCAAGTCTTCACTTGTATCTTCGTTGGCATCCTCGTTACCACCCCCTGCATTGACGGGAGGGTTATTGGCATTGTGAGCTCCATCCCTATCCGTGTGCTCCTCTTCCTGAACAACCTGGTTACGGCGGCTTGGTTCACCTCGCTGGTTCGTCAGTGCCTGAATTTGTTGCTCATGCATCTCTCTCATAGTCTGCATGGTCATCTGCATCTCAAACCTAAAGCTTTCCTGTTGTTTGGCTATGGCATCTTCGAGCATCTTGGCCACTTGTTCCGCGCTTATCATTAGTGACTCGCGGGGGTCCCCTCCGAACCCTACCATAAGTTCCTCGTGCGATTGCTCCAGACTGCAGACGGGTTAGATGGCGGGATGCTTTCAGAATCGACTCGAGATTATCCCGTGATGAGGTCTCTTTGCTTGTCATATTAGCGGTGACCCTCGGGAAAAATTCTCCGTCTTCAACCATCCTTCTTTGCCGGAAACGCCTACGCCTTGGTTTTGGCATTTTGGTACTAAGCCTTTCGAACACTGAAATTCTCTCGGGGACTACCTTGATACAGTTGCACTCAGACAGTACTGCCCGAATGAGTTTTGAACAAGGGCACTGAGTTTCTAGTCTTCGAGGACTTCTCTTTCTGGCTTCGCTCGTACTCCCAGCACGATAGTACAGCTCGTCTGTTTGAAAGTCAGAGCAACCTATCGTGTGTTGGCACGATTTCTCAGGTATAACGTAATCATCATCAGACGACAACGTTTCCTTCTGAGGGAGAACTGCCTTCTTTGGACTTTCAAGAGTCACGCGCCTTGAGACATGCCTTTTTGGGCGTGAATTCTCAGCGGGCTCCTGAACTTCAATGCGCAGCATAGTGCGCTTGGGTGCCATGATTTCTTTGTCATGTTGAGGGTTGCGGCGACCCCCAGCATGTTGCGTCGTTTGGGGATTTCTTAGTGGGCCCAAACGTTCTTGGATTGGAGTTTTGCTTCGCTCCTCAGGAAGTGGACCGAGGCGCTCCAAGACTCGTCCAAGTCTCGGGATCTAAGACCAAGCTTAGATCCGGAGTACGTCTGCGTAGATCTGAGATCCGGTCCTCTCGAACACCTGCCTTTTTTGGCGTTGACGATCGCTGAGCACCAGATCTGGAAGAGTGAGTCCCCGAAGTCCCAAAGCTCCAATCTTTTTTAAGTTTTGAGTCTTGAATCCGGCAGAGCTTCGCCTCCAAAATTTCCAACCCTTGAACAAATGAACCAAGTGGCCTATTTATAGGCTCTCTTTACTGTGCCCGCGCACAGAAATCTGTCGGCCACCTCTGGGTGGCCGGCACTGGGCCGAGCCACCTCAAGGTGGCTCGGCTCATGCCGAGCCACCCTGAGGTGGCTCGGCCTTGGCCGAGCCACCCCGGGGTGGCTCGGTTTGAGCCGAGCCCCTCCGGGTGTGTTGTTCCATCGTTTTCCGCTCTTAGTTTTATCTGTGATTCGGTTTTGTGGTTGATTTATCCAGACTTGATTCGTTGACCTGATTTGGCAGTAAATCCGGATCCCGATTAGGCAGTAAATCCACTTCTGAGTTCGAGTCTGAAACCGATCTTGATTCGATCGTGATTCGTCCGAGTATGCCCTTGGTTGGATGACTCGTTGACTCTTCGAACACTTGGCTTGATCCCGCACGCGAATGGACGTATTCCGTTGCTTGCGTGCGATTAGTCAATCTCGTTGCCTCGTTGGTTTGTCGGTTTGTGCCGAGCTGAGCTAAGGGACCTATAAGCAATTTTATATGCCTACAGTAAGAACTAAGTATTTCAGATTTTAAAGTTCACCAACAAATTTTTATTTATGAGATCTAGATCTAAAAACGTGTTTAGCAAAAGTCAAATCTTGTTTTCACTATTTCAAAAAACATTTAAATCATGTTTATCTGTTTGGGATCTTTGTGATTGATTTTAAATGTTTAAATTTGTTGTTTTCTGCCAAATATCATACTAGAAACATTAGTATTTTAAATATCATAAGAAATCATTTTGTGCATATATTTCGAAGCTGACAGAAACCCAAATCTGGGCTCTGTCTGCTTCGCCGTCAACCGCGATGGACGCAGCGGTCGACCGTCGATCGCACAGAAGGGCAGAGCCTGTCTGCCCTTCGTGCGGTCGACCGTGGTGGGCGCTGCGGTCGACCGCTGAACGATCTGCTGAGACCGCGGTGGGCGTGGCGGTCGACCGCGAAGCGTTCGTGCTGAGCAGTGAGTTTCTGCTCTATGCGCGATCGACCGGAGTGACCTCTGCGGTCGACCGCCGCACAAATTTTCTGCCTTGTTGGTTTTTGTTGAGCATTACGCCTGTTGGGGGATTTTTCCTCGATTTACTGACTTTGGTCTTAAATCTTACTATGTATCTATGCATGATAGATGAGCTGAGGGTACCCGTTTAGAATTTGCACACCGAGTCGAGTGTGAAATCTGTATAGGAGATCTTTCTATGTACATTAGCGATGTTTGCACAGTTGCACAGTCCTCGTGTTGGACTAAAATCCATAGGAGTCCTTGTGTTGGACTATAATCCATTTTAGTCCTCGTGTTGGATATTTACTCTTTTGTACCATGAGTTGGTACATCACTATATTTGGTTCGTGTATTAGACACCTGTATTAACCCTGCATATGACACTTTACATGAAGTTATGACATGACACTTATGTAGGCTATGACATGACACCTATGTTAGTTATGACGTGATTCGGTATTTATGTTCTGAGATGGGTTGTATTTTCTCTTTATTATTGTTTTCGTATTAGGTTTCGGGTTTGGTATTTAGGGATTTACAAGTTGAGATACAAGGTATATACATGAGGGTTTTTTTGTTTGGATTATTTCGCTCGACGTACCTATGCTCGTGTTGTAAATTTCTAAATACCAAAACCCTCTTTGATAGGATCCATGATTTTAGATTTATATGTATTAACTGTATTTTCTTATACAACGAGCCCTTTTCCCTTGGGGTTGGTTGTGATGTTGCTCGCTAGCGCTTTGACGCTCGTTGTCCCTCCCCCTTTCAGGTCACGAGCCAGGAGCCCGGAGAGTCGCAGGTTGATGGTGACACACTTTAGTGTTCAGCTATCTATTTTTAGCCATGTTTTATTTTGGAGCTCCATTGTAGTTGTTGTTAGACATTTGAGGACTATTTTCTAGATGTTGTAAAGTTTTATTTTGGAGCTCCATTGTAGTTGTTGTTAGACATTTGAGGACTATTTTCTAGATGTTGTAAAGGATGTATGCCTTATTTCCTTTACTCAGACATTTTGTATTTGGGACTTGTTGAGGATTTCAGTTTATCTACTTCAGTCATTGACTATGTATTTCTGTATGTTGGACGATGAGATATCTATTTGTTATCATTTTATCAGTTATCACTTGTATTATCTTTTACTTGCTTTTGTACCTACACCTGTTGTTGACTCTACTAGAGAGATGTTAATTGTGATTGTGAAACATGTTATTGTACGGTGTGGTGCATGGCAGGTTTGACATTCTTGGTTTCACCTTGGACTGCAGCCTTGTGTGAACCTAGGGGCATTACAGAATAAGAGAGTGAAAATTAAGGGAGAAAGAGGTAATTTTGGAGAGAATAAATGGAGAGGGGTTAGGGTTATTGAGGGAGAGAGATTAGGAGAGGGAGAGAAATTATGGGGGAGAGAGAGAGAGAGAGAGAGAGAGAGAGAGAGAGAGAGAGAGAGAGAGTGGGTGGATGAAAATCGTGTTTAGAGAGGTGAGAGATCAGAAGGGATAGAGAGAGGAAGCTGTACTCTACTTTTTGGGCACGACTAGGCTTATATAGGCCTGACAAATCCATGGGACTACTAGTCCCGTGGAATTGCTAGGCCATAACACCCATCTCGCCCGAGTAGTCCCATGGATTTGCTAGGCCATAACACCCATCTCGCCCGAGTGTCTGCTTAACACATGAGACTAGTAGTCCCGTGTATTTTGTTTGGCAGTTAAGAAAACCCATGGAACTAGTAGTCCCATGGGTTTTCTGAGTTCAGATTAGTGATCAATTACTGACCACTAAACATACGTGATTACTAGTCTCGTATGTTTTAGATGCTCATATATGTGAAACCAACCTCTTTTTGGCATGTTGGCCAAAAAGAGGTTGGTTTTACTAAATAATTAGCAAAACAGTCAGTTTCACTAATTATTTAGCAAAAAAAGACCTCTTTAAAAAAACTTCAATGAAAAAACTACAAATAAGCCCTTGAAAATATGAATATTACAAACAAACCCCCTTAAAATCTAAGATTACAAAAAACCACTCTGAAAATAAAAAAATTACACGTAGACCATGTTAGACCCTAGAGGGGGGTGATTAGGGTCTTATGCTAATCTAATCCGATTGTATGCCAATTAAAATTAATTAACAAGTTATCCTAGCAAGTATGAAATACAATAATATATGTGAGCTAGGATAAAAAATATGAACAAGGGATATATCCTAGTAATAAGATATACTATGAGTTATATACAAGGATATGAAACTAAGGGTGATATAAACATAAACAAGATAAACAAGATAGTGGATAATATGAACTAAGAGCAAATGACAAAGGCGATATAAACAATAAGCATGAATGTAAAAGAACGCCAATGACAAACTCAAACACACGATATGATCACGGAGTTCGGACCTTCCGTCCTACGTCTCCGCTCCCCACTCCCGGGGAGAAATCCACTATCACAACCGGTTTTCTACGTTCACCCGATAACGTTTATACTCACAGTATCGGTTTTGCAACGCTCACCGCTATCAACGTCATCCTCACAATCGGTTTTCTAGTTCAGCCGAATTTCACAACCACACTTCGGTTTTCTAGCTCACCGAAAACTTTACAATAACTCCAACTGTAACAAATATAAATTTGTCTCTACAATAGATGAGAACACAATAAAAGCCACAACTCAATGTTATCAATATCTCATAACCCTAATATACTATGTATGCAAATACAATAAGCTCAGTGGCCGTGTTGTAACAATGAGATTCAATAAATCAAACTAAACTCAATTAAAATCAGCATAGAAACTTATAAACAATAATAATAAATATGGATAGAAATGAGTTTAGAGATTCTTCTGCTGAATAAACAAGGATGGAGAGAGATGGATTGAATGCCCAAAATACAATTGATAATCTCCTCAAGTGTGAAAACTAAAACAGCTTTAAACTAAACCCTTAAACAAGCTTAAACTCTTTTTAAAACCCTTGTTTAAAAACTTCTTTTAAAACATTCTTAGATAACTTGAAAGAAAACAGCAATGGGGTATTTATACCCACACAAAAACTCAGTCAAAAACCCCAAGCCAAAAGACAGAAACAACCCCAGCAACGGTAATAAAACTAGCTGTTGGAAGCTGAAAAAGATGTCGTCGGTCGACCGAAAATTTCATCGGTCGACCGATGGAGCTCTCAGTCGACCGGACTGGTCGACCGACAGACTCTCTGTCGCCCAATGAATACATGAATTCAGGATCGGTCGACCGGTGCGGTCGACCGAAATCTGATACACTTAAAACAGGTTTTTAAAGCTATTTTTGAGACTTTTAAATATGTGTTAAAAATAACAAATGAAGTCCAAAAATTATGAAACTTTGGGAAAAGTATATAAACATGTAAGTGAACATGTTACAAAAAGAATTTTCCAAATTGTATTTCCCATTTGAGAAAAATCACCATTTTGCAAAATAGTTCAAAACACGAAAATGTAAACATGTGAAATTTGATATTTTGGTTAAACAATGTTTTGAAACTTTGCACAATGATTATATAGACTTAATAAAATATGTATATGATTATTGTTAAGTCCAAAAACACTGAATACCATATTTTCACCAAATTGCATATTCTATGCAATATTTTCAAAAAACACAATTGTAAATATGAAATATGTGATTTCATATTTATAAACATGAAAACCCAAAACATATGTATGTATATATATAAAACTATATATATATATATATGATCTTCAATTAAGCTTGACTTGGTACACGTTGCGGATGAAGCTTGAACTTGATCTTTAACTTGAATTACAAGGCTTCACCGACATTCCGCCAACCTTCTTTGGATATGATCGTGTAAGCTTAATCCATCCAACCTCCAACTTCGTTGTTTGTCTACAATACATAGGAATACACAAACACTAGACAAACAACATTAGTAGTAAATTGTTTGTAAATCATCATCAAAACAAGAAGGCCAACAGACCATAAAAATTTAAAAATTAGAAATAATGATCTATAAATTTTAAACGTTACAAGTAGCTCCATGCAAAAGTCAAAAATTACAAACAACTTCTTTTAAAATATGAAAATACAAATAGCACCTCAAAAATCCAAAAATTACATACAAAGCCCTGAAAATTATAAGTAACCACGTGCCAGAATAGGCATGACGCTTGTAAGCTATGAAAATAAAAATATTAAAAAGCTAACATCCAGTAGCATATTTTTTGCATATTAAATGAATAATCAAAATATGACACCAAATATATGATAAGTCAATTTGCACGTAATTAAGGATATAAAATTGTTTTATGCTTGAACACATTATTTGACTGGTGCATCTCAATCTAATAAAAATTTCTAACATTCGATAGCTTTGAACATGAATCTAATTATTTAAATAAAACTCCCTTGATTTGTCATCATTTTTTCTCCGTCTTAATCTTCTTCTTCAATATCAGAACAACAAATTCTCTAACCAATACTGCAAGATATAAAACATGTAATAAGTAAATATAACGTAGTAGTTATATTTATATTATTTTAGGAATATTGATTTGTTATTAAATATCAAACTCGATTGTATCCTTATTTTTCACTAATTGGAAATGGAGTTTTAAATGCAGAGGAGTCTAATATAGCAATAGATGATATGTCAAAAGCCTTCTTATTGCCTTTGTTATTAGATGGCATTGTAGGTGTTGATAAGTCTGGATTAAATTCATCAAATTGATTGTCATTGTTGTCCACTTTTTTCCAATTCAATTGATTTCTCCTTCTTTAATAATAGCAAATAGGTCTTAGACTAACACAAATATGATATAATTTTAAAGATGTACATACTAATAGTTGAGTTATGAAAAACCCTCTTTTTTCTTTTTTTATCAGAAGTAGTTCCAAGTGCGGGTAAGTCTAGAATATAATCCATGGATTTATTGTCATCACCATCAACCTATGCCACTTTGAGTGATTCCTTCTCCTTTGAAACTAGAAAATAAGTCTTAGTATTTCAACACACGATATAACTATGGAAAAATAAGTGTAATCATTTATAATATTTAAATTTTACCTATTTTTATACTAACAATAATAGTCCCTTTATTTTCTTGTCATCAAAATTATCAATGATAATTTTAATAATTATATAGTCCTTAATGCATTTTCTAATTTTATACTTTGTAACCTTAACAAGGAAATGCATCCTTCTTCCAATCAATCTATTGATAGCATGTGTAATCTTATTGTTCTGCCCACCATGTTTAATGGATATAACATAATAAACTTTGAATTCATTGTTAAAAGTGTAAAAAAAAATTTTTTTGAACTCTATATTATAAATATAAGTGGTTCCCATTTAAAGTACAATTCGAGATTATTTACCAAATCTAAAGTATTTGCTAACTCCAAAGGGCTAATTTTGAGTAATCATAGAGCATTTTGATGGAATATAACAAATATAGTTATGCATGTGTCATTTGTCACTTGTAAAGTAAGCTTGTACCTAAAATTAATGAATATATTTATGTTAGACTACATTTATTTATTTTTATTTTTATTATCGTGCATTGAAAATCTTTATAATATATCAAACAACACAATTACCTCTCCTCTACATATTTAATTTCCTTATTATGACAATGGCAAAAAGAACACCCTTGATCGCTCTCAATTTATTGTTACACCCAGCGGGAGACTGATATCACCAATTTGACATCTCCTCGATTCTCATTATTTCAGCATTGTAATAAAAATGTTTCTCCTAATTATTAAATGAAAGTTTTAATTAAAAAGATTATTGGACAATAATAAACAACACAATGGGTAAATAATCATTTACTTTTTTAAGCCGATAGCTTAATTTCCTAAATTTGTGAAGTAGTAGTTTTTTTTAAGCAGTGATATAATTATGAATCCATACTAAAGATCTATAATAGTAATAGTTTTAATTACTTACAAATAGCATTTAAATTCATGATTAAAATAAATTTTAATTTAATATATAAAAATTCAGAAGTATTTTATAGCTAAATATGCTTACATCACTAATCCTTTACTTCGAATATGTCTGCACTTGTACCATCTTCAATATGAAACTTCATCTGTCTGCTTAATGCTCTAGTTCCATTCTCAAAAATTTGGCACTAAGTAGGCACATCAATGGAGCTGAGATAAAAATAACATAGTAATTGCTTAATTGTATTGATTATTTTAGGCATATTGAATATCTAATGAACTTAAAAGATATTAGCTGACATAGAGACATCTGACTAAAATTCCTTTAACTTGGAATCACTTCCTTAATCTCATTCAGATTTATGTAAACAATTGCCACATAACCAGATGATAGGCTTGTTAAACCTTTCACTACAAAGAAAAATAATCATAAAATTATATAATATAATTTTATATAATTCATGTAAATTTGACAAGTTAGATAATTTATATATATTTCATACCTCTAAACTGAGCATTTGAAAGACCCATTACATTAAAAACCATTGAATTTTGATCCTCTGATTTCAATTTGTCCTCTAGACTAAATGTTAACTTCTCCCACAATGTGACAACAATAGCTTGATTACTGATATAAGAATATAACATTATATATTAGTTTATATGCTATAATTTTTTTATTATTTTACAAAGATATTATAGCAGTTATTAGCATACTCTTGATTATGCATTATAATGATTCTAAACATTACCTGTTTTTTCATTCTTATCATAGCTATCAATCCCATACATTTCATTGACCACTTCGATGACCTCTGCAACCAAACAAAGTAAATTTTCATATAATTGTAATATTTGCACGCTTTAACATCATTGACTAATAATATATACATCACAATACAATTCGTAATATATACTTGAAAGGAATTCTTTTGAACCGAATCTTGATTCAATCTCTAAGTAAGAAAGAATCTCAAATTTGTTTCTTTCATCAATATCATTATCATCCTCCTCCTTTAGGATTTTTATGTTCATATGATAACAGTAATGAATAGATACCGTACTACTGACGACTCTATAAATTTCGCTTGTAGTAATAATCTTTGTGTTTGAGAGAATATAAAATTTTCCTTCTTGGATTAATTTTTTTGAGGCTTAATCCATCATTTTTTAATAAAAACTATGCACATGAGTGTTTTGCCAAAATGTCAATATGAATTACCACGATTATAGATATCTCATATATTTTAATCTTGATTAAGTTATGTCTTGAAATTTACCTAATTATCAAAGGCAATAAAGTTAATACATGAGGAGACTCATGTGTTGGCATCCTCTGCTTCTTATTTTTCAGTGTTCTTCCTCTCGGTATGACATCATTTTAATCAACTTAAAGCTCATAATGTGGTGCGTATGTAGCTACATGTTTTTTGTTTCTTGACATCTTGATCTAAATATATAAAAGTAATTAAAATATCATTATATTAATCGAGCTATGTATGTATGTATATATATAAAAGAGAAATGGCAGTATACTAATTTCATATTTTTTTGGGCTTACCCAGTTCGGTTGCTTCATATTTCCCATTTTCTTGCTTGCTTAAGATCGCGTGTGCATCTCTCTCTCTCTCTCTCTCTCTCTCTCTCTCTCTCTCTCTATATATATATATATATATATATATATATATATGTGTGTGTGTGTGTGTGTGTATATATATATATATACATGTGTGTGTGTGTGTGTGTGTGTGAAAATTTGTTCATAAGGTGGCACCTTAGATTCAATCTAAGGTAGCACATTTAAAACTATATTGTATGTTATCAAATTATTTGACCCATTCCATTCATTTTGATTTATATATTTTGGATTATATATAAACAAAGTATTAGGAATATTTGATTGTAGTTACTCATGTATCAAATGATTATAAAATTAATGTTTTTACGATAACATAACTAAAGAGACCGTGAAAAATATGTGCTACAAGTATTCATTATGATTTTTGTGTTATAGATGTTTTGAGACTATGAGATCATGATGAATGGAGTGGATCATCAATTAGAATATAGATCATAATGAATGGAGCGGATCATCAATTAGAATACACACACACACACACATACATATGTGTGTGTATACATACACATATATGTAAATATATATACATATGTATATATGCATACACAGATACACACATACATACACACATATACATACGTGTGAATACACACACACACACATATATATACAAATATATTCATATATACACATGTATGTATATGTATATGTATGTGTATGTGTATGTGTGTGTGTGTCGGAATGCCCGATGGGTATATTTTACAATAAAGTTCAAAACAGTACTAGCATCCATTAGAGGAGAAATATTATTTGGTAGGCTAATCTCTTCTTGACCAAGCTGTATCACCAATCTCAAAGATAGTAGAGTAATCCCTAAATATTTACTCCTTAGATACATATTAGTATCACTTTGTTTGTAAAAAGGCTATGAGGTGCATGCTTTTAGAAATCATTTCTTCATGTTAAATACTCTCATTAAAAGAAACCCCTAATTAGTAGAAAGCAAAAAATTAAACAAACATCAAAAGTAAAATGCAGAGAGATATTGATTTTATTATCCTTCTAATATATTACAAAATTTAAGGAAAAGGAGATGGGATCTTGGTGTGACGCCCCTGGGTTCACACAAGGCTACAGTCTAAGGTGAAACCAGAGATGTCAAACCTGTCATGCACCCACATTGTGCATAAACATGTTTCACCAATCACAGCAATATCCTCTAGTAGAACCAAATAGAAATGCATGTACAAAACAAGAAAAATAAAGGGAATAAATGTAATAGACATGATATAGAAGAGATATCTCATAAATGAAAAGAATCATGACTCAACTATAATACATCTGATATCTGAATAATGAAAATATCTCAACATGAATCAACTATAAATCGTACTAAGGCACACTGCCTTTACAATATGAATATGAAAATCAAATGTCTGGATAAAACTCAAAATTACAGGGGAGTCTCTACAAGTAAAAATACGCGACAGCGACTATGCCAGAACTCCGTCACCCTGCGGCTCTCCGAAACTCCGAACTACCTGAAAAGTAATTTAAAAGAAAAAGAACAACAACAAGAACGTCAGAGAGCTACAGCAAGATTACCTCCATCCGCCCCCAGGGGAATGGCTGCTAGATGGAGTAAAGGCTCTATCTATTAAGCACAGTTTACCTAGATTCATTTTTCCCGTATCTAAGTGGGATTAACATTTAGAAACCTACAACACGAGACGTAGTACGTCGAAAGAAATAATCCAAACAAGGAAACCATTATGTGTGTACCATAAGTCTCAATTGTAGATATCTAAACATTAATACCGAACTAAGAAAAGATAATCTAATAAAACCGACAATTAGAAATCTATAACACGAGACTGGTACGTCGAGCAAAATAATCCAAACAAGGAAACCCTCATATATATACCATATGTCTCAAGTTGTGAATCTCTAATCATTGATCCCAACTAAGAAATAGAGAAGAGAGTAAAAGAAAAAAGATATCAACACATCGTATATATTTATAATATCTTCCACTATCACTGGAGAGATAGAATAAAATACCAATACATAATTTTGTATACCTTCAAAAGTAACGTATTTCAGACATATAGTTTAATGATATGTCGTATTTATAATTGGCATCTGTCATACTTAGGTTATCAAGTAATTATCTCAGTACAACGGACTACCCTGTAGGTATCCTGAACTGTGTATACGGCTCATTAGTCTCATCGGGATCTAAGTGCGTAACATGAGTGCGGGACGGGCTACCAAATAGGCATCCTATAAATACAGCTCACGGGCCTCATCACACCCTAGTACATGACGGACGGCTAGATCAAGCCTCCTAAAATCTGACTCAATGGCCTGTACATGTGGAATATCGACGCACTAACTCAATGGCCTGTACATGTGGAATATCGACGCACTACCTCATGTAGTACTGAACTGAGCTCATCAACGATATCCACCTCATGTAAATCTTTGTATCTCTGGTATGTCGACGTATTATCCCATATAGTACTGATCTGTGCTCATCAACGATATTCACCTCATGTTTAAACAGTGTATATCTGGTATGTCGACGTACTATCCCATATAGTACTGAGTTGTGTTCATCAACGACATCCAACATGTATATGAACTATATCTAATTCAAATATGATCAAATCAAAATTCATTATAATCCCCTTGGGATTCTTAAATGTATAACATAACATATTCATAACTATATGTGTAACATCAAGCGCTCAAAACTCCGCGAACGCACCTCAAGACGGCGCAACACAGCTCCACAAAATGAGCAGGAAAATAGACAAGATATCTGTTAGTAAAACAAGCATATCTTTCTTTAGGAAAAATATTTTTACAAATGATTTTGTGTTTTAAAAACTATATTCACACATCTTTCAAATGGCATAAGTTTAGTTCAGTTTGGAGTTTATTTGTTATCCCAAATCTCTAGTTAAACATTATACATATGCAGCAGATTTTCTGCATGATATATTATTAGTAAACATGACATATCTTTCTCTATACAAACTCTTTTTAAGAATGGTTTTCTGATTTAGAAACTAGATACATATAGATTTTATTTAAAACTGGTTTGGTTAAATTTTGAATTTAGTTGTTATCTTAAAATCCCAGTTAAAGATTTCATAAGTGCTGCAGTTTTCTGCAGGAAAACATATATGTAGTACATCACTTAAATTTCTCATACATGAATAAAAATTATGAAAAAACCTAATGATCATGATCATGATACTATCATAAATAGTAATAAAATATAATTTATCTAGCATTTGTTTTAAGGTTTACTATCAAAAATCTGACTTTTAACACCTCAGGTTAAGATTAAATTTACTATCAAAAATCTGACTTTTAACACCTCAGGTTAAGATTAAAGCATGAAAACACATATTCAACATCATATTTAAGATTAAAGCATGAAAACACATATTCAACATCATATTAATCATATACACTAGTTATTTAACTATGGGGATGAGTTTAGATAAATATAATCTTGCCTTAATCTCATGTGCAAGCCTCTGAAATAATCAGCAAGCAATCCATGAGCACAAACCACCCATTCTCCCTCGTCACACGTCGATGATCTCGCCCTCGTGTCGGTATTTTACTTCACAAAGCTCTCCAAACTCATAAGAAAAAAATCTAGGGTTTTTAAGGGGAGAGGGTGGCTGTTAGGGTTCATAGATATGATAAAAGAAGAGAATTTTTATGAAAAACATAGGTATTTATAGAGGCAAACCCGAAACAAACCTGTTTGACCCAAACCAGGAAACCTAGTCTGACTAGGAAAACAACCTTCGGTATTTTGGCAATAACGTTCGCGTCCGACATCGGAATGAGGTGATATAAGATTTTGTGGAAAGCTCTTGAAGATACCTATAACTTTGGTATTTTAAGTTTTTCCACATTCTAACTGTTTTAGTGTGAAAAATGCATATACTTTTAACTAGTCGTTTTTCTCAGATTCTGGCCCGTGCACGTGTGCATGATATCACTTCTATATTCACATATATACATTGAATTGATCTCAAATCAATTCTTAGCATACTAAAACATTAATAAATATTATATTTTTTATAATATAATATATTTATTATTTATTACAAAATATTCAAATTTTTAGGGTTTTACACTTGGGTCTCTAAACTATGTTCTGGAGCCCTCCTTTCTTTCAAAAATACAAAATGCGGAGGACCTTATTGTTACTCTTTCACACTTTAAGTCTTTCTTTCTTTCTAATTTCTCTCAATCCTTTCTGTATCTTTGTCCATTGTCTTTTGTGTAACAAGATAGATGTCTATTTATAGGGAAGGCCAGGGGAAGTTGTCGCCAAGTGTTGGGAAAGGGATTGGTGGAGGAGTTATGATAACTCCCAGTGACAACTTTCTTATTAAAACCACCCATTACATCTACTTATCACAACCAACATATCTTTTTCTATATTTCACCTCTCAAGTGTTTATCATATTTTTAATTTTGTGTTCCTTATCATAAGTGTTATGAGGACCCACATACCTTCAAGCAGAAATTAAGTTTATAGAAAGGTGAGTATCCTTGAGTTAAATTTTATTGCCAATGCCGATGAGCACATGACAATACCAAGGACATGTACCTTCAAGCTAGAAAATTTAGTTTATATGAGAGGATAAAGCATGTGTCTTTGTGTTGGATTAGTAGAGGATCAAATTCTATTCTAATTAATGAAAATATCTAACTAGCTAGATTTTTTATTCTATTATGATACTGTAAAACCGCAAAAAATTGAATATTTTATAATAAATAATAATAAATATGTCACATTATAATAAATGATATTTATTAAGTTTGAGTATGCTAGGAATTAATTTGAGATCAATTCAATATATATATGTGAATATAGAAGTGATATCATGCACACGTGCACGGGCCTGAATATGGGGAAAACGACTAGTTAAAAGTATATGCATTTTACACACCGAAGAATTTAGAATATGGAAAAACTTAAATGACCAAAGTTGTAGGTATTTTAAAGATATTTCCAAAAAATCTTATATCACCTCATTCTAAAGTCGGACGTGAAAATTATGGTCAAAATACCGAAGGTTGTTTTCCTAGTCAGACTAGGTTTCCTGGTTCGGGTCAAACATGTTTGTTTTGGATTTACCTCTATAAATACCTATGTTTGTTATGAAAATTTTTCTCTTTTATCATATCTATGAACCCTAGAAGCCACTCTCTCCCTTCAAAACCCCTACATCTTTTTCTTATGAATTTTGAGAGTTTTGTGAAGCACAATACCGACACGAGGACGAGATCTTCGACGTGTGACAATGGAGAATGGGTTGTTTATGCTCGTGGATTGGTTGCTGTTTATTTCAGGGACTTAGAATAACGTTTGAGGCAAGATTATCTTCATCCAAACCCATTCCCATAGTTAAATAACTAGTGTATATGATTAATATGATGTTGAATATGTGTTTTCATGCTTTAATCTTAACCCATAGTTAAATAACTAGTGTATATGATTAATATGATGTTGAATATGTGTTTTCATGCTTTAATCTTAACCTGAGGTGTTAAAAGTCAGATTTGTTGAATATGTGTTTTCATGCTTTAATCTTAACCTGAGGTGTTAAAAGTCAGATTTTTTTTATAGTAAATCTTAAACTAATACTAAATTAGCAATTTTTTTACTGTTTATGATAGTATCATAATCATGATAATTAGGGTTATTCATAATTTTGTCTATATATGAGAAAATTAAGAGATGTACTAAATATATATTTTCTGCAGAAAACTGTAGCACTTGTATAATCTTTAACTGAGATTTTGAGATAGAAAATAAACTCCAAATTTAACCAAACTAGTTCCAAATAAAAGCTTTGTGTATCTAGTTTCTAAAACAGAAAACCATTCTTAAAAAACATTTTTATAGAGAAAGATATGTTCTTTTTACTAATAATATATCCTGCAGAAAAACTATTGCACATGTATAATGTTTAACTAGAGATTTGGGATAACAAATGAAATTCAAACGGAACCAAACTTATGCCATTTGAAATATGTATGAATCTAGTTTTCAAAATAGAAAACCATTTGTAAAAATAGATTTCCTAGAGAAAGATATACTCATTTTACTAACAGAAGTTCTGTCTGTTTTCCTGCTCGTTTTGTGGAGCTGTGTTGCACCGTTTTGAGATGCGTTCGCGGAGTTTTAAGCCACTTGATGTTACATGTATAGTCATAAATATGTTGTGTTACATATTTAAGAATCCCAAGGGGATTATGATGAGTTTTGATTTGATCATATTTGAATAAGATATCGTTCATACACATGTTGGATGTCGTTGATGAGCATAACTCAGTACTATATGAGATAGTGCGTCGACATACCAGATATACACAGTTTATATATGAGGTGGATATCATTGATGGGCTTAGTTCAGTACTACATGATGTAGTGCGTCGATATTCCACATGTACAGACCATTCAGTCGGATTTTAGGAGGTTTGATCTAGCCGTCCGTCCCGCACTAGGGTGCGATGAGGCTCGTGAGCTGTATTTCTAGGATGCTTATTTGGTAGTCCGTCCCGTACTCATGTTACGCACTAAGATCATGATGAGACTAATGAGCCATGTACATAGTTCAGGATACCTACATGGTAGTCCGTTGCATTGAGACAATTACCTGATAGCCTAAGTGTGGCAGATGTCGGTTATGAATACGACATATCACTGAACTATATGACTAAAATACGTTACTTTTAAAAGTATATAAAATTATGTGTTGGTATTTTATTCTATCTTCCTAGTGATAGTGGAAGATATTATAAATACGATGTGTTGATGTCTTAGTTCTTTTACTGCTTTCTTTACTTCTTAGTTGGGATCAATGATTAGAGATTTACAACTTGAGACATATGTTATATATATGAGGGTTTCCTTATTTGGATTATTTTGCTCGATGTACTACGTCTTGTGTTGTAGGTTTCTAAATGTTAATCTCACTTAGATACGGGGAAAATAAATCTAGGTAGACTATGCTTAATAGATAGAGCCTTTACTCCATCTAGCAGCCCTTTCCCTAGGGGCGGATGGAGATAATCTTATTATAGCGCTCTGACGCTCTTGTTGTTATTCTTTTTTTTTAATTACTTTTTAGGTAGTTTAGATTTTCGGAGAGAAGCACGGTGACGGAGTTCTGGCATAGTCGTCATCGGGTATTTTTACTTGTAGAGACTCCACTGTAGTTTTGAGTTTTATCCACATATTAGAGTTTCATTTTCATATTGTAAAGGCAATGTGCCTTAGTACGGTTTTTAGTTGATTCATATTGAGACATTTTTATTATTGAGATATCAGATGTATTATAGTTGAGACATGATTCTTTTTTATTTATGAGATATCTCTTTTATATCATGTCTATTATATTTATTACCTTTATTTTGCCTGTTTTGTATATGCACTTCTATTTGGTTCCACTAGAGGATATTGTTGTGATTGGTAAAACGTGTTTATGCATAGTGTGAGTGCATAGAAGGTTTGATATCTTTGGTTTCACCTTGGACTGTAGCCTTGTGTGAACCCAGGGGTGTCACAATTGGTATCAGAGCTCTAGTTCCAGCATCCTAGGATCATTCATGTGTCGAGTCATGGAGCTAGGATAGAGTTTCCTAGAAATCATGTATAGAGTCCGCTAGGAATTCTTAGAATGAGTGAGGAAGTCATATACGTATATTCAAAATTTTACAATTTTTTTGTGACAACTACCTTACTTTGATTGAAAACTAATTACATGAGTGATAAGTGATATGATTTTTTCCTATTGGTATATATTATATTATTTATGATTGGGATCGCACTTACTGTGTCAAATAAACTCTCCTCTTGGTATTATAAACATTAGAACGAGAACGTGGTTGAGGTAAAGCTTATACCCGAAGAGCTGGGCAAGTAGAGCCTGAGCCGCAGCAGACTCCATAGTATCTAATTGACTTGGTAACACCGATTGCAGAAGCAGAGACTAGCAACACTCGAGGAGTGAGTAGCAAGCCAGATTTAACTTTCAGAAATTCCATCACCAGTTGTACTAGCCTACCTATTGAAGAGGTAATACTGAAGGTTTTACCATCACCACATCCAGCTGTTAATAGAGTCGCAGAGCAGGAAGCTTGGCTCGGTAAAGGTTGAGGAAGATATTAGAAGTTTGGAGCATAGAAATTTTAGGGCACATCGGATTCAGTTACAACCTATAAAAGGAGGAAATATGTGGGAAATACTTTAGATTTACTTAACGTCGACTCAGTACATAGGCAAAGATTAGTTATATTCAGCTTAAAGGATGACGTCAGAGGATAGCACCAATTTTAGTTATGCCGGAACAGCGAATATCAATTTCATAGAAGGATTTCATCTACTATTTCAAAAAGCAGCTAGACCTAACCCGATTGGAGTAGGGAGACAATTTCATAGAAGGATTTCATCTACTATTTCAAAAAGCAGCTAGACCTAACCCGATTGGAGTAGGGAGACGTACTAAGAGTTAATTTTGGAAGCAAATTTCAAAAAGCAGCTAGACCTAACCCGATTGGAGTAGGGAGACGTACTAAGAGTTAATTTTGGAAGCAAGATTGTTCTCATTCTTTATCTCTCATACATTCATGGATAGGTTTTAGCTAGTTGCACATCCTTTAGATGTAATGTTATATGTTTCTACTCCTTTAAGGAAGGTGTCCCTATTAGGGAGTGTCCATAGGAGATGTGTCATCAGTCTAGATGAGTCCGAGTTTATCATAGATCTAACCGTTTTGCGGATGTCAGTGTTCAACGTCATTCTCGATATGGATTGGCTATCATCCTACCATGTTTTATGTTAGTATGGACTGTTTTGCTAAAACAGTCAGCTTGTGAGCATCCAATGGGTCTGAGTTGATAGTAGCGACCTCACAGGGCATCCAGTTTGTGGAGTCATTTCTGGCGTACATCGAGGAGGTGATGTCGTGGGATCATGGTGCCGATTTGAGCGAGACGTGAGTGGTCTCAGAGTACCAGGATGTCTTTCAGGACATACCGAGTTTACCTCCAGCGCGAGAGGTCGAGTTTTTGCATCGAGTTGTAGCTAAATACAGTACTAATATCCCGAGCATCCTATCGTATGTCACCCGTTGAGATGAGGGAGCTACAGACCCAGTTAAATGAGTTATTATCTTAGGGTTTTATTCGTCGGGGTTATTCTTCGTGGGGAGCGCTAATCCTTTTCGCGAAGAAAAAGGATGATAGTAGGTGCCTATGTATAAATTTTCGTGAGTTGAACAAGGTCACTATCCGGAACATGTACTAATTATCGAGGATTGACGACTTGTTCGACCAACTGTAGGGAGCGCAACATTTCTCTAAGATTGATTTTCATTCTGGCTATCACCAGTTGCGGGTTCGGGAGATGAATATTTTCAAGACCACCTTTCAGCGAAGGAGGATCGTTCTCACTCGTCTTTGGGAGTTCATCAACACCCCTCAGACGAGTTTCATCTCGCCCAATCCTACACCTATGTTATTAAAACGTTTTATGAGCCTAAAATGCTATTTTATGTATAAAGATAGATCTTTATATTATATGTTACAAAAAGGATAAGTTTTTAGTTAATAAAGATCACCCACGAATTTCTTAATGCAGATCTAAATCTGAAAATTTTCCTAACAAGAGTTTTGAAAGAAAGATAATTATTTTCAAATGTGTTGATATGCATACATGTGTTTAAAAAGATTTCTTTTTGTTTATAGTGATTAGATTGTATTTTTTACATATTCTAGAAATGCTAAATCACATATATAGGATTTATAGTATATAGAATCGTTGTATAATGGCTTTTGAATCAACCTTGAGGAGCAAAAACCTGTAGGTTTTTATCTCTTCGCAGTCGACCGCTGGGGAATTTTCTACATGTTCATGTTGTTGCATAAGTTTGTGTGGCTGGCGAGACACCTCGGTTATTTGGGATTATAAACACTGGGATTTGTGTATATGAGTTGACTACGGACACGAGTTTTAGATTCACTCACCGAGGCACGAGAGTGAGTAGTAAATATGCTGATTTTTTTATATTACTTTCATGTTGAAGTCCTCGAGTAGTAAATATGCTGATTTTTTTATATTACTTTCATGTTGAAGTCCTCGTGTTGGACTATAATCCATCGAAGTCCTCGTGTTGGACTATAATCCATTGAAGTCCTCATGTTGGACTATAATCCATTACAGTCCTCGTGTTGGACTTTAAGCTTTTACATTTCATATATTGGACATTTACCTATTTCAGTCCACGAGTTGGGCACGTATTTGACATTTGACATGTCATTGATATTATGGTTGGAGATGGAGCTATATTTCTTTATTGCTCCACATTGTTGCTTTTTTTTGGGATTTGGTATTTAGCTATTTACAATTTGGTATCTTTCACCCGAAGTACTTGTTCTACTTAGTTAGGGGTTAAGTGGGAGTATTTGCATTTTAGATATTTAAGTATAAATATCGAGGAAGATTCTTAGGAGCACGAAGATGTTATGCATCGTGACTACCCGTACTTGTTTGAACAGGTAAGTTGATTAATTTTTATTGGTGTTTATGATTACTCATATGGTCAAATTTATATTTAACGCTAGAATGGGGGTGTTAACACTTAACTTCTAATCATTCGGAACACATGATATATATATGGAGGGTTTCTTGTTTGGATTTTTGCCCGACGTACTAGTTCCGTTTAGTTAGGGGTTAAATGAGAATATTCATATTCTAGATCGTTAAGTATAGATATTACAATATTTTATATCTGAAGATTTATGGTAATGTATTATTAATCTCTAAGATACATTTGCGGAATTTCGGGGATGAAATTCTTTTAAGGGGGGAATAATGTAAAACCCCAAAAATTTAAATATTTTGTAATAAATAATAATAAATGTGTTACATTATGATAAATGACATTTATTAATGTTTGAGTATGCTAGGAATTGATTTGAGATCAATTTAATGTATACATGTGAATATAGAAGTGATATCATGCACACGTGCACGGGCCTGAATCTGGAAAAAAACGACTAGTTAAAAGTATATGTATTTTATACACCGAAATAGTTGGAATATGGAAAAACTTAAAAAACCAAAGTTATAGGTCTCTTCAAGATCTTTCCAACCAATCTTATATCACCTTATTCTAAGGTCAGACGTGAAATTTATAATCAAAATACCGAATGTTATTTTCCTAGTCAGACTAAGTTTCCTGATTCGGGTCAAACATGTTTGTTTCGGATTTACCTCTATAAATACCTGTGTTTATCACGAAAAATTCTTCTCTTTTATCATATCTATGAACCCTAGCAGCCACCCTCTCCCCTCAAAAATCCTAGATCTTTTTCTTATGAATTTTGAGAGCTTTGTGAAGCACAATACCGACACGAGGGCGAGATCTTCGACGTGTGACAAGGGAGAACGTGTTGTTTGTGCTCGTGGATTAGTTGCTGTTTATTTTAGAGGCTTAGAATGACATTTGAGGCAAGATTATCTTCATCCAAACCCATTCCCATAGTTCAATAACTAGTGTAGATGATTAATATGATGTTGAATATGTGTTTTCATGCTTTAATCTTAACCTGAGGTGTTAAAGTCAGATTTTTTTATAGTAAATCTTAAACTAATACTAGATTAGTAATCTTTTCTTGTTGTTTATAATAGTATCATGATCATAATCATGATCATTAGGGTTATTCATAATTTTGTTTATATATGAGAAAATTAAGAGATGTACTAAATATATATTTTCTGCAGAAAACTGCAGCACTTATATAATCTTTAACTAAGATTTTAAGATAGAAAATAAACTCCAAATTTAACCAAACTAGTTTCAAATGAAAGTTTTGTATATCTAGTTTCTAAACAAAAAACTATTCTTAAAAAGAGTTTGTATAGAGAAAGATATGTTCTTTTTACTAACAATATGTCCTACAGAAAAACTGCTGCATATGTATAATATTTAACTAGATATTTAGGATAACAAATAAACTCCAAACTGAACCAAACTTATTCCATTTGAAAGATGTATGAATCTAGTTTTCAAAACATAAAACCATTTGTAAAAATAGTTTTCCTAGAGAAAGATATGCTTGTTTTACTAACAGAAGTCCCGTCTATTTTCCTACTCATTTTGTGGAGCTGTGTTGCACCGTTTTGAGATACGTTCGCAGAGTTTTGATCCACTTGATATTACATGTATAGTCATGAATATGTTGTGTTACATATTTGAGAATCCCAAGGGGATTATGATGAGTTTTGATTTGATCATATTTGAATTAGATATCGTTCATACACATGTTGGATGTCATTGATGAGTACAACTCAGTACTATATGGGATAGTGCGTCGACATATAAGATATACACAGTTTATATATGAGGTGGATATCGTTGATGGGCTCAGTTCAGTACTACATGAGATAGTGCGTCGATATTCCACATGTACTGGCCATTGAATCGGATTTTAGGAGGCTTGATCTAGCCGTCCGTCCCACACTAGGGTGCGATAAGGCTCGTGAACCGTATTTCTAGGATGCCTATTTGGTAGTCTGTCCCGCACTCATGTTACATACTGAGATCGTGATGAGACTAATGAGCCGTGTACATAGTTCAGGATACCTACAGGGTAGTCCGTTGCATTGAGACAATTACCTGATAGCCTAAGTATGGCAGATGTCGGTTATGAATACGACATATCATTGAACTATATGACTGAAATACGTTACTTTTAAAAGTATATAAAATTATGTGTTGGTATTTTATTCTATCTTCCTAGTGATAGTGGAAGATATTATAAATACGATGTGTTGATGTCTTAATTCTTTTACTGCTTTCTTTACTTCTCGATGTGTTGATGTCTTAATTCTTTTACTGCTTTCTTTACTTCTTAGTTGGGATCAATGATTAGAGATTTACAACTTAAGACATATGTTATATATATGAGGGTTTCCTTGTTTGGATTATTTTGCTCGATGTACTACGTCTTGTGTTGTAGGTTTCTAAATATTAATCCTACATAGATACGGGGAAAATAAATCTAGGTAGACTATGCTTAATAGATAGAGTCTTCACTCCATCTAGCAGCCCTTCCCCTTGGGAACGGATGGAAGTAATCTTATTGTAGCGCTCTGACGCTCTTGTTGTTCTTTTTCTTTTAAATTACTTTTCAGGTAGTTCGGAGTTTCGGAGAGCCGCAGGGTGACGGAGTTCTGGCATAGTCGTAGTCACATATTTTTACTTATAGAGACTCTACTGTAGTTTTGAGTTTTATCTAGACATTAGAGTTTTATTTTCATATTGTAAAGGCAATGTACCTTAGTACTATTTTTAGTTGATTCATGTTAAGACATTTTCATTATTCAGATATCAGATGTATTATAGTTGAGACATGATTCTTTTTTATTTATAAGATATCTCTTCTATATCATGTCTATTACATTTATTCCCTTTTATTTTGCCTGTTTTGTACATGCACTTCTATTTGGTTCCACTAGAGGATATTACTGTGATTGGTGAAATATGTTTATACATAGTGTGGGTGCATGGCAGGTTTGACATCTCTGGTTTCACCTTGGACTGCAGCCTTGTGTGAACCCAGGGGCGTCACAGATACATAATCACCATAGATAATATACATTCCACATTATTTTCATATTTTTAGAATTTATATTATTTTTCTACTTTTACATTAGTACATTAGATTGTTTTTATTTTTATATAATAATTTATATAATAATAATATTTATAAATGAGAAATAAAAATTTTCTATGATAATTAAATTTTTGAGATTTGAGAGAATAGTTATAACATATTCTGTCAATACTATAATTCTTTTAATACTATATATAGTATAGCAGATCGGTCCTAAGAAAACATGTTCTCTCAAATTTAATATTGTAATTTACGTAATGTGCTACCATTCTCACATTGGTTTTGATTTATATAGGGTATTATCGTCTTCACTGTGGGTTTTTATTGATAAGCATTGTGCTCATCAAGTTTGACATATATAAGAGGCAAGGCATTACCTCTCTCAATTAATTAATGTGCAGGGGCCACTCTCAAGTAAACTTTTATAGTTGAATAAATGAGGTGTAAATATCCTCAAATTAATTTTATTGTCAAAGCTTATTCCAAGATATTAAGCCCCCTTTAATTAATTAAGCATGTGTCTTGTTGAGACGTGAAATTTT
This sequence comes from Asparagus officinalis, assembly GCF_001876935.1. Classification (NCBI taxonomy): domain Eukaryota; kingdom Viridiplantae; phylum Streptophyta; class Magnoliopsida; order Asparagales; family Asparagaceae; genus Asparagus; species Asparagus officinalis. The sequence continues at coordinate 74,001,063 of NC_033801.1, forward strand.
TATGCATCTACAAAATTGTCCCCCTTGGGGCTTACTTGCTCAGGGTTTTTTCTAACTGAGTGTGTGAGTCTAAGTTGTTTTTAAACACATATTGTATCTTGGTTAAAAAAAATTGAATGGTTGCGAAGGTATTCATCAACTGCGTATTTTAGCAGAAATTATCCCTTAACCTCTTTTTTTTAAGATACACATGAGCTTCATCTTTTCTTTGGCTATATGTGTTTAAAAAAATTTAGGCTTAGGGTGAGTTCACTTAATTCAAATATGAGGAGTCCTTATTTAATTCAAATCGATAAATTAGTAGGAGATAGAATCCAATTTAAAAGGGATATCAACAAATTTTAAGATAGCATCCTAATAGAATTTGAAAGAGAAAATCTAATTCTACCATAGGTAGGGCTTACATAGCTATATATATGCCCTTCTAAATTTTAATCAGTGCTATGTTAGATTGCCTGAGGAAATCTACAGGTAAACACCTTTCTTTTTTTATTTTTTAACCTTTCTTTCTATTTTTTTTTCTTTTAACTGATATGGTATCTTCTTAAGAATTTTCAAAATCATTGAGAAGTCCTATCTCTTATGTAGATAAGTCCTTGCCTGCTCATAAAGTGGCTCTTAATCATAATAATCATGCAAGGATGATCTGTTGTAGGCTTATCATAGTGAATGCAATGAGCATATGCTTGCCTTGGTACTAAAACCAGCATTGCCCTACTAGATTGATTCTGTTGTAGGCTTATCATAAACTGGCTCTTATTCTTAATCTCTAACCAAGTCATCATTTGTTGTATGCAATGAGATTTCTGGCAAGATTGACTCTTGCCTTGGTATTAAAACCGACATTGCCCTGCTAGATTTTGTATCCTCAACAAACAGACGCTTTCTTAAGTGGGATAGTGGAGATTATTTTACTAAACATGTGAGGAAAGAAAATGGTGTTGGAGTTATACTTTTCATCTTTATTATATGTGGTGGAGTTGAAGGGGACATCAATTCTTTCATATGAATTACATGATGTGGCACACTTGAGGGAGTCACTAGTGATGATGAATTCTCCATAAGGCAATATGATGGTGGTATATAAGGAACTGCACAGGGTGATAATGTTAAAGAGTCTATACATTCAGGCAAAGCTTTTTCCTCTACTTGACTAATAGACACCATATTGGTAGATTGATTTCCTTTCTTGAAATTTTTAAGCAATGTAGGATCAATGGTTCCATCATTAATCATTTCTTGAACTTTCTCGTTAAAGACAAAACACTCTTCCAAAGTGTGCTCTGGCATGTGATGATACTTGCAATATCATCTCTCATCGTGCCTCTTAGCATTTTTATTTACCTTTTTAGGTAATTGTACAAGTTTTATCTCGGTCACTTCCTTGAAGAAATCCTCAATCCCTTCTTTAGGAAAGGAGTTCTCTCTTTCAAGTCCATCTTTCAGACTTCTCGGCCTCCCAACACCATTAAAGTTTGAATTCTTTGACTGGATGTTGGCCTCATTCGGTCCTATGTTTGTATATTGCGTTGCCACAGATGTCTCCTATTACATGCTTACCCTTATCACGGGCGTGATTTTTATCATGAGTGTGATTTTCTTCCCTTTGTCTACCCCTTGTTCAAAGAATGTATGGTTCCATTTGGCTGAGTGACGATTCAACTAATTAAGATAGTTTTCTATATCAGTTGATTTAGATGCCAACTCTTTAAAAGTCAAAAGTTATAGGTCGTACCCCCTAAATGTGAACTGTCATTTCTGGTCGAAGATTGTTCATGCACATCCTTACAGCCTCCAATTTTGTGATGGGTTGAGGACAATGGAGACTCAAATTTATCCATTTGTTGATGAAATCAGATGCCCTCTCGTTATAGGCTTGTTCAGTCCGAGTTAAGTCAGTGATACCCATAGTTCTTTGAGTATTATAGAAGCATTGTAAGAAGGCTTCTTGCATCTGCTTCTGATTTTTTATTAATCTAGATAGAGACTTGCTATACCAAGTGAAGGCAAGGCCTAAAATTGTTTGAATAAATTATCTTAATAAGAGAGTCCTATTATGAGCAGTATCTTGGCATGCTGCTAGAAAATGAGCGATGTGCTCATGTGGTGAACCATTACCATTGAATTTGGCGAATTAAGATTGTTGGTAATTTGCAGGGAAGGGAATCATGTCAATCTCAGCAGGATAAGGCTTTGTATAGCCTGGTCTCATTGAATACTGATTTTGCATTAACTTGTGCTGACCACTTCAGTGATGAGTCTTAGTACTATATCAAGTGAAACTGCAGTTGAGTGATGCTAAATATCTGAAGCATTATCTATTGGAGTAAAAAGATTTACAAAGATTTGTGTCATAAGTTGAGCAATTTCTTCTTCTTTTTGTTAGAGCTCTCTTTGAAGTTGAACCAATTTATCATCAAGTGACATTTCATCAGTTGTTAAAACTTGTTTTGCACCTAATAGATTAGGTTCATATTCTTTTTCTACACTACCGGTGGTAACATTAGAGTGAGGATAAGAATAAGAAGAAGCATATGATTCATTATCATTATTTTCAACTTCAAGAGATACAGACCATGACCTAGACTGACTTCTTATCCTAGGTTGATGATTCGGTACAATAGTACATCTCCTCTTAAAGTAAATATCTTCATCATCAGTCACACTAACAGACATGACATTCATGACATGACTGGGAGGAGGGTTAGTTAGTCAGGCATTGCAATGATTTTGCCTATGTGCTCATGTAACCAACAGACTCGCCTTCTATCTTTAGGCTTTAGGAGAGAGATCATGGTATGCCCTATCTTGTAAGAGCAGATGGTATTTTCAAGCTGTCAATCATCGTGTCACTACATGATGTTCTCCTAGGGCCAATGCTGGTTCATAGTGATGAGTTGGTTGTTGATAATACCAATGTTGATGGTGAGTATCTTCCTAGTGTTGATAAAGAGGAGTGTTTTGCTTTTCATTTCTTTGAGGTACGACACGCTACATATAATGTACAAAAAAATATCATCCTCTAGTCTTATAATGAGTTGGTTCCGTAGAATGATACTGAGGAACTATTTTCATTCCCGACAATCTTCATTTGACTTAGACACACAACTCCGAGAGGATAAGGTTAAATCATATTTAATTCATAACTTGCAGGTTTACTTGAATAGAATTGATAGTGCCAAGAGCGTGGAGCATCATTTTTGCGACCCCTCGCTCTAGGCCTCCCTAGGCGAACAGAAGAGGGCTTATAGAACATTGCTTTGACATCTTCCTTGAGGGATCATTAACTTGGACTTATTGCACTGAGGCAAACTATCGTACTTGAGGTTCTTGAAAAAAAAAATCTTCTTGATAGGCCTTTTTGGTTGTTGAGGGTTGGACAATTGAAGATGGAGGAAATCCCTATCGTAAGAATTTGGTCCAAAAGCTTTCATGTCTCGAGAGCATCCAATGCGAGGGAAACGCCTTTGAGCAATATAGTGCCTCATTTTAGCCGAAGAGGAATCTATGTCTTCTTCCATCACTCCCTTATCCTTTCAAATATGAAAAGTGCATGGTTTCTCCTTGTTAAGGTTATCTTTAGGACCCTTACAGATGACAATACCAGGGGCACTCCTCACGTGTGCATTAAGCTTTGGAGCATTAGCATTAAAATTGGGATTGAGGGTGATTTCCTCATCCTTTTCTTCATAGCCTTAGTCACCACAAGAGTAAAGTCATCATCATCCACTTCGACACGTATTGGGTGAACAGAATGTTCAGGTTGCGGGAGAGGGTGTGGTGTTGATTGAGGAATGTTCTCCGTTGTAGACATCTCCACTAGAACCAGCACCTACAATGCACTAATTTGTACGGACACGAATTTTTGAGTCGTGCTATTAACATTTGAGTGGTTCATATGATTTGCCATTTCATCTAGGAATAATAAATCAGATACAATGTTTTAGTGTTTGGTGCACATAAATTTTTTTAGTTCTTTATGCATAAGATGTCGTCTACTATTTGTTTTCTAAAAGATGAGGGGAAAAGCATGCTCCCACTTTGGTCGCTAAAATTTTTATAAGAGTCAGAATGCCTGACATGTATATTTTATAAAAAAAAGTTTAAAGTGGTGCTAGTATCTATCAGAGGAGAAAAAATACGTGGGTAGGCTAATCTTTTCTTAACCAAGCAATATCACTAATCTCAAGGAGAGTAAAGTAATCCCTACCAGATATTTACTCCTCAAATACATATTAGTATCACTTTCACGTTTTTATTATATTTTTATACCCTCATTATCTATTTGATTTAAATAAAAATATCACTAATAAACATGTTTTATCTTAATTGCAGGTTAATGAATAAAAGCCCAAAAGAACTCAACATCTCATCTCTCAAAAAGATAAAGAAGTCTAAGCCCATACACACAAGAAAAGATCGGTCGAAAAATAAGATGAGTGAGTATCGATACCAATATCGATAGCGGTATCGATACTCATATTGATACCAAGTTTACCGTATTAAAGGTTAAAATTGATTAATTTGGGGATCAAGTCTAATCCAAGGGCTAATATTGGTTATAATACTCTATAAATAGGGGTATAGGGTGAGGGGTTTGAGTATGAAATATTTTGTAAAAACTCGTTTTGTAACTTCTTATTGCAATTAATAAAGAAATAGTTTTACCTCTTCATATTTTTCTTTTCTTCTCTTTGTTTGATTATGAAGATGAATGTGAGATGAAGATCAAGATCAAGATGAAGGTTTGCTATCACCTTGAGGTTAGAACCCTCTTAGGATGCAAATTTTCTCTTTGTTAATAAATTTACCGTTTGCTTTCTTTTCTTGTTTAAATAGCCAAGAGGCTAGAGCCCTCTTGCCTTAAAGTTATTTTCATGATTAATAGAGTAGATTTACTTTCATGTCTTTTCTTTCTTGCTTTAAATTCTTGTATTTATTTCTTATAAATTATTTTGTACTTTAGATTTTATTTTCTTGCACTATTTGCCTTGAGGATAGAACCCTCTTGGGGTTAGTTTTTATTTTTTTTATTTTCCGTTTCTTTGATTCAACTTGAGGCTACAACCCTCTAGGGAATTGCCTTTTTTTAAGATGTGGAATTAATACTTGTGGAAACTCTAAAAAATTTATGAAACTAGCTAGTGGATTCAATTCTAGAGTCTGCATATTCTAATTGAATCCTCCATCTTTTACTTTCTTTATTCTTGATTTTTCTCTCATTTGTTTCTTGATTTTATTTCCTTCATCTTTCTTTCTTCCCTTTTGTTATTCTTGATTTTTCTCTCATTTGTTTCTTGATTTTATTTCCTTCATCTTTCTTTCTTCCCTTTTGTTTACATTTACACGTTATCACATCCACTCTTTATCTCTCCACTCTCAAGCTCGTTTTGTTTTTATTTACATACAATCACTCTCACTGTCTCTTCACAATCATATCTATCACTCCTAATTGTCACACACACAACATAGGAACCGATTTTGATTTTTCTCCTACAAACACATTCCTCGTGGGATCGATAATTTTTTATACTATAACTTGATAGTTATGCACTTTCAACTCTAGAGGCATACATTTATGCCCCCCATAAGTTTTTGACGCCGTTGCCAGGGAAGGTGCTTATAAGTATGATTTTATTTATTTTTGTTTAATTTGTGTGTTTTCTTGTGAAGGAACCACTTGGAGATTGAAGGTCAAGGATTGGAGATCGGGGATTTAAAGATTTGCTTGTGGTAACTTTTTTCTAGTATTTTTAATTCCACCCCTTTAGTTAGTTTCTCATAATTAGAGGCAATTAGGATCTAAAAAATTTATTTTGTCAATCATAAAAAAAATTCACCCTCCACTTGGATATTTGCTAACAAAATAATAAATTCAAACAAGAGCTCACTCTCTCACATTTGTTTGATTGTTAACCTTAATAAAAAAATAAAAAGATTTTATTTTTCCATCCTTTTGTAGTTGCTTTTAATTCCTAGGGTTGCATTGCATATAATAATAGGAATTCACCTAAGTGATTTGAACATCTTGATTTGACACCACTTGAAAATATTCTTAAGGGCAAAACCTATTAATCAAGATAAGGTGAGGGATTTTATTACTATTTCCTTAGCCCATAAATCACTAATTCCTCACTATACAAATCTAAGCCTTTTAAATCTCATTAGACATTAGCTCATAAGGATTCGAGCTCATTAAGGAACAAGAAATCCTTAAGTGAACTGGTTCAAGTTTAATTGAATTAGTTGGTGTCTAAGGCAAAGTTTAGGGGCTGTGTAAAGCGCTCTGCAAGAAACGAGGTATTTAATTAACCTTTGATCTCCCTCTAGTACTATTCTTACCTTGGTAACTTACCAAGTAAACTTCAATCTTTTCACTAAAAGAGAGTTTTTGGTTAGGAACTGGTCTGGCTGAGTTTAGGCTTAACCCTAGAATTTAGAGGGATTAACATAAGTGATTGCTTTTGATTTGTTTTAGTTAGGTCTTTCTTTTATCTTTCTCCTTCTCATTATCTTTTAGAATTTTTTTAATATTCCTAAAAAAGCTAACTTTTATTTTTCTTAGAATTTTTTAAAAATATTAAAAAAATTTACCTTGGTGCATGCAAGGTTGGATTAGGGATAATACCAATAGTTTACTCCGTTTGAACCAATTTTCAAAGAAATGGATAATCTTAATCCACCGGTTCTTCAAGATATGTGTTACCCAATTAGAAATGCAATCTCATTTTGCATTAAGCTATCCGAAGTCAATGGGACTAATTTTGAGCTTAGACCGCATTACATAAATATGTTTTCAAAATTCTTAGAAAATAAAACTAAAGACGCTTATATCTTTATCTCTGAGTTTGAGAAATTTTGTCTTATGATAAAGATTAGGGAATTATCTGAGGATGCGATCATGCTTCAATTTATTCCATTTGCTCTTAAGGACAAAGCCATGAAATAGTTGTATAGTTTACCCATGAATTCTATCTCAACTTGGAATGAATTTGTTTTCGTCTTTCTGGAAAAAAAATTCCCTATCCACAAAATGGTTAATCTTAGAAACAACATCATGAATTTTAAAATTGTCTCGAGTGAGCCATTCTGGAAGTATTTTGATAGATTTAAGGATCTCCTTATCCAATGTCCTTACCATGGTCTTGAAAAATGGCGATTATGCCAAATCATCTATAAAGGATTGGATTATTCTTCAAAAACTTCTTAGAATCAATGTGTTAAGGGGATTTCATGAAGAAAAATGCCAATGATGCTTAAGAATTTTTAGAGAGTTTAGCCGAGAAAACCATACAATGAAAATACTGTGATAACAGAGTTTCATCAATTCCTTAACCCAAATCTAGTGGTCTGTCCCTAGAGACAAACATTACTCTTAAGCAAAAATGGCTACAATCATGCGTAAGTTAGAAGCTCTAGAAATCAAAAAATGAGCCCCAGCTCAAATCAATCAAGTTTCTACCTCAGATTGTCACAACTGTCTTTCTCCATCCCATGTTTTAGAGGAATATACTCTCTTAGAAAACAATCAACCACTAGGATAGGTTAATGCTACATTCCAGCGTCCTGTGAATGATCAAATTTCTCCAACCTATAATTCAAGTTGGAGAAATCACTCAAACTTTGCATGGAATCACTGAAGCTACTCCAGAAATTAAAACTTCACTCCCTCTTCAACCCAACAATTTTCTAGGAGAAACATAGTTCCTTTTAGTTCTCAACCCAGTTTTCAACAACCAATCTACGATATCCAAATTAGTCTCATCATCATCAATCTGTAAATCATATCCCTCCAAATTCGAATCATGATAAATGTCTCAATGTTTTGAAAAAAGGTTTGGAAGCTATAATAAAGGCCTCTACATAAACCACAAATATGTTGACACAAACATCTAACATTTTAAATTTCTTTATGCAATCAATCGGACAAATACTCAACTCCAACACTCAAGCCATAGCTAGGTTAGAAACCCAACTTGGTCAACTAGCTAGTGCCATGAGTAAAAGAGAGAAAGGAAAATTTCTAAGTCAACCCATGGTCAACCCTAAGGACATGGGATCTAGTTCATCCTACGAAGCTCAAGTGAATACAATCCATTCACTATGGTCAAGAAAACAGGTTGATAATCAAGTTAGAATACCTCTAAGTTAAACTCTTAAATGAGAACTAATTCGTTCTCCTTCTGATAACTCTATTCAGAAATCACCTCTTTTCGATGACCAAGAACCCGAACCCGAACCTGAGCCTAATTTTGATATGTTTAAACCAGTAGCTCCCTTTCTAGATAGACTCAGGCCTAGAAAATACTCCTCTTAGGAGGAGAAGATCCTAGAAACTTTTAAGCAGGTTAATGTCAATATTCCTCTCTTAGATGTAATTGAACAAATCCCGTCTTATGTAAAAATTTTAAAAGATTTGTGTACTAAGAAGAGAAGAATAAATGTTCTAAAGAAAGTCTTTTTGGCTACTAATATCAGTGATATGCTCTCAAAGTCTACACCTTTGAAACGTAAAGATCCAGGTTGTTTCATCATTTTATGTGTCATTGGAAATGCCTATATTGATAAGGCACTTTTTAGACTTAGGGGCCAGTGTCAATTTGCTTTCTTATTCAGTCTACCAACAACTAGGTATAGGTGAACTGAAACCAACTAAATGCACCTTATAGTTAGCTGATAGATCTGTCAAAGTTCCCATGGGTGAGATAGAGGATATTTTGATTAAGGTTGGAGATTTTACTTTTCTAGTGGATTTCATAGTCTTGGAAACACAACTCATTTCCAATCCCAAAGGACAGATATCTATCATCTTAGGAAGACCATTCTTAGCCACTTCTAATGCTCTCATTAACTGTAGAACTGGTCAAATAAAGCTGTCCTTTGGGAATTTGACTGTTGATCTCAACATTTTCAATCTAGGGAACCAACTAAATGATCAACCTCTAGAAATAAATTATATTCAGGAAAGACTAATTGAAGGAGAAAAGAATGAGTTCGGTCTTAGTTTTAAGGAAATCTTTGGTGAGGAGCTGATGATATTAGAAAAATCAGATCAGGTCTTTCAGAACAAAGAAACTGGCTAAATATACGCTTCTTTAAGAACTCTTTGTTGATGAACTTAGATTCTTGAAAAACAAATAACAACTAAATTTTTATACCTCAACCATGAATCTTGGGGTTGAGAAACTTTTTAAAGAAGAATCGGTTGTTAGAGGACAAACCTTCATAAATAAAGAATCTAAGTTCAATCAGAAATTCAAAATGCATGACACCAGTGATACCTACCTTCAATTGCTACAAATATTATTGAAACCTTTGAAGAATGCAGAATTTAAACACATCATTGATTATATCATTTTGGATTTGTTTAAAATTCGGGATAGAATTTTTAGCAATAAGGTAGAATTTAATGTAGAATATGAGCATTTCATGTTGAATCTTTCATTCTATATTTGTAAAACCCCAAAAATTTGAATATTTTGTGATAAATAATAATAAATATGTTATATATTTATAAATAGATAAATAATAATAAATATGTTATATATTTATAAATAACATATTATGATGTTTGAGTATGCTAGAAATTAGTTTGAGATCAATTCAATAGTTATATATTTATAAATAACATATTATGATGTTTGAGTATGCTAGAAATTAGTTTGAGATCAATTCAATATATATATGTATGTATATAAGAGCAAATGTACAATTCATGCTCGATGTATAAATCTGGAAATTTATGACTAACGAAGAGATTTTATATTTTTCTCATATATGTAGTTGGAATTTGGAAAAGTTTAAAAGATAAAAGTTGTAGGTATCTTCAAGATCTTTCCAACAAGCCTTAGATAACCTCATTCTGAGGTCGGATATAAAAGTTATGGTCAAAATACCGAAGGTTATTTTTCTAGTCAGATTAGGATTCCTAGTTCGGGTCAAACGGGTTTATTTTAGGTTTGCATATATATAAACATGTGTTTTCATGAAAATTAACATCTTTACATCAGAGTTTCAAACCCTAGCAGCTCCTCTTCCTCTCTCTGAATCCCTAGCCTTAAAGTTGAGAATTTTAAGAGCTTTGTGAAGCAAATATCGACACGAGGGCGAGATCATCAACGTGTAGCAAGGGGAAAACAGCTTGGTTGTACTTCTTTTTGGTTGCTGGTTATTTCAGAAGCTTAGAATGATGTCTAAGGCAAGATTATCTTCATCCAAACCCTTCCCCATAGTTAAATAACTAGTTAGATGTTTAATATGATGTTGAATATGTGTTTTCATGCTTGAATCTTAACATGATGTGATAAAAGTTAAATTTTTGATGTTAAAACATAAACCAATGCTAGATTAGTAATTTTTTTTCTTACTGTTTATGATAGTATCATGATCATGATCATTAGAATTTTTTATAATTTTATTTATATATGAGAAATTTAAGAGATGTACTAAATAAATATTTTTTGCAGAAAATTATAGCAATTGTATTATGTTTAACTAAGATTTCAAAATAGAAAATAAACTCCAAATTTAACCAAACCAGTGCCAAATGAAAGATATATGTATCTAGTTTCTAAAACAGAAAACTATTCTTAAAAAGAATTTGTATAGAGAAAGATATGTTATATTTACTAACAACATGTCCTGTAGAAAAATGGCTGCACATATATAATATTTAACTGGAGATTTGGGATAACAAATGAACTCCAAACTGAACCAAACTTTTGTCATTTGAAAGATGTATGAATCTAGTTTTCAAAACAGAAAACCATTTGTAAAAATAGTTTTCCTAGAGAAAGATATTCTTGTTTTACTAACAGATATCACGTCTGTTTTTCCTGCTCGTTTTGTGGAGCTGTGTTGCGCCGTTTTGAGGTGCGTTCGTGGAGTTTTGAGCCGCTTGATATTACACGTTTAGTCATGAATATGTTATGTTATACATTTAAGAATTCTAAGGGGATTATGATAAATTTTGATTTTATCATATTTGAATTAGATATAGTTCATATACATGTTGGATGTCGTTGATGAGCACAACTCAGTACTATATGGGATAGTGCGTCGACATACCAAATATACATTGTTTATATATGAGCTGAATATTGTTGATGAGCATAGCTTAGTACTATATGGGATAGTGCGTCGACATACCTGAGATACAAAGATTTATATGAGATGGATATCGTTAATGAGCTCAGTTCAGTACTACATGAGGTAGTGCGTCGATATTCCATATGTACAGGCCATTGAGTCGGATTTTAGGAGGCTTGATCTAGCTGTCCATCCCACACTAGGGTGCGATGAGGCTCGTGAGTCGTATTTATAGGATGCCTATTTGGTAGCCCGTCCCGCACTCATGTTACGCACTGAGATCGCAATGAGACTAATGAGCAGTGTACACATTTCAGTATACCTACAGGGTAGCCCGTTGCACTGAGATAATTACTTGATAGCCTAAGTATGGTAGATGCTGATTATGAATACGACCTATCATTGACCTATATGACTGAGATATGTTACTTTTGAAAGTATACAAAAATTATGTGTTAGTATTTTATTCTATCTCTCCAGTGATAGTGGAAGATATTATAAATATGATGTGTTGATATCTTATTTCTTTTACTGTCTTTTTTTTTACTTCTTAGTTGGGATCAATGATTAGAGATTCAAAATTTGAGACTTATGGTATATACATGAGGGTTTCCTTGTTTGGATTATTTCGCTCGACGTACCAGTCTCATTTTATGGATTTCTAATTGTTGGTTTCATTATATTATCTTTTCTTAGTTCGGTATTAATGTTTAGATATCTACAATTTGAGACTTATGGTATATACATGAGGGTTTCCTTGTTTGGATTATTTCGCTCGACGTACCAGTCTCGTGTTATGGATTTCTAATTATTGGTTTCATTAGATTGTCTTTTCTTAGTTCGGTATTAATGTTTAGATATCTACAATTTGAGACTTATGGTATATACATGAGGGTTTCCTTGTTTGGATTATTTCGCTCGATGTACTAGGGTTTCCTTGTTTGGATTATTTCGCTCGATGTACTACGTCTCGTGTTGTAGGTTTCTAAATGTTAATCCGACTTAGATACGGGGAAAATGATATAGGTAGACTATGCTTAATAGATAGAGCCACCACTCCATCCTAGCAGCCCTTCCCCTGGGGGCGGATGGGGGTAATCTTGCTGTAGCGCTCTGACGCTCTTATTGTTGTTTCTTTTTCTTTTAAAAATACCCTTTCAGGTAGCTCGGAGTTCCGAAGAGCCGCAGGATGACGGAGTTCTTGCATAGTCGTTGTCCCGAGAGATTTATTAGAGGCTCCACTATAGTTTTAAAATTTTATTAGTTTAGTTTCATTTTGTAAAGGTAATGTGCCTTAGTTCGACTTTTCGTTTTGATTCATGTTGAGACATCGTATGTTATTTCAGACTCCATATGTATTTCAGTTTATTTTCAGTTGAGACATGACCTTTATTTATGAGATATAATCCTCTTTATCATGTCTATTATTGTCGTTCTACTTATTTGTCTGTTTTGTACCTACGCTTTTATTTGACCCCACTAGAGGATATTACTGTGATTGGTAAAACTTGTTGTTGCACAGTGTGGGTGCATGGCAGGTTTGATATCTTTGGGTTCACATTAGACTGCAGCCATGAGTGAAAACAGGGGTGTCACAATATTTTTGTGTTTTGTCTGATAATAATAAAAAGAATTTATTCTTCTCTCATTTGAGAGTTTCTTACTCTTTTATAGAGATAAAAATATTAAAAAAATGAAATATATAAAAAAATATTAAGAAAGTAAGAAAAGAAATGGAAAAAAAATTCTGGGAAAAAGAAGAAGAATAATAAAATTTTGATTTCATCCTTCTCAAACTAAAGGTAACTGTAGATTTTTATCATCATTGTTATAGGTCGATTGAACAAATGTAAGTGCTTCATTTCTTATCTACTTTATTTTGTGCGTCATAGAGTTTGCATTAAAGACAATGCAAACTTTAGGTGTTAGGGTGGGGACTAGTTATTTTTCCTCTTTATTTTACTTTTTTATTCTTTTTCTCTTCTTTCTATGTCATAATTTTTTTCTTTCTTTCGAAGAAAATTACAAAAATATTATCACTTGTCAAATTAATAGAGTTAATTAATAATTGATCTATTTGATAAATTTTAAATTTTTTAATTCTTAGTCAGTTTTGTACTCAAGTTCACATTTCATGATAATTCTAAATAAATTTCCTAAGAAATGGTTCTCAAAGTAGTATACTGAACTTAAGCATTAACTTAGACTTTTAATTAAAGTAATAAAATTTACATGCTTAACTTAGAGTTAAAAATAAATTTTCAAGTTGTCTTGATCTAAATATTTTTTAGGATATATATACATATACACATATATATTTTAAAAAACCCTAACTTTACAAAAGAAGAGTGCAAAAAATAGGCACTAAAAAAATATAAAAAAACTCTTAAATTCAAGGTGATTCTATCTTATAAAATCTAAATTAACCGAGTAATTAAGCCCAATGAGTATTTTCATACTTAATGACCTAAGCCTAATTGGGTTGGGATTCATTAGCCTAAAACTTATTAAATGGTCTCTTAGAAAGCCCGATAAAGTAGAAAAAATCACCAAGGAATAAAGAGTAAAATATATATATATATATATATATATATATATATATATATATATATATATATATATATATATATATACACACACACACACACACACACACACACACATACTAACAATGTTTCTATATATATAGCTATATTTATATATATGCTCTTAAAAAATTATTTTAATTAAGAGAATTGAAAATTACTTAAACTTAAAACAAAGAGTTAGAATGTTCTTTTTAAAACTTTTAAATTAAATTTCTAAGTTAGACTTGGTTTTGTATAGATATAATAAAAAGATTTTCTAGGAGATTTACCTTAGAGTTATAAATAAAAATATTTTCTTGTGTAATAACAAGTTTCAATTAGAATATCTAAATATATCAAGTAAATTAATTATTTACTAACTTTTTTAAATTGGCAAGTTGACCGAATTTTGTGGGTATATTCACTGCAAACTCTCACGAGACTACAACTCGTCCACTAGGGTAATCTTAGGGTTTAAAGATTTATTGTATGCGCTAAATACAACCGTGATTCCTGAGAAAGTGAGTTAGAACTTTTCCTTCTTTCTCTTTCAATTTCTTTCTTTGCTAGAGGACTAGCAAAATTTTAGGTATAGGGGTATTTGATAATCATATTTTTATTATATTTCATACCCTCATTATCTATTTGATTTAAATAAAAATATCACTAATAAACATATTTTATCTTAATTGCAGGTTAATGAATAAAAGCCCAAAAGAACTCAACATATCATCTCTCGAAAAGGCCAAGAAGTCCAAGCCCATACATACAAGAAAAGATCGGCCGAAGAACAAGATGACTGAGTATCAATACTGGTATCGATACCCATATTGATACTAAGTTTACTATTACAGATTAAAGGATAAAATTGATTAACTTGGGGATCAAGTCTAATCCAATGGCTGATATTGACTGTAATACTCTATAAATAAGGGTAGAGGGTGAGGGGTTTGAGTGTGAAATATTTTGTAAAAACTCCTTTCGGAGAGGAGAGTTACTCTAAATTGAGAAGACCTTCCAAATTGTAACTTTTTGTTACAATTAATAAAGAAATATTTTCACATCTTTATATTTTTCTTTTCTTCTCTTTGTTTGATTATGAAGATGAAGGTGAGATGAAGATGAAGATTAAGATGAAGGTTTGCTATCACCTTGAAGCTAGAACCTTCTTCGTATCTAAATTTTCTCTTTGTTAATAAATTTATCGTTTCCTTTCTTTTCTTGTTTAAATAGCCAAGAGGATAGAACTCTCTTGCCTTAAAGTTATTTTCATGCTTAATAGAGTAGATTTACTTTAATGTCTTTACTTTCTTGTTTTAAATTCTTGCATTTATTTCTTGCAATTTATTTTCTAGTTTAGATTTTATTTTCTTGCACTATCGCCTTGAGGCTAGAACCGTCTTAGGACTAGTTTTTTTTTCTCCTTTTCTTTGATTCGCCTTGAGGCTACATCCCTCTAGGAAATTGTCTTTTTTTTAAAGATGTGGAATTAATACTTGTGGTAACTTTAGAAATTATACAAAACTAGCTAGTGGATTCAATTCTAGAGTCCTCATATTCTAATTGAATCATCCATCTTTTACTTTCTTTATTTTTCGCTTTATTCTTGATTTGTCTCTCATTTGTTTCTTGATTTTATTTCCTTCATCTTTCTTTCTTCTCTTTTGTTTACATTTACACTTTATCGCATCTACTCTTTATCTCTCCACTCTCAATCTCGTTTTGTTTTTATTTACATACAATCACTCTCACTCTCTTTCCACAATCACACGTTGGCCTCTTTGTTTTGATGATGTTTAACAAACAATTTACTACTAATGTTGTTTGTCTAGTGTTTGTGGTTTTTCTATTTATTGTAGACAAACAACGCGTTGGAGGATGGATGGAATCGAGCATTCACGATCATATCAAATGGAGGTTGACGGAATTGTGGAGTGAAGCCTATGCAATTCAAATTGAAGATCCAAGTTCAAGCTTCATCCGCTAGTGTACCAAGTTGAGCTACATCGAATATCTATCAAGCTTGGGTATATTTAGTTTAGGTTTTATATTATGTGTGTTAGTACTTTAAGCTCAATCATATATACACACACGTATTTGGTTTTTATATATATAGTTATATATATATATACACAAGTTTTAGTTTATGGACTTAACAATTATTTTATACATATTTTATTAAGTCTATAAAATTATTTCATAGGGTTTCAAAAAATTGTTTATGTCAAAACATTAAATTTTATGTATATCACATTTTTATATTTTGGACACACTTGCAAAATACATAAGTTTTCACAAATGGAAAACTCAATTTGAGAAATTCTTTTTCTAACATGTACAATTTTATGTTTATAAATGTTTTCTAAAGTTTTATCAATTTTGGAATTAATTTGTTATGTTTATTTGAAATGTTTATAAATGTTTTCTAAAGTTTTATCAATTTTGGAATTAATTTGTTATGTTTATTTGAATTTACAAAATCAAGTTTTTAATAATGTTATGTTTATTTGAATTTACAAAATCAAGTTTTTAATAAGCTCATGTTCGTGCATGTTTTTACAAAATAGATACATTTTCACAATTGGAAAATGCAATTTGAAAAATTTCTTTGTTTACATGTTTATATTCATATATACAAACATTTCCCCAAGTTTTAGTAATTTTGGAGTTGTTTTGTTATTTTCAATTGAATTTACAAAACCAAGTTTTCAGCAGTTTTTTTTCAGAAACTATATATCTGTGTTCAAACAGTTATTTCTATCAACTGGGAAGTGATATTTCAAAAATTATTTCTCTAACATGTTAATCTATATGTCTAGAACATTCACTCAAAATTTTATGATTTTTAGAGTTTGTTTACTCTTTTTAATTGATTTTACAAAGTCAGATACGTAAAATTTTAGCATCTGTCAAAATCTGGAAAAGTGCGGTCGACCGCCACGGTCGACCGTCAACAATCCAGTAACCTATTTTGTAGTTTTTCTTCTCATGGTTGACCGCCACGGTCGACCGCCAATGTTACCGTTGCACAGTAATGGTAACTTGCTGATTTTTATCTTTTAGTGGTTTTTTAGGGTTTTTGGGTTTGTTTTCTTCTACCCTATATATACCCCATTATATTTATTATTTACTACACTATGAGAGTATTTTAAACAAGTTTTAGAATGTTTTAACAAGGGTTTAATTTTTGTTTAAAGTTTGTTTAAAAAGTTTTTAAGCAATTGAGAGTTTGATTTTGTGAAATCAATTTCACAAGAGCTAGAAGAGATCATCACTTGGTGTTTGAGCTTCAATCCATCTCTCTCTCTCTCTCTCTCTCTCTCTCTCTCTCTCTCTCTCTCTCTCTCTCTCTCTCTCTTATCATCTAGAGAAGTTTTTCTAAACTCAATTCTAGCTTTTATTTATAATTATTTGTTGATTATCATTTCTATTAAGCTAGTAATTACATTTGAGTTTAGTTGATTTTATTTCACTCATTGTTTACACACACCCACTTGAGCTTATTGTATTTTTATACATAGTATATTTAGGTTGGTGAGAGTTATAACATTAAGTATGAGCCTACATTAAGTTCTCATCTATTATAGAGAATAAATCATTTATTATATTGTGAGATTGTAAAGTTTTCGATGAGCTAGAAAACCGAGTGAGAGTGTGAGGTGTGAACGTTGATCAGTGAGTATTGAAAACTGATATTATAAGGTGTAAATGTTATTCGGGTAAGCGTAGAAAACCCGGTTGTGGTAGTGGATTTCTCCCCGGGAGTGAGGAGCGGAGACGTAGGACGGAAGGTCCGAACTCCGTGATCATATAGTGTGTTTGAGTTTGTCATTGGCGCATTTGCTTTTGTATTTATCTTATATCGCCAATTGCTTATTACTCTTGTATATTTTACCCTATCACATTTGTAGTTTGATTATATCACCATTGTGATAGTTTATATATCCTTGCATAAATTTTTATCATATAGGATATATCTTATTGTTCATATTACTTATCCTAGCTCACATATCTTGTTGTATTTTATACTTGCTAGGATAACTTATTAATTATTATCCTAGCTCACATATCTTGTTGTATTTTATACTTGCTAGGATAACTTATTAATTAGTTTTAATTGGTATAAAATCGGATTAGATTAGGATAACTTATTAATTAGTTTTAATTGGTATAAAATCGGATTAGATTAGCATAAGACCCTAATCACCCCTCCCCCCTCTAGGGTCTAACATCACATCCATCACTCCTCATAGTCGCACACACAACATAAAAACCGATTTTGATTTTCTCCTACAAACACCTTTCTCGTGAGATCAATAACTTTTTATATTATAACTTGATGGTTGTGCGCTTGCAACTCTAGATTTATACTTCTATGCCTCGTCACTTTGTTTGTAAAAAGATTGTAGGGTGCATGCTTCCAGAAATATTTTTCTTCCTGTTAATTACTCTTATTAAAAGAAACCATTGATTAGTAGAAAACAAAGAATTAAACAAATATTAGAAGTAAAATGCAGAGAGATATCGATTTTATTATCCTTCTAATATATTACAAAATTTAAGAAAACGGATATGAGATCTTGCATCTCCAGAATATGTTCTGGAGCTCTCCTTCTTTTTCAAAATAAAAAATACAGAGAACCTTTCTTTTGCTCTATCACACTTCAAGTCTCTCTTTATTTCTAATTTCTCTTACTCTTTTCTCTATCTTTTTCCGTTGTCTTTTGTATGACAAGAGAGTTGTCTATTTATAGGGAAGGCCAGAGGAAGTTATCACCAAGTGTTAAAAAGGGATTGGTGGGGGGAGTTATGATAACTCATAGTGATAACTTTCTTATTAAAACCACCTATTACATCTACTTATCACAACCAACATATCTTTCTCTATCTTTTACCTCTCAAATGCTTATCATATTTTAAATTTTGTGTTCCTTATCATAAGTATTATGAGGAGTCACATACCTTCAGTTTATACAATGGTGAGTATCCTTGACTTAAATTTTATTGCCAAGGCTTGTGAGCACATGATAATACCAAGGACATGTACCTTTAAGTTAAGGAATTTGCTTTATATGAGAGGGTAAGGTAGGTGTCTTTGTGTTGGATTAGTAGAGAGTGCGTGTAATATCAAATTTAAAGCTCCAATTTACATGAGGTACTAGCATCCTCACATTGGCTTTGATTTATATGGGGTAATATCGTCTTCATAGTAGGTTTTACTAAGAAGCCTTGTTGTGCTCATCAAGTTTGACATATATAAGGGGGAGGCATTACCTCTCTCAAATGAATATGTAGGGGCCACTCTCAAGTCAAATTTTATAGTTGAATATATGAGGTGTAGATATTCTCAAATTAATTTTATTGTCAAAAGGTATTATGGCTCATTTAATTAATTAAGCCAGTGACTTGTTGAGACGTGAAATTTTTTATGCGTCTACAAAATTGCCCCCCTTGGGCTTACATGCTTGGTTTTTTTCTAACCGATGAGTGAGTCCAATTTGTTTTTTAAGATATTTGAATGGTTTAAAAGGCATTCATCAATCATGTATCTTAGCAAAAATTATCCCTTGACCTAGTTTTTTAAGATGCACATGAGCTTCATCTTTTCTTTAGCTACATGTGTTAAGAAAAATTAGGTTTAGGGTGAGTTCACTTAATTCAAATATGTGGAGTCCTTATTTAATTCCAATTGCTAAATTATTAGGAGATAAAATCCAATTAAGAAGGATATCAACAAATTTTAGGATAAAATCCTAACAGAATTTAAAAGAGAAAGTCTAATCCTACCACAAT
>NC_033801.1:74020520-74030895 GCF_001876935.1 Asparagus officinalis
TCAGTGCTATGTTAGATTGCCATGTGCTCTCTGTTCTCTCTCTCTTTTCTTTTTCGTCCTCTTATCCTTGTCTTCTCCTCCTTCTTGTCTCTTTCTCTTTGTATTCTTTTCACTTTTATCTTCTTCTCCTTCTTGTGTTTTTTGTCCAGCCTTTTCCCTCCACTCTCTCCATCTTAGAATTTTTTTTTATTTTTTGCTTCTATTCGTACTTTTCTTCTCGTCTTCTTTTCTTTTTGTCTTTTTTATCTTTTCTCTTTTTGCTATTATTATTTTTTAAAAATTCTAATTATTTTTTTACTGGTTTCATTGTTGATCTAATACACAAATTATCAACTACTCTCTCAGTTTACTATCACAAGGTGATACAAGTTTTTTATTTTTTATTAAATATGACTAAATATTTATTAGTTAATATTCTTTGTAGGTTTCTTAACCATAGCTCATGGAATTGTAGTGAGTCTTTTTATCAAATTTTTTTCTAGTATATAAAATATCGTAGACATATTCTTTTTATTGATGTCAATAGGCTCATTTATATATACAAGACATTACTATACATTAGGCTTCTGTGTGATTGGCGTTGCTTTTTTCTTACAAATAGATTTTTTGTTAATCACATTTTTTAGAATGACGTTGATTAGTACAAAGGAGGGGGGAATGTTCTCGTTTTTTATTAGAGTACCAACCAATCAAGCACATAATTTTTTAGCTTTAGGCTGATATGACCCTTTTTTGTATAAATATTATTCATGTATTCACCTATTATATCCATATTGTGAAGGTTCTCTTAATCCAAAACACACAAAACCTCAATTCACAAAAGAAGTTCAGAAGTCCTTAGGTTTTAACATAAAATTCTCTTTTAAGAAACCCATTAGTCTTCCGCCCTAGTTTTAAGATTTATTCTCAATGTGACATGGGGTTCAAGTACAGAGTTAAAATTTCAGAACATAGGACTATGCACCTCAAAAGCTTTATGCTTTGATACTAAAGTTTTTAAAACATGGGCCACCCTATAGTGAAATTGATTTAAGAAACCGTTGAGACTTCGCTCTAAAAAAATAAACTTAGCCTCCACTCATTAAAAAAAGAGACATTAAACTTTTTCCTATTTCAAAATTCAATTTCCAAAGTGTCAGGACGTCAACTCAAAAATAAGTTTAGAAATCATAGGCTTCATGCTTCGTGCTAATATCAACATACTAATACAATTTTTAGGACAATGCATCTCAAAAGCTTCATGCCCTCCTCAATGGATCTCAAGAATTTCATGCCCTCCTCCATGTCTTCCTCCATGGATCTCAAAAGTTGTATTAGTATGTTGAGATGCATTGTCCCAAAAGCTTCATGCTAATATCAAAAATTATATAGTATGTTGATAATACAGTTGATGAAAATGCATCTCAAAAGCTTCATGCCCTCCTCCATGCATCTCAAAAACTGTATTGAGATGCATTTGTCCCAGATATTACAAATACAATTTTTATTGAGGTGCATTGTCCCAAAAATATACCAATACAATTTTTGTTGAGGTCTATTGTCTCAAAGATTAAATTACTATATTGATATTATATGATACGATTTTTATTGAGATGCACTTTTATTGTCTTAATAATTTTTATTGTATTAGTAATACAATTATGTATCATATTATATCAACATACTAGTAAAGATTATAAAAAGGGAAAATTGTTTGGGGGAACCAAATTTAATTGGGCCATGCATCCCCACTCCAAGCCCAAAACCATAACCAAAAAACCCTAAAATTGAAAAAGAAGTGCAACCAAGCCCTAAAACCCACTGCCCAAGAAAACATTCCCAAATTACCCTTCTTCTTCCCCATTTAAAACCAAATCCCTTTCCCTCACCACCGCCGACGCCGCAGCCTCCACTCCTACGCCACCGTCTCCTCGTCCTCTTCCCCCGCCCTCCGCACCCGCGTCGACCGCGTGGGCTCCTCGAACCTCACGTAGGACGACAAGTTCCTCTTCCTCCTCCCCTCCTCCTCTACCCCCTCCTTAGCTGAAACCCGGCGCAGATTCTGATCGGAATAAGGGTTTTGGTGCCGAGTCTCATCTCCACCTCTGATCTCTGGCGAGATCGAGGAGCTTCGGTCACCGATTCCTAGGCAATGAAGAACTAGCTAGCCAAAACAAAGACGCCATGGAACATAAGTAGCTAGCCACCTTAAATTACAACGATGTGTATTTTAATTGAGGCTTAGATCAACCTCTGATTTGATTGAGGTTAGCAAACATAAACAAACCTAGCGATTGTCCATATTTGATACAACAATCCAAGCCCTCATTGACAACAACCTGCAAGTTTTGTAGAGCAAGCATTGAAGAGTATTCACATGGTACCCATCCATCAAAGGCTACAATCATGTAAAGTAACAAAAATCAAGAGGAGCGTAGCCAAGATAATTAGCTCATGGTCCATGTTGGTGCCAAATGAAACAAGTCATGTGAGCTAAGCATTTCATTCAATATCCCCCATGTCCTCTCCATCTTATCCTCCCCATGCCGAAGGAAGGAAAAAATCTTGCTCTCAAGTGAAGGAAGAGTTAGGGTCGTGTTCTTTGCTCAAACTCGGCCCTCAGATAAGTTCCATGGCGTGCTCAATCTTGGCCTCGTCATGGTCCCGCACATTGCGGGGAGGATACGGTTCTCCGAAGGAAATGTGATGGTAATAATAAGAAGAAGAAATATGATGAAAATAAGAAGAAGAAAGATGAACCCTTTGAGTTGATTTCTTGAGATGATGATAATAAGAACATGTAGATTTCTGTGTTTGTAAACAATGCAAGAACCTATAGATTTCTTGAGTTAATTTTTGTGTTTGTAAACAATGCAAGAACCTGTATATTTCTTGAGATGATGATAATAAGAAGAATAAAGATAAACATATGTTGTTTTTATGTGATGTGTATGCATTCTATGTGACATATGTTGCGTGTATGTCACATATACTTGTTTCCTGTGATATTTTGGTGTTATGTGTGACATATGCTGCTGTTATGTGATATTTTTACATTCTGTATAATATATTCTTATTATCCATGACATATGCTACTGTTATGTGATATTTAAACATTACAGTGTGATTTAACCTCTTTTTAGTTGTAGAATGTGGGACTTCAAGAGTGCTCTCCATGCAATTTTCTTGGAGAATTTTTTCTGCTTCAGGACATAGATAGCTATTCTATTTTGTTGTCATCTCGCGGTGAGTATTCATTTTCCATAATTTTTACACGAATGTGATCCATCATATCATGAATAGGAAGTGTTCTCACCGCACGAATCAAATTGTTGAAAGATTCAGGAACATTAGAAGTGATATGACCATATCTATATGTCAAACAAAAATTAACTACAAAGTACAAACAAGTGTCACATATAAACGACAACTATCACAAACAATAGCAATATATCACATAACATAGATAAGAGTCACATATAATAGAGTATTGCCACTTGAGACGAGTAAAGGTCACACATAACATACGAACGTATGCTTGTATGCAACAAACTCCAATAATTTTAAAATACGTTGAGCAACACTTGAGGCAAAACTCATCTCTCTAAACTTCAATTTATAATTCTAATAATTTTAAAATACGTTGAGCAACACTTGAGGCAAAACTCATCTCTCTAAACTTCAATTTATAATTCTCAACAAGATGAAGTACACATAGCAACACTTGAGGCAAAACTCATCTCTCTAAACTTCAATTTATAATTCTCAACAAGATGAAGTACACATCTGGAATGGTACGCATCTAGAAATATATATTTTAGATGAAGTACACATCTAACGTTCACATATAATACGTTAATGTCACATATGAGGTCTCAATGTCACATGTAATACTCAAAAATCATAAATCAGAACTAAATATCACATATAAGGTAGAACTGTCACATGTAGGATTGAATTGTCACATATAACACTGAAATATCACATGATATGCTTATTTGTCACATTTATGGTTAACTGTGATACATATATGTTCCAAAAAATCCATTATTTTCCCATTTAACATTGAATAACTAAGAAACATAACAACACTCCCAAATTGAACTCTAATTGGATCAAAATCATCCTTACAAAGGATTTCAACCCATCAAACAAAAATACATCATCTTGTATGCTTGTTTGTGGAAAATTTACAATAAGAAAATTGAAAGAATTAAATTTGATTTATTCTCTCTAATTGCTTAGAAAAAAATGTTTACAACCCTCTTAATCTCGATTACAATTTAAATTTCCTGATTATAAAAGAGAAGAGAATTGATGTAAATTCTCCCATTCGTTTAATTCTGGGTTCTTCACGGTAGTGATGGAGTGCCTCCATCGAATGTCCGCGTCGAGTTTGCTCTCCGTTGATGATCCGACATTTTACTTCACTGGAACGGTATCTTCTCCACATGATTTAACGTTGTGAAGGACTTGCGTGGCAAGTTTGAAACTCTGAACGAGTTGATAACTCAGAGCGAGTTTAAACTTTTGAAACAGAGTTGATTTGAACCGAAAATCGGTTAATAAGCCAAGGATGAAAGCTCCTTGATCTCGGTTGCTGAAGAACGCTTCCAGATAGCTTCCAGATTGGATGACTGAAGAAGCCCTTTGCTGATCTCTAGATCCGAAAATGCTCCAAAGATCCAAAGATCTCAACTAAGCTAATTTTCAGCTATTTATAGGCGATTAGAGGGTGTAACCACCCCTAAAATTGCTCCTTTTATGGGGTTTATGGGATGTAACCGCCCCTTAAATCACTCCTGAGTAGAGTTGTGATCCCCTCAGATCGTGGGAAACGGTTTTGAAACCGTTCAGCTCGTGTTTGAACGAGTCAAACACAAGAATTGCATTCTAGCATGAATTTTGCGTTCAAACGCAATGTCTGGAAGCTCGGACGCAGCATCTGGAAGCTCGTTTGCAGCGTCTGGAAGCTGCGTTCGCAGCGTCTGGAAGCTGCGTTCGCAGCTTGTTAGAATCTGCGTTGGCGGCTTGTTGGAAGCTGCGTTGGCAGCATTTAAGAGCTGCATTTGGTAGCTGATAGAAGCTGCGTTTACAGCCGAACATGAGCTACGTTGGTAGCTGGATCTGAGCTATGTTTGTAGGATTTGGATCTAAATGTGAATTGCGTTTGTACTGCGTCAGTGGCTGTGAACGTGGTGCGTCTTGATGCTGGTACGCGGGGAGGACCTTCGCGTCTTGTTGCTGAAACGCGAGGAGGACTTCCGCGTCTTGATTTGAGGAGACCGTCAATTTGTAGTCTCTTTTTGTTAGAGTGTTACAAATATCGTCATTTTATAATCTTTGCTTTAGCTCTTTGATATGTGAGAGTCGTCAGGTTGTAACTCTCGCTGTTGATTGTGAAGACCATTGATCAGATCTTTCATCGATTATTGTGAAGGTCATCAGATTATAACCTTCATCGATCTACGTGAAAGTCTTCAAATTGTAGTCTTCTAGAATCCGCCAAATTATAGCTTCCATCATCGGTGTTTGATGGGGATCAGCTATCTGTAGTAATTTTTAAATAGCCTACAATGCTCTTAATTTGTTTTTTGCAATGGGATTGAGCTCGAGGTTGAAGATGGATCTCTTTTGAAATGGAAGGCTGGTTTTGTGCAAATTGACAATATTGTTGTAATCGTGTATGCTCTTAATTTGTTCTTTGCAATTGACAATGTTGTTGGTTTTGTGCAAATTTTTTGTTTGGACGGTTAACAAAATTCATTTGTTTGTAAAATATGACAGTTTTATGTCACATATGCTGTTTTTATGTGTTAAACAATAATTAACTACAAAGTATAGCCAAGTGTCACATATAAACGACAACTGTCACAAACAACAGCAAAATATCACAAAACACAGATAAGAGTCACATATAATAGAGTATTACAACTTTAATTTATAATTCTCAACAAGATGAAGTACATATCTAGAATGATACACATCTAGAAATATATATTTTAGATGAAGTACACATCTAACGTTCATATATAATACATTAACGTCACATATGAGGTATGTTAACGTCACATATGAGGTCTCAATGTCACATGTAATACTCAAAAGTCACAAATCAGATCTAAATATCACATATAAGGTAGAACTGTCACAGTAGGGTTGAATTGTCACATATAACATTGAAATATCCCAAATTTACGGTTAACTGTGATACATATATGTTCCAAAAAATCCCTTATTTTTCCATTTAACCTTGAATAACTAAGAAACATAACAACACCCCCAAATTGAACTCTAATTGGATCAAAATCATCCTTACAAAGGATTTCAATTCATCAAACAAAAATACATCAGGAAGTTACAGTCTCAACCCACCATCCCATTTCTTTCGTAGAACCAATCTACAACAATGTACATTACACACAATGAACTCAAAACTCAAATTTAAAGCAAACAAATTTCCCTCTTCTTCTTCTTCTTCTTCTTTCTCCAAAATTGAGTACAAATCCTCTGTCATCTCCCCAAAATTGAGCTATTATTATATCAAAATCATCCCCCCAAATGATTTCAACCCATCAAATAGAGTATAACTCTTCTTGAATCTGCTTGTTCTTCCCATTATCCTTCTTCTCCAAAAAGCTTCCAATAGTCATACTTTCTATCTTCAAATATTTAATATTCAGATAAATAAGATAGAACTCCGAGACTTGGAGTTAACTAACAAGTCAATTCTTGTGAATTCCCCCAGTAAACTGCAACCAGCAGAAAATTAAAATAAGTTCATTATATGATTAACAATTCAAAAGTATGGTGCTTACGATACAACTGAAAGATTAACAGAAACACTGATTTAAGGTAAGATTTTGAAGGGCAAAAAGCAAACAACATCACTTGATTCAATTTTTTTAACCAATACGCGCTAGAAATGCAAATGAATAGAACTTCCTTTTCATCAGAACATAAATGATTATAACTAGCCATTACCCTTATCTTCCTTATCTAAGCCTTTTCTTTCAATCAAAATGAGCAAGCTATGGAGCTTCGAATTAAGCCCCCAAAAGAGTTCAAAGAAAATTTACAAATTTCTAGCAAATAAACTATGGAATGATATGATTCATAACTTAAAACTCCAGATTCTCACTTTAAATAAAAGTCCACAAAACAACTCCATGTTTGTTTTTTTTGCTAACCTCAATCAAATCAGAGGTTGATCGAGGCCTTAATTAAAATACGCAGCGTTGCAATTTAAGGTGGCTAGCTAGTTATGTTCCATGTGTCTTTGTTTTAGCTAGCTAGTTCTTCATTACCTAGGAATCGGTGATCGGAGCTCCTCGATCTCATCCAAGATTGGAGATGGAGATGAGACTCGGCACCAAAACCCTCGTTCCAATTAGAATCCGTACCGGGTTTCAGCCAAGGAGGGGGTCGAGGAGGAGGGGGAAGGGGGATGAGGAGAGGATGCGGATGAGGATGGAGGAAGAGGGGAGGAGGAAGAGGAACTTGTCGTTCCACGTGAGGTTCGAGGAGCCCACGCGGTCGACGCGGGTGCGGAGGGCAGGGGAAGAGGACGAGGAGACGATGGCGTAGGAGTGTAGGCTACGACGTCGGCGGTGGTGGGGGAGGGGAGGTCTTGGGCCTGATTAGGAGGAGGAAAGAGATTGGGTTTTAAATTGGGAAGAAGAAGGATAATTTGGGAATGTTTTTTTTGGCAGTGGGTTTTAGGGCTTGGTTGCACTTCTTTTTTAATTTTAAGGTTTTTTGGTTATGGTTTTTGGGCTTGGGGTGGGGATGCATGACCCAATTAAATTTGGTTCCCCCAAGCAATTTTCCCTTATAAAAATTACCAATACAATAAATTTTGATTAGTATGTTTCTCTCAATAAAAATTACTAATACAATTTTATTGAGAGAAACATACTAATTATTTAGGAAACATACTAATACAATTTGTTAAGAGAAACATACTAATACCACTTTCATTAAGGGAAATATACCAATACAAAAATTGTATTATTATGTTATTTTTGTTGAGAGAAACATACTAATGCAATTTGTTGAGAGAAACATACTAGGGATTAGTCACTTAAATCATCATTATTTTAAAGATTAACGAGGTAGTCTCGTGTTCGAATCAAAATATGAATTATGTTAAATTAATGGGCTAGTTCCGTGTTCAAATCAAAATATAAAGATGAACAGGCTAGTATCAACATACTAATACAATTTGGGAGACTATCATCAAAATATGAAGATTAATGGGCTAGTCCCGTATTTGAATCCCCAGTAAGTAAAAAACCCTTGGGCATGTGACATACGAATTATTAAAAAGTTATTTTTGTTGAAAGAAACATACTAATGCAAATTTTTGAATACAATTTTTGTAGAGAGAGAGAAACATACTAATACAATTTTTGAGGGAATAAAGTTTTTGAGAGAAACATACTAATACAATAAAAATTGTATTAGTATGTTTCCCTCAATACAAAAATTACTAATATAATTTTTGTTGAGAGAAACGTAGTAATACAATTTGTTAAGGGAAACGTGCTAATATAATTTTTATTGAGATGCATTTTAATTGTATTGGTAGTTTTTATTGTATTAGTAATTTTTGTTGAGAGAAACATATTAATATATTTTTTGTTGAGAGAAACATACTAATGCAATTTTTATTATATTAGTTTATGTCTCAATTATGTATCGTACTATATCAACATACTAATAAAATTTGTATTAGTAATTTTTGTTGAGATAAACATACTAATACAATTTCTATTGAGAGAAAGAAAAATTACTAATATAATTTTTATTGAGATGCAGTGTTCCAAAAACATACTAATGCAAAAATGACAATGGATTTCAATAAAAATTGTATTAGTAATTTTTGGGGACAATGCATCTCAATTAAAATTGTAACATTGTCCCAAAAATTGTATTAGTCCCAGTAGTTACATATCATATAATATCAACGTACTAATACAATTTTTGGAATAATGCATTGTCCCAAAAACATACTAATACAAATTTTGGGTCAATGCATCTCATATAATATCAATATACTAATATAATTTTTGGGACTATTCATGCTAATAATACAATTGATGAAAATGCATCTCAAAAGTTTCATGCCCTCCTCCATGGATATCAAAAGATTCATGCTAATATCAATCAATGGAGGAGAGCATTTGGGACTAATATCAACATAAAAAAAATAGGATTTTATATGATACATAACTATAAGACCCCAAAACTTTTTAGTTTTGGTAACTTGGGACAACGCATCTCAAAGGCTTCATGCTTTGAGAATAAAAATTTTGAGGCATGGACATTAATACACAGAGATAGATTTTAGGAGCCCTTAGGATTTGCCCTCTATCTAAAATAGATCAAGAAACAACATCAACTCATAAACTTTAGAGACCCTAGGCTTCTCTCATATTTTTAAAATTTTATTCTCAAGGTGCCATGGAGTTCAAATATGGAATTAAAAAATCCAGAATGGAGGACCATGCACCTTGAAAGCTTCATGCTTCGAGAATAAAAGTTTTTAGACATAGGCCATGATACATGGAAATGAATTTTGGGAGGCTTTAAGGCTTTGCCCCTATCCAAAATAGATCAAGAAACGACCTCAACTTATAAAACAAGTATAGGGACCTGATGCTTCTCCCTTGTTTTTAAAATTTTATTCTCAAGGTACCATAAGGTTCAAGTATGGAACTCGGAATTCCAGAACGGAGGAGCATGCACCTCGAAAGCTTTATGCTTCGAGAATAAAATTTTGGAGACATGAGCAATAATGTAGAAAGTAAATTTTAGAAACCCCTTAGGCCCTACTCCCGATCCAAAATAGATCAAGAAATGAACGTAGATATAATGAATAAAATAAGTTTAGAAACCGATAGACTTCTAACCTTATTTTAAGGTTTTATTCTCATTATTCTTATTGTTTTATAGTTTTTCATACTGTAATTCATTTTTTTAGTATTCATCTATCAACTATGTCTTCATTTAATATATTAAATTTTTTTTCAGATGTCTCATTCAACTAGTGTTTCAGTTGGGGGTAACCAACTAGTTGAAGAAGCCGAGTCCCATAAATCTTTGATTATTGATGATTCCTCTATGACTTCTCATTTTTATGAAGATGAATCAATTGACTTAAAGTTAGAATGCTCCAATGAAATGTGCCTCTTCAATCATTATGAATTATAAGAAAGCACAAGAGTTACCCAAAGATCTTATCAATTCAACCCAGTATATGATTGTACACTTTAAATGGGGACAGTTTCCAAAAGTCATACCTACTGCCTCTGCCTCCAATCTCTCTCTCAATCCTTGTATTGAGATTTTTTCATCGGGCTCATTGACATGTTTTGTGGTTGACCTTATTGCT
>NC_033801.1:74030905-74045640 GCF_001876935.1 Asparagus officinalis
AAGAGAACATAGACCTCTCATGATCGAAGGATATAATAACTGGTGCTTATATATATAACAAAAATACACTGATGCCTTAGAACGACTTAACATCCACGGCACCTTGCTTTCATCTATTGGAGTTTACCACATTGACTTTCAACTTCTGTAATTTTTTTTAGAGTGTTAGGATAAATATCATAATGTATATATGCATATATACATATGTATATACATACACAAACACACGCGCGCACACACACACACACGTGTGTGTGTGTGTGTGTGTGTGTGTGTGTGTATATATGTGTGTGTGTGTGAGGAATGGGTATGCTTGGTACCAAGCATAAGTTTTTGTGTTTGGTAGTAAGGTGGTATATTCCCCTCCACTCATTGAAATCGGGACCCACATTCACATGGGTTGAGGAGTGGTTGGGAATTGGAATGAGTGGAGGAGAATATGCCACCTCACTACCAAGCATACCAATTTCTCTCTCTCTCTCTCTCCCTCTCTCTACACACACACACACGTATACATATATACATATGTAAATATGCGTATATACATATGTATGTATGTATATATATACACATACATACATATATGTGTATACGTACGTATATATGTATGTATGTATACACACACACACAGATACATACATACATACATGTGTATATATATACACATACATACATACATACATACATACATACATACATATTCATATATACATATGTATATATACATATTAGCGAATTGAATTTAACCAGATGTGTATTCGATTTGTTTGGTTATTTAATATTTATTTATGTTCTATATTTATTAAATTGTAGATTAGACATTTTCTGAAAAATTTTAATTAGTTTAATTTGAGACATAAACTTAAATGAACAAGACAATTTAGAGGATAAATTAAACAATTATGATGCCTCAGAGGGCATATTTATAAATACATGCAGCTGATGGGTGTTTATGCAAAAATCTAGGAAGAATTAGAAAGATAAAAAATGTGACCATTATAGGGTCCAAACTAAGGACGTGCAGTCTAGAGCAGTCTAGAGCTTGATCACCTAACAATGTGGGCTACTGAACATTCATGAATGTTTAACGAATAGCTCATATTTATAACAACTCGAATATGAATATCTTTGTGATATTTTGACTCGAAGTCGATTTCTAATATTAAAAAAATCAATCGATTTTGAATTCGAATTCGGCTATGTTCACTTTGGTTAGGTCATTTCCTACCTCTAGGTACGGGGTAATGAATTTTTCAGAGCTCGGCCCCGCTCATAATGTCACGCATACCGTTTTCATGCACGTTGTTCCCAAATGATCTGCATTAATTTTGTCATCTTAGAGATAAAACTTTCCCAAGTGAATCGTGAGTCAATCACATCATACAATTTTAAAAGTAATTTAAACGATACATAAAAAGAAAGTATAACCGAGAAATTTTGAAACATTGGGTATCAAATGATCAAATTTAAACATCAAGGTACCAAAGTGAAAAACTGGGTGAAGCTCTAGGTAGAAAGTGCAAATAAACTTTTATTTTTAGAACTTCCCAATGTTTCACGGTGAACGTAATCTAATTCCTTAAGTGGTGACCAGACCGTAGCTCCACCCTGGTTTAGTTACCCTACTGGAGGTGAGCGTATCCCTTCGTCTCTCACGCTCGATCGCCGCGATGCTCGCTCCGATGGCTCGCCTCGCGTCCAAGCGGCTCTCCGAGATCCGCCAAATCTTCCGACCACCTCTTCAGGTCTCTTATCTTTCATCTCCTTTGCATAAAACCCCTTGAGTCATCTCAAATCTTACTTTTACCCCTGTAATCCTCTTTAATTTCTTAATTTTGTTTCAGGCCTCGAGCTTTGCAGGTTCGAGATCTTTATCCACTGCTCTCAACTACGTAAGATCTCTACTTTCTGATGGGTTTTGATTCTGAGCTGGCGAAGTTTTGTAATTTTCTTAATTTTTTGGGGGTTTTGTTGCAGCACATTGATTCGCCGGATAATAATCCTGATACGCCATGGGAATTCAGCGAGGCCAATAAAGAGAGGGTACTGCCGTTCAAAATCTTATTTTTTATGATTTTTTAAAAAATTATTTAGTTTATAATTTTGTAGTTTAGTTGGTAATTTACTTTTTTATTTGTTTAATCCTGCTTTTATTTGATCTAAAATAATAGAAAGTAATACTAGCTATCAGCACAATTCCTAACAGTATGTCAATCCATATGTTTCGAGTGTGTGAGATGTATAAGAATTGCATTGGATAATATACACTTTGATAACTTTTCCTGCATTACATGTCTATTGGAGATTCCAAGCTGCCATTGTTTATACTGTTAACTGGAGAAATAAAACTGTCTATGTTTTCGTTTGCTGATTGTAGGCGAAGGAGATATTATCCCATTACCCTTCCAACTACAAGCAGTCTGCTGTAATTCCTTTATTAGATCTTGCCCAACAACAACATGGAGGATGGCTGCCTGTATCGGCAATGAATGCGGTATGTCAAGGGAAGACTTATTAAGGATTTTAAAACTTACAATGTTTGTGAATTAAGCATTTCATTTTGTGCTGCCTTTCCATTGATCTTATTATATTGCCATATTATGTGAATTACCCAAAAAGAAAACAGTGGTCTGATATACATTAGTGGTCATTTTTCTTTATTCAAAGTGCATCAATTTGCTCTTTGATGAACGGGCAGGTGTGAGGACATATTATGAGTTCTTCAACACTGCTTGACAAAACGGTTGTTTTTTAAACTCTGCACTAGAAACGGTAATAGTCTCTATGCTTGTTTGGACATGCCAATGTACTTCTTCAAATTATAAGAAAAATTCTTTGATTATTCTCCATTGTGGATTGGACTTCTCTGTGGAGCATGTTTGGCATATGGTCAAACTAGACTATAATCAACAAGAGTGTATTATAATCCACTTCTGGATGTTTAGCAAGTGGATTATTTTCAATTACAATCCACTGAAAAGTAACTAGGGTACTAAGGTTATTTTTTGGTTGATTATAATACATGAGGTTTGAACAAGTAAAAGACAATTATACCTCTTATGATTCCACAAAATCCCGAATCTCATTTTATAACTCACCACCAACCCATGTTTGTTTTTGTCATTTGATAGATTACAAGGCACCAATTTGCGAAACACTCTACTATTGAAAATTGATTATAATCCACCAAATTTACTGAACACTCTGAATTATAATCCACTTGTGTTAAGTTCCCTAAACATGCTCTTAGTTCAAGCCTTCAAGGTTAAGTTAGATAATATCTGTGTCTGTATATTAATGTACGCATAGGGATAACCAAGTTTTGCGATGTTCCTTATGTAAAAGGCCGTAGCAATCACATGGGAATTTACCGTCTCTTTTTATTCATAAAAGTTCATCACTGAGCAATGATGTAGTTTGAATTTGGGCCATGCTGGTGGCATGTCTTTTTGGGTGGAAAGTTCAGATCTATCTGCTTGAGAATGTGTTTGTCCGTATGTGTTTATATATGTAGATGCCATATGTTTGGTTGTGTATGCCCATGTTCGGATGTTTCTGTGTTTGCACATCTACAAAACAATATGTAATAAAGATTGATATATTTGGTTATATTTGTGCATTTGTGTGTGTAGGAGTGAGCTGGTGGGTGTAGTCATACACATTCATGCTGACTTTGTTTGTACTTTTATTTCAAATAACTCTAGGAGTGGAAAAAATAATGAATCAAGGGCTTTTTTCTGTGATAGTCTAGTTACAGTTCTGCTTGCTGTGGGTTCAATATGAAACTGGTCTGAGACAAATATGAAAGATTGTGTACTTTTAACATGATTATGGATGCACGAAATGGTTGCATCATGTTTGATGGGGGATAACATCCAAAATTAAATTGATCGACAACTTCTTTTTAAATGTGGCATTATATTGTTAAAATCAACATAGTTGAGAATGAGGCCTGCAGACATAGTGGATCTTAAATGGATTTTAGTTTTTATTATCTTTATCATGTTAGCCTTTTGTCAGCAAAATGGGGTCAATTGATCAAACACAAGGTTTCACAAAAAGACTGACCTAATTACTAGAGAAGTTTTTAGTTGATCACCTGTCAATTTGTTCTTTGCCGAGGCAGCATAAGGTATGGACTTGTGATAAATCCTTTAATGCTAGTTGGTGGACAGGGGGAGCCAAATGTTATGGTCATGCACCACAATCTCATGCAAGTAGTAGCAGCCTAATGAGGAAGAAAAATTAATGTATGATTATTGATTCCGCTAGCTTTAAACAAGTTGAGCTCAATGCCACTTTCATGTTATCTGACATGCTAATCACATAGTTAATATATTACTTTTCATATCAGGGATATGTGGCAGACTTCTGGGCACCGTGCTAAGCAGACACCTGTCTAGTATTTCAAACCTATCTGATTATATGAACCTTAGCAAAGAGTAGATATGTTTTTACAAACTGTCAAACTGGCTTGTCATGTTGGCTTGTTATATTTCTTGTCACGTTCTGGAGTTCAGTTGGCTTATGAGCTTATTGGTCTAGTTGTGAAACCTTTATCTATTGCTTGGACGCCTAAAAGTGTAGTTTGTAGCCTTGTATTTTTTTTTCTGTGCATGCATGAGGCAGTAATTCTGTTGTTTAACTGTATATTCAATACCTTTCACTAAGTTTGCTTTAGAAGTAGCACTCCCATCTCTGTGTGTCTGTGCATGTCGCGCCTGCGTGCATCCCCCTCCGTTCCCCCTCTGTGCGCTCACATGCATATGTATGTGTAACATTTTGTCAGATATAAAGTATAGATTCAAAATTTTTAATTCACTTGTCTTCTTTAAAAGTAGCATACCCAGAATTCTCCTTTTGTGCATGTATATTTTCTTTTATGTTTGAAAAAGCAGAGTAAGACCTTTTCCTTTTATTAGTTTTGCTTTGGACTTCATTTAATTGACTCAACGGACAATATCAAATTGGATTTTGGTGCAAATCACATTTGAAAAAAAAATTTCCTAAGTGAGAATTTTGGTGAAGAGAAATTCTTATTCAATCAAGGAAATATAGCCTAATATTTATGCTAGGATGGCCGGCATTCTAGTCCATTTTTCTAGGAAAAATAAGAGGACAATCCCACAAAATTAGGAATCTCAACAAACTAAGAAAGCAACTAATTAGGAATCACTCAACAACTGATCTTATTTATTAGGAAACAAAATAATAAATCCTAATTTACCAGATTATAGAAAATATACAAACTAATCGGCTCCTTTCTACACTCCCCCTCAAGATGGGTTGTATATGTTATACTATCTCAGCTTGGAGTTGAATTCATTGAAACTGATTCTTGGAAGGGCTTTGGTGAGAACGTCAGCAAGCTGCAATCCAGTAGGGATGTAGCTCAGTTGAACTATTTCATTGTTGACCTTTTTTGAAATGAAATGCCTGTCAATTTCCACATGCTTGGTCCTGTCGTGGTGTACTAGATTTTTAGCAATGCTGATGGCGGATTGACTGTCACTGAGCATTTTTATCTGGTCCTTAAAATCAACTTTCAATTCCCATAGTAATCTTTGAATCCACATTCCTTCACAAATGCCCAAAGTAAGAGCATAATATTTTGACTCTACACTACTTCTTGACACCACTGACTGCCTTTTGCTTCTCCATGTAACAAGATTGCCCCAAACAAAGGAGCAGTAACCACTTGTGGATCTTCTTTCAGCTAGTTCTCCAGCCCAGCTTGCGTTTGTATACCTCTATCTCACGGCTTTCATTCTTTTGGAAGAGTAAACCGTGGCCTGGTGTCATCTTCAGGTATCTAAGAATCCGATTCACAACCTCTAAATGTTCCTCATTTGGATCATTCATGTGTTGGCTAACCACACTCACTGAGAATGCAATTCTGGTCTCGTGTGTGAGAGATAGATCAACTTGCCCACTAGTCTTTAATACTGCCCTTTATCCACTTGTACACTCATTTTTTCTTAACTTTAGGTTGGGGTCCATAGGCGTCTCTGCATGTTTACACCTAAGCATGCCAGTCTCAGTTAGCAAATCTAAGATGTACTTTCTTTGGGATATAACAATCCCTGCCTTAGACCGAGCAACCTTCATGCCTAGGAAGTATCTGAAGCACCAAGATCTTTAATTTCAAACTCAATAGCAAGTAATCTTTTTAGTTTGATAATTGCCTCTGAGTCATCTCCAGTTAGAATGATGTCGTCAACGTAGACAATGAGAATAGCAATCCTGCCTTTTGATGAGAATTTCACAAATAAAGTATGATCTGCCTGGCATTGATTGTATCCGTTTGTGACTACTGTTTTGGCAAACCAGTCAAACCAGGCATGAGGTGATTGGTTTAGCCCATACAATGACTTCTTCAGCTTGCACACCTGACGGCTGTTTGAAGAGTTTTCTAGGCCTGGAGGTATTTCCATGTAAACATCTTCTTCGAGATCCCCGTTCAAAAAGGTATTTTGATGTCTAGTTGGTGCAAAATCCAGTCTTTATTTATTGCTAGTGACAACAGTACTCGAATCGTGCTTAACTTGGCAATGGGTGCAAAGGTTTCCTGATAATTGATTTCGTATGACCGAGTAAAGCCATTGCTACCAGCCTAGCTTTATACTTAACTGTAAATATTCACTTGCAACCCACAATCTTCTTCCCTTGAGGTAACTCTGTAAGAGTCCAGGTTCCATTGCTTTCTAGAGCCCTGATTTCTTCCTCGACAACCTTCTTCCATGCTGGATTTTTCAAAGCTTCTTGAATGGAATTGGGAATCTGCATACTATCAAGAGCTGAGATAAATGCTTTATATGATGGCAACAATTTCCCATATGCCACATATCTCTCAATAGGATGGTCTGTACATGTTCGGACACCCTTTCTTTGAGTAATAGGCAAAGCAAAATATCAACAAAAGGAACAAGAGGCTCACGAGTTGAAGAATCGATACCAGTGTGAAACTCTGAAGTAGGAGGCTCCGGTTCAGTTTCTTGACAATCTTTGATTTGAGTGATGTTCTCTAGGTTCTCAGTAGGTCGTCTCCTCCTAGAATAGACATGAAGTTCCTGATAATTTGCACCAAGTTGAGGTTGGGTGGACTCATGGAACCGAGACTCGGATGGTGTGACATTTGGACCTGATGTAGAACTGAGACTCGGATTTGAGGACTCGGAAGAGGGTAAGGAGGCTGGACTAACACTTTGGGGTAAAATATATACGGATTGAGTGTCTTGAAGGATGTCCCAAAGCTGAAATTCCCTCGAGTTTCCCCCCTGAATTGCTGGTTTGGAAAAATAAGATTGGTGTTAAAAAAATGTGACAGCCATGGAATTGTACACCTTCCTAGTAACATGCGAGTAACACTAGTACCTTTTTTGATGTGAAGAATATCCTAGGAAAATGCATTTCACTGATTTAGGATCAAGTTTGGTTCGATGTTGTTGGTGGATGTGAACAAATGATGAACAACCAAAGACTCTGAGTGGAAGATCAGAAGAAAAAGAATTTGCATGAGGGAAGGCATGTAGGAGGACTTGACGAGGTCTTTGAAATTGTAGCACTCGACTCGGCAGGTGGTAGTAAGAATGGCTTCCCCCAGAAGTGTTTAGGCACATGATTAGTAAACATGAGTGATCTAGCTACCTCAAGTAAGTGTCTGTTTTTTCTTTTGGCTATCCCATTTTGCTGAGGGGTGTCAACACAAGAACTCACATGAATAATTCTTTGTTTCATGAAATAGGAACCCAAAACTGATGTAAAGTACTTCCTGCCATTATCGGTCTTAAGAACCTGAATTTTGCTTTTGTACTGGGTGTGAATCATGGAATAAAAGGACTTGGAAGATTTCCCCAGTTTTAGATTTTTCTTTCATAAGAAATGTCCAGGTGGTTCTAGTATGATCGTTTATGAAAGATATGAACCAACGAGCCCCATTAATATTTTTCACTTGTGAGGGTCCCAAATGTCACTGTGAATTATAGAGAATGGATGTGAAGGCTTATATTGAATGCTAGGATAAACATGCCGAGTGTGCTTTGCAAGTTGACATATTTCACAATGGAAAAACTTGGAATTTTTATTGATGAACAAATGAGGAAACAACTTTTCAAGGTACACAAAATTTGGATGACCAAGGCGAAAGTGTCATAACACGACTTGACTCTCATTTGAAACAGAAACAGAATTAGAGACAGAATTAGAAATAGACTCAGAAACACAACTTGAATGAACTTGTCCATGTAGAGGAGAGTTCCCTTTGAGCAAGTAGAGACCACTACACATTTCAGCACTGCCAACTACCTTCCCCGAATCTGCTGCCTGAAATTCACAAAGATTTGGATAGAATTTAGTCACACAGTTCAAGTCACGGGTGAGTTTACTAATGAAAATCAGATTGCAATCTAAATTTGGAACATAAAGGACAGATGAGAGAAGGAGGTCCTTTGTCAATTTGATTGATCTGATTCTTGCCACTTTTGAGAGTGATCCATCTGCTATTCGTACTGTAGAGGGACTTGAATATCGATTGAACTTGTGGAAGACATTAATATCTCCGGTCATGTGATCCGAAGCTCCAGAATCAACTATCCATGGTCTTAATTTTTGCTTTCCGCAATATGAGCAAAAGAAAATGTACCTTGATGTATTAGTATTAGCATGCTAGTATGCTATTCGGTAGTGGGTGATATCTATTCGAGTAGTTTTTGCAGTATCTCAATTTGCTCCCTGGTGAACATATTGGTTTCGGTGCTAGTGCTGGTGTTGTCAGAAGTGGCGGCAACACTTGCGCGGCTGTCTTGGTCCTGGCGCGCTTGGTTAGGCCTCCAATCAGCAGACTTTTCGTGTAATTTCCAGCAAGTTTCTTTGATGTGATCAGGTTTCTTGCAATGGTCGCACCACATGGCCTTCCTTTTCATTGCTTGTTATCCTGAGATGAGTTGTGTACACAAAGCTGAGCCTTCAGCAACTGGGGAGCTCATATTTCCTGTCATCATCAGTTTTTTTCTGCTTTCTTCTCTTCTGACTTCAGCAAATGCCTCTCGGATGGAAGGCTGAGGCCAGCTTCCCATGATTCTACCCCTTACTTCATCCAGATCCTTGTTGAGACTAAGGAGAAATTTGAATGTTCTCTTTTAATTAACAATCTTTCTGTATAAAGCTGTATCATCTAGATATTTCCAGGGGTATATTTCAAACATATCAAGGTGCTGCCAGTACCGGGTTATTGTGTTGAAATATTGAGTGATAGTCATCTCCCCTTGTCGCAGAACATGAAGTCGAGTTTTAATTTCAAAAAGTTCAGAGGTGTTTTCGGAGCTGGAGTAGGTTTCTTTTGCCGCATCCCAGATTTCCTTGGCTATTTTGTAGAGAAGAAAATTTTCTCCAACATCCCGTGGTCATGGAATTTATTAGCCATGACATGACCATGTGATTTTCAGTCTTCCACGTGCGATACTTAGGATCTGTTTTCGTCGGAGCAGGAACCTCATTGGTGAGATAATCATCCTTACCTCTACTAGAAATATACATAAGGACGGATTGTGACCACTGAAGGAAATTGTGGCCATTGAGTTTGTGACTGGTGATAGGAAGAGGTGAATTTTCGATGATATTGGCTGAGGAATTTTCAAAGTTACTAGCTGAGGAATTTTGGTCGTGTGTGGAATTGACTTCCGAGGAGGTGGTTTGTGTATTCATGACGTATTTTGTCATAGTGAGAGATTAGCAATGGAGTGGATTAGGGTTCAGAGTCTAGCTCTGATACCATTAGAATTTTGGTGAAGAGAAATTCTTATTCAATCAAGGAAATGCAGCCTAATATTCATGACGTATTTTGTCATAGTGAGAGATTAGCAATGGAGTGGATTAGGGTTCAGAGTCTAGCTCTGATACCATGAGAATTTTGGTGAAGAGAAATTCTTATTCAATCAAGGAAATACAGCCTAATATTTATGCTAGGATGGCCGGCATTCTAGTCCACTTTTCTAGGAAAAATAAGAGGACAATCCCACAAAATTAGGAATCTCAACAAACTAGGAAAGCAACTAATTAGGAATCAGTCAATAACTGATCCTATTTATTAGGAAACAAAATAATAAATCCTAATCTATCAGATTACAGAAAATATACAAACTAATCGGCTCCTTTCTACACTAACATTTAGGAGTTCGCATATACGCTCTCTCAATTCACTGTTGGATTGTGGCAAACCAAGTTTTCTAGTGTTACTGGATTGCTGACCACTTCTGCATGTAACAATTTTGTTAGAGCTCAGGTGGATCATGGACTGACCGTTTTCTCCTTGAGTTTGAAATAAGTTGTCCAAATTCAGCTGAACTGTTGGAAATGTTAGATGTTATTTTGATTTAAATACTTCCAAAACAAATTTTCATAGTTGGTAGCTGGCATCTGTCCACATGAAAAATAAAATTTTGAGAGAGTTTGGAGATAAATTTTCAGTTTGTATTAGACAGAAAGCATATTGTGTGGACCAGCATATCAGCTCTCGTACTGTCAGGATCACAGGCTTCCGCTGAGGAGTCTGTATGAGGTTACAGCTCATTGGTAAGTAACAATGAGAAATCATGTGTAGGAATGACAAATGCTTTTGATCAGCTACCAACTCAGGTTTCATTGGAAAATGGAGAAAAATAAGAAATGACACCTTTGCTTTGAATTCTCATGCAGTTATCATTTGACCTTATTTCGGTTCAATCCACTAATACGAAGTTGTTGGTTGGATATATGGAAGAGTAATTTATAAAAGCAGAAATGGATATAGCATGAAGATCCAATGAAAATAGCATTCAGGAACATACCAGAAATGAGTTGGACATATACTTCTGATCCTTTTGCATGCGGGCATTTTGATATCTATCTTATTCTTGAATCTCTAGTCAACATACTTGAGTTTGTTGTTATTGCCTTCAGATCTTGGAAACAAACTATAGTTGGCTTATGATTATTTGAATAGTGGGACCAATATCTAATCTCATGATTATTTGAATGTGATAGTAGCATCTTCCTGGATGAAAAAAAGCAAGCAGCTTAAATTCTATCATTACTTTTGTTCTCTTTTCTTTTTTGGTTTCTCCATACACTTTCTGCTCCAATGCAATATGTTTGCTGGCATATCTTTCCAAATTATTATTTATTTGAACATCAAGTGAATCAACATTCGGAGAACAAGATTTCTCAATTATTCTTTCTTGTATTTCTTTCTTTTTTATTGTGTCTTTCTCTAGCTATATACATTTCTTCCTCCTCCATCATTTAATATAAAATCTTTCACCCTTATGATCCCACTGTCATAACTCATACGAAAGCAGAGTGGGTTTTTGTGATTGAAATATTTTAGGGATGAGCTAGTCCAGCCAGACCATGAAATTTTTGTACTTGGGTTAATAAGTTGTGACTATGGTACTGCAGTTGTTGGGTTAACTTCATGTCTCATGCCTGCAATTTTTGTTAAAGGCTATACAGTTTGCAGTCTCAATCTAATTACCACGCATTTAGTAATTTTATTTAGCTCCTCTGTTAGGCAACTGTTTCAATGTTCGGAGGATATATTGGCCTGTACTGAAATTTGCTACGTAGGTTTTATAAGTTATTGTGATTACGGCACTGGTACTCTTGACTTAACATCTTGTCTCATGCTTTGTACAATTTAATTAAATTCTATACAATTTGCAGTCTCAATCAAATTATTTATATACTTCATCAGTTTGGGTGTTGTTTCCAATGTTTGCATGAATTCTTGACTGTACAGTTTTTTGATGATTCAGGTAGCTAAAGTCATAGAAGTTGCTCCTATTCGTGTATATGAAGTTGCCACATTTTATTCAATGTTCAATCGTACAAAGGTGAGTACTGATTACCTTTAACACACTTTCATTTCCGTCAATATTGCTTCATAAAACTCGTAGAATTGCTTTTACACGATATTTGCATGAATGTGGATCTCATCACGCCATCATAACATAAGCATGGGGCTGGAAAGTGCAACTATAAAATTATAGAAAACTTGACCAGATTATATGTTCAAGCTGAAGTCAGACACTTGTACTTCATGCTAATACTTGGGCCTTTTAGACGATGAGGTGAAAGATACTTTGAAATTAGTAGGTTATCTGGCAATGGGGAGCCTACCTTGTGGATAGTAATGTCCGAAACCTTGAAGCTAAAAGACCTCAGTTCAAACTTCTTGTGGACTAGGAATTTAATTGAAGATTCTTGCAGACTGGTCTAGCCAATAATACAATGCAGAATATTTCTTGAGGTATAACATGCCATAAATAAGTCCAACTCCCTCATTCATTTGATGTATGTTTCAATAATTTATTGTTTTCAAAGGTTGGTAAATATCACTTACTGGTCTGCGGAACAACACCTTGTATGATACGCGGCTCACGTGAAATAGAGGAAGCACTACTAAAACACCTTGGAGTGAAGCGCAACGGTAAGATTTTTCATTAGATGGACCCTTTTCTGTCCCTCCTAACCTTGCTGTCTTTATCTCAAAAATCTAGTCATTCTGTAGCCTTTTGATTTCCCTTCTAATGCTATTTTTATATTCTTTTAATCTGCAGAAGTAACAAAGGATGGCATGTTTTCTGTTGGGGAAATGGAATGCATGGTAAGTTCGATGTAGCTTTTCAACTTTATTTATTTCTTTATTAATTGAGAGTTGAGACAAATAACTGCAGTAGATGTACAATGTCTTCTACTATTGGTAATAGTTATAATGAAGTTGTTTCTGCTGCTGATAATTATACCAAAGCTGTTCTAAACAAACTGCACTGTGAACCTATTGGAGGGTCATCTCACTGAGGGATATAGATCTGATTCAACGTTTGGAGAACCTTACATTTTGAAAAT
This sequence comes from Asparagus officinalis, assembly GCF_001876935.1. Classification (NCBI taxonomy): domain Eukaryota; kingdom Viridiplantae; phylum Streptophyta; class Magnoliopsida; order Asparagales; family Asparagaceae; genus Asparagus; species Asparagus officinalis. The sequence goes on from NC_033801.1 coordinate 74,043,788, forward strand.
GCGAAGCAGTACCTCGCATACAACATTTTAGTTTCATATGACTTGTTCAGTTAACGCATTCTTGTTGAAGTATTTGTAATGTTTCCTTTTCAGGGTTGCTGTGTAAATGCTCCTATGATAACTGTGGCTGACTATTCCAAAGGTTCAGAAGGTTACACATATAATTACTATGTGAGTTCTTCGTCCTGTTAGAGTTTTGAAGTACCTAGCGAATGCCTTTACTTATTTAAAACATGGAGTCTTCAAAGTCTTACTGGTTCTTCTTTTTGGATTGTCATTATTTTAGAGTCTTACTGAATGTTTTAGTAACCGCTAGGCGCTTCTAGGCGTTCGTCAGGTGCCTGAGTAGACGCATAAGTGGCATGTAGGCAGTATTTTTAGCACCAAGGGGGAAGGATATTTTTTCAAAGATTCAAAATCTTATCCTCACTGTTTTATCTGAGATGATCTTGAAATCTGATCCAATCCATTTTAACCTTTTTAATCTGGACCTGTTTTCTTCACCCTTTTTTATGCTTAAGCAAGCAATAAACACCTTTCTGCCATGGTAAGTCCACATAAGCAACCTATGCATGCCAAGGCGCTTACCAGAATTAAGTGGGTGGGCTCTGTTATGCCTTGACAGATGCCCAGAGCCTTTTTAAAACAATGGTCTTATTATCCACATATTGATGTACAAGCTTCTTACTTGAGATAATGCTCTACCATGTTCCACAATTTTTTACTGACAAAACTTAGGGTTCAATTATTAGCTGTCAAAATGTAGAGGAAACTGGAGCTAAGACATCCTAGCACGACAAACAAACAAGCTTGGCTTTGTAATCCCTTTGCTCGTTACTTCTCTTATCTGGTTAATTCTTGGCCAGTTCTCCTCAGCACCAATTTCCAAATCTGATAACAGAAATTTGCCTGTTCCATTAGCTCCTTCATCTGATAAAAGATTTCTCGACTTATTTTAAAAATGATGTTTAGTGGAATGTTCCTCCAATTTCTATCCTGGATTATTTGTGAAAAAGCTGCTTGCTGATAGCCTGCCACTGAGTTAGCTCCTATGGTCTAAAGACAAATGCATGATACAACGTATCAACTCAATTTTTGATTAGGAAACCTTCTGACATAACAAGTCTTAATATGGACCCGAACTGGCCAACTGTTTGCAATGCCTTGCTTTTCCAACTGCAATTTGTTTATTGAATACGATAAATAGAAACTGGTTGTTTGTGGGTTTATATCTTTCATCTTCATGAGCACTTTGGACCACATATCATCTCTCGAACTACTATTGCTTAGGTTCTTTTAAAGTTGTTCCTTTCAAGGTAGAAAACTAAAAGATCATTGCTTAGGGACCCATCCTTTCCGAAGGAGTTTCATATTAAACCTTCTACTTACTGGTAAGTGTTTGTTTTGCATGTCAAATGATTGCATGACAAATGATATGTCATACATATCCATTGCCACTTGTGAGGCTATTAAAGATATGATGCAGTCTTTCTTCTTGTCCATCTCTATTGGTAGGATTTGTTCTAAAACTTTCTTATGAAATATGGCGGCTAGAAAATCCTATCTGTAAGTTTAGATTGATACTGTGGCTTTGTGAAGGGGTGGGGTTGGTGTAGGATTGAGTCATTCTTCGTTACTGGGTATGGGTTCCTTTTGGGTTTTCTGGATCAAGGTCTTCAAGATTCTCACTTGAGCAGTATTTTTCTCAGGGTCATGTTTAAGCTTTTGCTTGGTCCTACTCTGATCTCTTCTTGTTGATGACAATTGGGACATGTAATGATGAAAAGGATGCAATTATGTGCATACAGTGGCGGATCCAAATTTTTTTTTTTTGTGTGTGTTTTTTTTTTTTT
>NC_033801.1:74045655-74053385 GCF_001876935.1 Asparagus officinalis
TACTTAGAAAAAAAAATATAGTACTATAAAACTATAGTACATAACAGGAATGCACTGAGTGCACTTTAATTGTCGAAAATTTAAGTGAGCTTTTACTATCCAATGGGATAATTCAAATTGTTACTAATTTATTTAGTGTTTTTGACTTTGGGGTGCAATTTTTAAAATTTACAGGGGGTTTGTAAAATTTTCATGAGTTTACATATAAATATTTAAATGTCTACCGGTGCAACTGCACCCCTAGAATGACAATGGATCCGCCCCTGTGTGCATACACAACCTGACCATTTTCAGATGAGCACAGGCACCGATTGAATATTTCAGGGTCATCCGTCTCAGCTTTCTCTGATCTGATGGTTTCTTTTTTGGCTAAATTTCAGAAAACCCCTTTAACTTGGAGGATAATCAGATAACCTCTTGTAACTTTCAATATATCAAGGAAACCCCCCTTAACTTTAGGGGTTATCAGAAAATTCCCTTTTTAAATGTTTTCCCAGAAACCCCCCTATAAGTTTGAACTCCAATTTTTACTGGCAAAAATATCCTCCTGCGTAGGTTTATTCACTTGTGAAAATTGCGATTAATGCTGTTTATGGGGGTTTCTTGATAAAATTTTAAATTTAAAGGGTTTTTTCTGATTACCCCTAAACTTAAGGGGGGCTTTTTGATATTTTCAAAGTTATGGGGGGTTATAATCATCCAAGGTTAAGGGGGTTTTCTGATATTTGGCCTTCATTTTTTTTCCTGAATCATCTTTATGATGTTGTTACCTAATTTATGGATTGTGATTAGTTTGTTTCTCAGAACAAGCTGATTTCATCCACGAACTGAAATTGGTTCCATAAGACATGTACATCACATAAATTAAACTTACATTATCAAATGTCAATTCAAACAAAAGCCAACCTTCCGTTGCCACAACAAATAAATATCTGAATGAAGATCAACTTCGACGTTCTCATCTAGAACCCTGTATAATGGTGAGATGCAGTGCAGTTTCGATCTTCGTTAATGCATAGTAGTCTATCCAAAGAATAGTAGAGAGAAACAGGCGATAAATGAACATAACTTGAAATAGCAAAAATATAAATCTGAGTTCTTCATAGGATTCTGGAAGCTTATATTTCTATTTTAATTCAGGAGGATGTCACCCCCAAGAGAGTCGTCGAGATCGTTGAGATGCTTCGGAGAGGAGAAGCTCCACCAGTAAGTGCCTGAGCTCAAGAGAATTACCGATACAGATGCAAACTTATAAGGATTTAGAGATTAATTTTAGTAAATCTTGACTCTTGCAGGTGGGCACACAAAATCCAGATCGCATAAAATGCGGCCCTGCTGGAGGTATCAAAACTTTGTTAGGGGAGCCAAAGCCACCGCCATGCAGGGATCTTGATGCCTGCTAATGTTAAATTATTTGCATTTTCCAACACGAGACGAGGCATGAAATAATCGAAGTGCTAAAACGCTCATCAGATTTTCTATGTTGTCTGCTGGAGCCCTGCTTGGTGTTCCTCTGCTTCATTTGTAGTCCTTTTCCAATGTTGTTATCATGTAGGTTTATTAGGTTTTCGTGTTAATTGTACTTGTGTTGTTTGGTGGTGATCATCAATAAATCCTTTAACAACTCGAATGCTATACACCGCACATTTATTGGGGAATATCCATAAACACTTTGGATTATTCTTCCTTTTATTTTTAGGAATTCACATGCAAGTGGAGTGAAGCTTAGAAAGCATAGGCTCCAGGTATTTGGTGTCCCGTCTTGAAATTCATTGCTATTCTGCAGGATACACGTACCGTCCAAGCTCCCGTTATTTCGGGAGACTAGGTGAATAGAAATACAGGGTAACCCGTTTAAGTTTCATTTTGGGTTAAAGCTTTGCTACAATGTCGCCTACACCATTTCTGATGTTTTTCCACATTCTCCATGTATCAATTAATCAAAAGGTGCGGTTGAAATGTGCTCAGAGCATAACCCAAAACAGTGTAGTTTTTGCACTAAATTGGTATAGTTTTTACACCAAATCTTTATTTCATCTCCAATCCATTACACTAAATTTTACATCACAAAGAATATTTCTTTTATGATTCTTATCTTCTAAAATTTTTATCTATTTAAAATATTTAACAAATTATATATTATATAATTATATAATACATCACATATAATTAATTATAATGATATATTTTATGAATAAAATACAAATATAAAAATAATGCTTAATCAAGTTAAAATATTACTTTATGTTGTATTATTATTTATTATTATAGAAAATAATAATACAACATAAATTATTGTGTAATAAAAGGGAGATTTTATAAATTATGTGCTAAGTTATCTTGTATTATTATTTATGTTGTATTATTATTTTTATCAAATAATTAAAAAAGTAAAAGGCTAAAAATAAAAAACCAAAAAAAATTCCCACACCAAAGCTACAGTGTTGCGCCAAATCTGGCGCAACACTGTAGCACCTCATCAAAATGGCGCTACGTTTGCCGCCCGGTTGGAGAAACATTTGGCGGAAACTTTGCGTCATTTTGGGTTTTTGAAGATCGGTTGGAGATGCTGTCATGCAGGTAATTGTTTAGTTCGTAATTAAAACCCTGCCCTAGGGTGTTTGCCGGGATGGTCGGCGGGTTTGCTTTCTGTTTAATGGTTCCGACTTTGAATATCCAATTAGCTTTTTTGAGATTGGGATGGATTTAAGGTGAGCTCTGTTTTCTAGATTTTTGGAAGGGTTGAGTTCTGAAGATGATGTGACGGTTCTTTCAATTTAGGACTCTTACCTTTCTTTCGGACGTAGGAGTTTCTTGATCAATTTTCTAATTTGCAGCAAAATCCGAAATATTTTAAGGGAAGTCTCTGGCAAAGTGTCCTTTCTTCCCACAGTTGTAACAGTTACTATCAGGTCTCCTTACTCGACGATCACATTGCTCCTTACGCTGTTGCGTTCTGTCGGTGTATGGTCGTCCTGGCTGCCTCCTTGAACCAACCTTTCTATACTCCTCTTTCCTCGCGCCTCTTGGTTTGCCTCTCTCCTTGCTGCTGAAGAATGCTTCATCTTCTCCTTTTATTGAAACGTCGACCATTTGTTTGGCTAGGGTTTCCTGTGTAGCGAGCAAATTCTCCAACTCTAATAATGTTGGTTGAGTCGACCACCTGTGTGTAGCAGCAATGAATCCGTGATGTTCCGGTCTCAAACCGTAGATGATTATTCTCCTCATCCTTGCATTGGATGTTAGACCCTAGGAGGGGGGGTGGGGGTGATTAGGGTCTTATGCTAATCTAATCCGATTTTATGCCAATTAAAACTAATTAACGAATTATTCTTACAAGATAGATATACAATATGTTATAAGCAAGAATAAGCAATATGAACAAAGAAAAATATCCTAGCAATGAGATATACTATGAGATATATGCGAGGATATACAAATAACATAAGGGTAAACAATCTAAACTAGATAGTGGGCGATATAAATAACGAGCAATAGACAATGGCGATATGAAATATGAACACAAGATAAGTGCGCCAATGCAATCACAAACAAACGATATGTTCACGGAGTTCGGTCCCCACGACCTACGTCTCCGCTCATCACCTCGAGGAGATCTCCACTATCACAACCGGGTTTTCTACGCTCACCCGAATAACGTTTACACCACACAATATCGGTTTTCAACGCTCACCGATCAACGTTCACAATCTCATAATGTAACTACACTCCACACCCTCTAAGTGTGGTCTCTAGCCCGTGTCCTTCCTCAAGTGCTCGGAATTACCACCTCTCTCTAGGTTTTACTATCGACCCCACTCCCCTTAGAAGCGACCCCGTCTCTCACCACACACTCCTCTCGGTGTACTAGTATCATACAAAGTGATCTTTACAAATAGGCTCACAATACAATAAATTTGTTCTCTACAATAGATGAGAACTCAATGTAGGCTCACACTCAATGTCACAATTCCACAACCCAAGTTATACTATGAATGTAAATACAATAAGCTCAATGTGGGTGTGTGTAACAATAACATTTATCAAATCTAAACTCAATACAAAAACTAGCTTTAATGAATAATAATCAAATAAATATGCAAATATAAAGCTAGATATGAGTTTAGAAAACTTCTCAATAAATCAAGAGAGAGAGAGAGGGAGAAGAGTTGGATGCTCAAACACCGATGGATGATCTTCCTCAAGCTCTTGTGAAATTGTTTTCACAAAACAAACTCTCAAATACTTAAAATCTTTTTAAACAAACTTAAACCAACCATAAACCCTTGTTAAAACTTTCTTAAACTTGTTTAAAACACTCTCATGTTTCCCCTGATAGTGGGGGGGTTTGAGGATTTATATAGGAAGAGAAAACAACAGCCAAATGCCTAAACAAAATAACAAAAAGGCCAAAGAATCAAAATCTAATTCTGTACAAAATATAGTCGTTGGGCGATTAGCGGTCGACCGTGGGAATTTCGCGGTCGACCGCGAGCAACTCCAGAAACTATTTTGGGCTCTGGACATTAGCCGGTCGACCGTGACAGTCAATCGCGAAACTCTCTGGACTGCATCCGGTTGACCGTCACGGTCGACCATGAGCCTCTGAAAAACATCCTGAGTCCCTAGACTCAAGGCGGTCGACCGCAAACTGATATATGACATTACAGGTTTTGAAGCGGTTTTTTGATTTTGAAACCCTGTTTAAAAATAGCAAACAAATTCCAAAAATTATGAAACTTTGAGAAATGATTGTAGACATCATAATAAATATGCTACAAAAACTGGTTTTCAAAAAGGACCTCCCAAATGAAAATATCATCATTTTGCAAAATAGTCTAAAACATGAAAATGTAAACACATGAGTTTTGACATTTTAGCTTAACCATGTTTTGAAATATTACAAAATGTTTGACATTTTAGCTTAACCATGTTTTGAAATATTACAAAATGATTTTGTAGACTTAATAAAAGATATATATGATTATTGTTAAGTCCCCATGTTTTGAAATATTACAAAATGATTTTGTAGACTTAATAAAAGATATATATGATTATTGTTAAGTCCAAAAACTGAGAATACAATATTTTCACAAAATTGCATATTTTGCAAACTCAATAGAATATGAAACACATAAATGTGAAAATGAAGATATATATTGTTTCATATATATATATAGCTAAACTAAAATAACTTATCCACATATAAAACAAATAAGTATTATATATCTATTTGTTTATAAAAACTTTTGTGGATAAAACACATAAACCATTAAATTGTGTGTGTATAATATTGAGCTTAAGATATTAACACACAAGTATAAACCTATACTACAAATACTATAAACTATATACCTAAGTTTCAAGGTCTTCAATATAGCTTGACTCAGTAAACTTACGGATAAAGCTTGAACTTGAATATTTAACTTGAATTGCATTGCTTCATTCCACTATTTCCGCCAACCTCCATTTGATATGATCGTTATGACGCAATTCCATCCAACCTCCAACATATTGTTTGTCTATAATGAATATAAAATACAAACACTAGATAAACAATATTAGATATAAAATGTTTGTTAAAAATCATCAAAATAAAGAGGCTAACAATCTTTCCCTTTTTTATGATGACAAACAATTTACGAAAAGATATATATATGCATGAAGGGAATGAATATATAAATAATAATAATCATGCATATAACCAAAAAGAATATACTCATAATATTTCTCTCCCTTTGACAACATCAAAAAGGGGACAAAGGATGAAGAGAGCGAAAGCTTCCCCTACATATAAGCATGGATGAGTATAAAACAAATATAGGGATTGCTCCCCCTATCAAAATGCCTCATAGGATACATGAAATGAATGCTAAGGCAAAGCATGTGAGCAAGCATAAATGAAAAAATATGCTAAATTTAACTCACATACAAGAAGACAATGATAACACATATAGATATGTCATTATGAAGATAGTGTCTCATTATACTAACATAAAAATCATGTATAAGAATAGATTTATGAAATCAAAAGAAGAGGAACATGAAAATCATGTAAAAAGTTTTTAAATGAAAACAAATCAACCAAAAGAAATCATAAATCAAAGTTTATATCCAAAAACGATGTTTGATCAATAAAGAAAACTTTCTTTGTAGGACTTGATCAAACCACTCATAGAATACATTATAAAGCATATTTGATTGTGCTATATAATGAATTCAAAGCAACGAATCAAAACAAATTTTTGACAAAAGAAATGCAAGAGATGCAATAATATATTAAGCTCTTAAGCTTGTTCCAACCCATATAAGAACTTTTAGTACCCGGCAAACAAGATTTGGGAATAAACACCCAATAAACCCAGGAGGGTTATATAAACACAAACCTCTCATCAAAACAAAACCAACAATCATGAAAACAAGAGAATTTGACCAATAAAAATAATTGTTTTCATGTTTAAAAAATTAAAGTATAATTTTTAAAACCAAGAAAAGGAAAAAGAAAAACACTTAAATACTTGGTTTAAAAATCAAATTTGTTTTGGTACCCAAGAATTCTTGGTACCAAGAGATTTAGGAACATGACCCCTATCTTTTAAGCTCAAAGCCCTAGGGTTATGAACCCTCTTGGGCGCATGTAGTGAACTAACACGGCCAAAGCAATAATCACTCTAATGATCCTTCCGATTGTAATATGTGCAATGAAAGAGATCCATTTGTTTTTTGTGGACCATTAGCTCGTGCACGGGAACCATTTGCAAACAAGGATTTTTCTTTTAAATTATTTTGCAAATGAGAAACATCATTAAACAAAGGTGGTCTATTTGAGAAATTTGACAAGTTTGAACATTTTTTCAAGTCATAATAAAACTTCTCAAATGGTCAAATCTACCACAAATATCACATTTAAACACATGTGGTTTACTAGAAATATTTGGCAAACGTGATTTTCTTTTCAAATAAAAACAATACTTGGCCAAATGACCAAAACGACCACAATGATCACATTTAAACACATGAGCATGCTTATGATGAACTTTATGAGTGTGTGCATATATATGTGTGTGTGATGAAGAAGCCTTATGAGATGCACAAGAAACATTAGTCTTAGAAGATTTGTGTGCATCATAGTAAAATTTAGCAATGTGGCCTTTACGACCGTAAATTAAGCATTTGTAAACTTTGCTATACAAGTGTGCATAGTGTATATGTGACTTTGTAGCACTAGATTTAACACACTTGTACATAAGTTTCTTATGGTTATCAATGCATATTCTCAAAGTTGAATCTAAAGATTGTTTTCGTCGAAAGTAGTCTTCATTATCGAATTCATTACAACTTTGATCATTTACAATGAATTCAAACAACAAAAATAAAGATTACAACTTTTTAGAAAATAAACACAAGAACTGTTTATTAACTCTTGCTTATGTGGGGTCTTCGCCTGTGCCGGGGATGTTGATATCCGTGGACTGCAGCGGATCGGATCCGGTTATCAGAAAATTAACAGAGCTCCTACTTCACCAATGAAGTATTCGCTTGAAGTACAGAAATCGACCAAGTGAAATCAGTACTCTTCTCGAGATTAAGACCAAGCCTAATCTCAAGGAACGGACGGGGGGAAATACGGGTTCAGATCCTTCGAAAGCCTTCCTCTTTATGCAAAAGTTCGCCAGGATCTGACTTGCCTTCACTGTAAATTCGTGCTCCTTTGACTCCTCAATCCAGCA
>NC_033801.1:74058399-74073929 GCF_001876935.1 Asparagus officinalis
ACATGACCCCTATCTTTTAAGCTCAAAGCCCTAGGGTTATGAACCCTCTTGGGCGCATGTAGTGAACTAACACGGCCAAAGCAATAATCACTCTAATGATCCTTCCGATTGTAATATGTGCAATGAAAGAGATCCATTTGTTTTTTGTGGACCATTAGCTCGTGCACGGGAACCATTTGCAAACAAGGATTTTTCTTTTAAATTATTTTGCAAATGAGAAACATCATTAAACAAAGGTGGTCTATTTGAGAAATTTGACAAGTTTGAACATTTTTTCAAGTCATAATAAAACTTCTCAAATGGTCAAATCTACCACAAATATCACATTTAAACACATGTGGTTTACTAGAAATATTTGGCAAACGTGATTTTCTTTTCAAATAAAAACAATACTTGGCCAAATGACCAAAACGACCACAATGATCACATTTAAACACATGAGCATGCTTATGATGAACTTTATGAGTGTGTGCATATATATGTGTGTGTGATGAAGAAGCCTTATGAGATGCACAAGAAACATTAGTCTTAGAAGATTTGTGTGCATCATAGTAAAATTTAGCAATGTGGCCTTTACGACCGTAAATTAAGCATTTGTAAACTTTGCTATACAAGTGTGCATAGTGTATATGTGACTTTGTAGCACTAGATTTAACACACTTGTACATAAGTTTCTTATGGTTATCAATGCATATTCTCAAAGTTGAATCTAAAGATTGTTTTCGTCGAAAGTAGTCTTCATTATCGAATTCATTACAACTTTGATCATTTACAATGAATTCAAACAACAAAAATAAAGATTACAACTTTTTAGAAAATAAACACAAGAACTGTTTATTAACTCTTGCTTATGTGGGGTCTTCGCCTGTGCCGGGGATGTTGATATCCGTGGACTGCAGCGGATCGGATCCGGTTATCAGAAAATTAACAGAGCTCCTACTTCACCAATGAAGTATTCGCTTGAAGTACAGAAATCGACCAAGTGAAATCAGTACTCTTCTCGAGATTAAGACCAAGCCTAATCTCAAGGAACGGACGGGGGGAAATACGGGTTCAGATCCTTCGAAAGCCTTCCTCTTTATGCAAAAGTTCGCCAGGATCTGACTTGCCTTCACTGTAAATTCGTGCTCCTTTGACTCCTCAATCCAGCAACATCTCGCTCTCTTGATAAAATTCTGTCCCCCAGAATGGAGGCCCTGAGCTTGTATTTATAGGCTTCGGTTGGGGAGTTTTCGGATAAGAATGATGGATTCAGCCCTATCTTCAGTTAATAACCATGTAACCACGTTTGGAGATGATATCTAGGCAGTTGGAAACCTCTGGAACAGAAAAAATCCCGTGAAAATAGCAAAAAACACATTTTGGACGTTCTGGACAACTTTTGGCGTGGGACAGACCACGATGACCCGCGCGGCCACGGGTCACCAAGAGGTGACTCACGTGCCACGCGAGTTCCAAACTTCTTTTGAGTTCTTTCGGTGTTTCCCGACTTTCCTGGACTTGTACTTTCTACCGATTTGCGTATTTAGTTATATTGTTGACTTGTACGCTTCGCTGGTTGATGAGCGCGAGCTGACTAATGAGCGCGTTCGGTCACTTGGAGCTGACCGACGCGCGCGAGCTGACTGACGAGCACGTTCGGTCACTTGGAGCTGACCAACAAGCGCGGGCCACTCGGATAATCCTTCTTGACTTAGATGATAACGTTCATCGCCTTATCTTTATCTTGAGCTGCGTGCAGACACCTATAGGTATTTTTAGATGCATATAGATACCTCCTCCAAAGTATTTCAGACTCATTCTTTCATAGAGGAGTCTGGAATGCTTTGGATAAGATAGGTCCTATCTTCAACCTCTTCAGTATTTTGTCGAGGAGATTGTGTAGGACCTGTGAATAACTTCAATTCTTGACCTCTTCAGCTTTCAGTCTACTCAGTATTTTGTCGAGCAGATGAAGTTCTTCTGGTACTACGTTTATCATCTGACCGTTGTCGAAGTCTCGAACCGAAGTTGTTGAGTAAATTTCTGGATTTAGCTCGTGTCATTGAGTTGACGTTGAAATGATCGTCTTCGTCGGGAATTCATATCTGGATCATAATTGAACTCCCTGGAATCATCATTTAATACGGAATTTAGCTTTATTTTGGCAAAATTGTCGATGCATTGACCGGCATCGACCTTTACTGTAACGTATTGTCCGGTGTTGACCTTTGCTGTAATGCATCGACTGGCGTTAACACAGTTTATACTCGTACGTTTGTTGAAGTCTACATAGTTTAAGCTCTTAAGGTATTAGAGCGTGACGGACCCAAATTTTAGGCTGCAGGACCAACTATTAAAGCTGATTCGTCTGCAGATATGGATCTTATTCCTAAGTTGTTGGATGCTCAAGTCACAAGACCAACTAATGAAGCCGATGCGTCAGAGACTTTCGCATATATAGGATTTTTGGCAAACCCTCAGCCATCAATGGGTTTGATGAGCCTTTACCGACTACCGTTTGAGTCAGGCTAGCATACAGATTATTTAAGTCCGTTCTGCATGTAACGTTATGCTAAGAGAGTTAATTTCTCTTAGTGCTACGATATTGAATATGTAGACTTCATCTTTCTCACGTAAAAAGACTAAACGATGACGCGTGTTAGTCGTAGACTTTAGGTTTTTTGGCAAACCCTTAGCCTTTAATGGGTTTGATGTGCCTTTACCGACTACCGTTCAAATCGGGCTAGCAAGTGGATTGTTTAAGTCTGTTCCGCATGTAACGTTGTGCTAAGAGAGTTAACTCTCTTAGCGCTACGGTGTTGAATACGTAGGCTTCATCTTTCTCACGGGAATAAACTACCCGACAACGCGTGTTGGGCGCTGACTTATCCCTTCTTACGATTCGGGATAAAAGTCCCCAGACTTGGATTCTGGTATCTTTTTCACTCGACAAAAGACTAAACCGGCAACGCGTGTTAGGCATAGGCAACGCGTGTTAGGAGTCGAGATAAAGTTCCCCACATGTGTAAAACACGGATTTTGGTGTTATTAATAATAACCTGTCACAACATCGAATATTTGGGCTTTTGTTCTTTTTACGGTCAAGAACTAACCGGCAATGCGTGTTAAGTGCTGACTCACCTCTACTTAGGCTTCATGATAAAATTCCCCAGACTTGGATTCTGGTATCTTTTTCACTCGGCGAAAGACTAAACCGGCAATGCGTGTTAGGCATTGACTTATCCCTACTTAGGATTCAGGATAAAATTCCCCACGCGTGTGAAGCACAGATTTTGGTGTTATTAATAACAACCTATCACAATATCGAATATGTGGGCTTTTGTTCTTTTTACGATCAAGAACTAACCGGCAACGTGTGTTAAGCGCTGACTTATCCCTACTTAGGCTTCGAGATAAAATTCACCAAATTTGGATTCTGGTGTCTTCTTCACTCGGTGAAAGACTAAACCGGTAAAGCGTGGTAAGCGTTAACTCATCCCTACTTAGGATTCTGGGTAAAATTCTCCGCGCGTGTGAAGAACGGATTTTGGTGTTATTAATAACAACCTGCCATAACGTCGAATATGTGGGCTTTTGTTCTTTTTACGATCAAGAACTAACCAGCAACGCGTGTTAAGCACTGACTTACCCCTACTTAAACTTCGGGATAAAATTCCCTAGATTTGGATTCTGGTGTCTTCTTCACTCGATGAAAGACTAAACCGGAAACGTGTGTTAGGTGTTGACTTATCCCTACTTAGGATTCGGGATAAAATTCTCCGTGCGTGTGAAGCACGAATTTTAGGAGTTATAATATTGAAAGATTGTGTCTTCTCTTAGGAAAAAGATGAACCCGATACAGGAAAGGAAGAATTTTATATTCTATCTCCTAAAGCTGAAGAGGAAGAATTTTATATTCTATCTCCAGTTGCCAAAGAAAACTCAAAGTGAGATCTCCACTTTAAGAATCCGGGAAGGTGAAACTAAGAGTGAGATCTCCACTCTGAGAATCAAAAAGATTTGTTTAATCCTAATTGTCGGAAGGTTTAATTACCGAACTAAAGGTGGGTTTCTCGTTTATCGAGAGTGAATTACGGTTTTGGCTCTAACTGTAGGAATGTTTGACCAAGTGGGAGATTTGAGATGACCCTAACTGTAGGAAGGTTTGATCGCTCAATTTGAAAGTGGACCTCTCGTTCATGGAAGGAATCGAGAGGAGATTTTGGTTGTGGTCCTAACTGTAGGAAGGTTTGACCAGGTAGACAGTGGGAGTAGGAGTACAAATTACAGTGGGAGTGTTGACTTGTACCGATTACTCAGTGGGGGTTCTTGGTGTCAAGTGATAATAACTTAACACGAAGGGGTTTAACAATTCGTCAAGGATTGACAGATCAAAATTCCAAGCATTATATCCGGACTCTAACCATGGAAGTGTTGAGTGCACGAACGTAGCGGGAGTTTGAGTGGATTAAACCAGAAAGAATTTTAGTGGACCCACTGTCAATTAATTTGATCAGTGAGGGATTTTGTGGTGGAAGATTGTAAATCGTCAACACCAGTGAGAGTTTCTTTGTGAGGGAAGATTGATCCAACAAAGTGATCAAATCTTATCTTAGCAAAAGAGTGCTTGGAAGTTGGTTGAATTGATCCCGATAATGAGATGTGTTTCACCCTTGAACATTCAGAATCCGAGTGGGAGTTTCTCATTTATCACTTCTTTGTAGTGACTGGGTTATCCCTAAGAATACATCATATAGCATTCTTTCGAGAACTTCTCGTTACATAAATCATCCACCCTCAGCTTCCTTTGTGAAACCGGATCTAACATTGTACTTAGTTGGATGACCGGGTTATCCTTAAGAATACCAGGCATGGCACTCTCCAGGAACTTCCCGTAAAAGTCAGGAAATAGTTTAGACTCATATACTTATTAGAGTATTGACAAGCAGTTTATACTCGTATACTCTTTGGAGTGTCGGAAGGAGCAGTTTATACTCTTATACTTGTCGGAGTCTTCATTCGGCTTAATTTAGCATTATGACGCCAGCTTCAACCAAGATTTGGATACTATTCTTGAGAGCAAAGCAAGCCTTGGTAGGATGAAGGATTCTCCTGTGATACGCACAATACTTTGGATCTGAAGTATTGTCAGCTTCTTCCTGATCTGCGATATGTGGTAGCTTGATCTTGTTGTTTTCAAGGAGGGACTCAAAAATGGCTGGAACGTCTTTGTCCTTGAAGGAGTACTCTTTTTGAAGTCTCAGATCCAAAGTCTTTTGCTATCTCCAGGATTGCTGTTGTGACGTCTGATTAACGTCAACAACTGCTGCAAGTATCTTCCCTTACCACGAGAGACGAAGCTCAAGTTCGGAGGGTTAAGCGTCGGTTAGCTTCTTTCAGTTTTCTTCCTTCTGAGGAAGCGTTCGGTCTGCTCTCCGCGTACCTTCAACTCTTTTTAGGATTGGACGGTGCTACTCCCATAACTTCCAACACGTCCAAAGAGAGGCTGTTGTGACAGTTTTGGAGGATGAAGTCCTCTATGATCGGATCTCGGCAGTTCATCACCTTATTCCGAAAGCGCTTGATGAAGTCATCGACCATCTCATCGTATTCCTGTTTCTCATCGAAGAGTGTCCTGATTAACACCTCAGCGTCATTATTAAAGAAGTGAGCGAGGAACAAGTTCTCCTGTCATCCCATCTGTTGATGCTTCCAGGCTTGAGACGATGGTACCAATCGAAGGTGGGCCCGCAAAGGGTGTCAACGAATAACCGAACCATCAATGCTTTATTACCGAAGATTATGCCCAAGTGGGACTTGAAGTAGATCAGGTACTGAGTGGGCGAACCCTTCCCGTCAAATGGTATGAAGTTAATCAGGTTGAACTTCGCCGGATACAGGATCGACTCCCACTCTCTTGGGTAAGGACACGAAATACCGGTCTTCTTCACCTCTCAAGCAGATAACAGAGCATTGATTTTTCTCTCGAGATCTTTCATCTTCTCATCCTCATCTGTATCATGCTTTGGACGATTTCTAAGAGGAGCAACATGGCTACCCCCGGTATTGTTATCTTCGGTGGGACCACCCCCAGTGTCGTTACCTTTTGTGGGGCCACCCTTAATGTTTTGATCAACGGGAGGGTTATCTGCATTAAGATGTTCGTCCATGTCTGAATCGTTACCTATCTGGTAGGCATTATTGTGACGACTAGAGTCACCAATTTGATTAGATAATACCCGAATCTGTTGGTCATGCATTTGTCTCATCTCCTGCACATCAATTTCCATTTTGATTTTGAATGCTTCTTTCTGCTTGGCTAGAGTATCCTCAACTATTTTGGCTACTTCCTCGGTGTTAATTATAAACACTTTGTGTGATTATCCTAGACTGGATACCATTTTGTCAGAGGTGACTGCAGAGTTGGCATCTGATGCTTCATCACTCGAGAATAATCCCCTCTGCATTCTCTGATAATCTTTTTGTCTAATAGTTCCCGATCGCAACCGGGTTAGACGATGAGATATGAGTGGGTCAGAACTAGAAGGTCGAGCCGACTTTCCCTTATGATCGCAACCGGGTTAGACGATGAGATATGAGTGGGTCAGAACTAGAAGGTCGAGCCGACTTTCCCTTATCAGCCATGTTAATTATGACGGGTCAGAACTAGAAGGTCGAGCCGACTTTCCCTTATCAGCCATGTTAATTATGACTTCTGGAAGTTTGTCATCTTGAAAAGCTGATTGTTTCTTACGGAGATGCTTTGGTTTGTAATTAGCCTTTCCGTTGGAGATTCTCTCGAATACCAAGACCCTCTGTGGAGCGGTCTTGGGGTAGCTACACATTGATAATACTGCCCTGATAAGTTTGACGCACAGACAATGAAAGTCCATCTCCCGGGTATCCCTCTTTCGAGATCTGTTCGTACCCCCAGCCCGATAGTACAACTCATCGGTCTGATGATCGGGGCAATTTACCACGTGTCGGCATGACTTCTCAGGTATAACATCATTGTCTGATGAACACGTTTCCTTCTGAGGACTTGCTGCCTTGATGGCGTTCTCAAGAGTCACACGTTTGGAGCCACGCTTTCGTGAGCATGAGACCTCAATGGGCTCTTGGGCACTGACTTGCAGTCCGAGGCAGCCAATTACAGGAGTTTCCTCTTTACGAGAAGCCTCAGACTTGTTATAAGAGCGAGTGTGACCCCCAGCTTGATGAGTTTCTCAGGGTTCAGTCATCGGACCCAAGCGCTCTTTGATCGAAACTTTGTCTCAATCCTTGTGCAAAGGAACCAGATGATCCGCCATTGGCTTCTTACTTTTGAACAAGTCTACACTGCCATGAGGCTTCACTGGAAGTATTGGATCAATCAGAGCAGGGGCGAAACTCGATAGAATCAGAAAAATGAGTGCAGAGTGTCTCCTGTCTCGGCCCTGGTGTAGGTCAGGACTTGGTGACCCGCAGTTGGGCGGGTCACTTCGGAGTGACCCGCGGCTAGGAGGGTCACTTCGGGATGACCCACGGCTTGGAGGGTCAGACTTGAATGACCCACGTCTGGGGAGGTCACTTCGGGGTGACCCGTGGCTGGGAAGGTCAGACTTGAGTGACCCATAGTTTGGAGGGTCAGAATTGAGTGACCCGTGGCTTGGAGGGTCAGACTTGAGTGACCCACGGCTTAGAGGGTTAGACTTGAGTGACCTGCGGCTTGGAGGGTCACACTCGAGTGACCCGCGGCTTGGAGGGTCACTTCGGGATGACCCACGGCTGGGAGGGTCACTTCGGGGTGACCCACGACTGGGAGGGTCAGACTTGAGTGATCCGCGGCTTGGAGGGTCAAACTTGAGTGATCCGCGATTTGGAGGGTTAGACTTGAGTGACCCGCAGCTTGGAGGGCCAGACTTGAGTGACCCGTATTTTTTGATCTTTTCGGCTGTCGTCTTGGACTTTGGCTTCCATACTTTGTGCAGTCTTGATGACTTCTTTTCCACTTCTTCCTCTTGCAATTTTTTGGCTTCTTGCACAAGGGTTAGACTTCGTAGCGAATCCCGTCAACTGGCTCCAAAGCCTTAGTAAGTTGGCGCGCAAGTCATTGGCGTTGCCTTTGGTGTGCCCTCTTTAAAAGAGTTAGCGCGCCTTCAGCAATTGACTTCTTGATGAAGGAAGGGTCCATATCTGCAGATCCGGCCTCGTTGGAGGTTGGTGGGGCGTTGTAAGGTATGATTGCAGTAGCAATGAGGGCGTTGATCTTCCTGCGCTTGAGAGAATCGGAGGATCTGGAGGAGGATGACAACAGATATTCCTTGAACTTGGCCTGGTCGAACTTATACTCGACCTCTACGTCAACCGGGATCCAGATCCGAGGTTGTGACACATCAGCCTTTGCAGAAAGGCTGTTAGCTCCCACTGTGGTCGCCAGTTTGTTTTCATCGAAAGTAGTCTTCATTATCGAATTCATTACAACTTTGATCATTTACAATAAATTCAAACAACAAAAATAAAGATTACAACTTTCTAAAAAATAAACACGAGAACTGTTTATTAACTCTTGCTTGCGTGGGGTCTTCGCCTGTGCCGGGGATGTTGATATCTATGGATTGCCGCGGTTCGGATCTGGTTGTCGAAAAATTAACAGAGCTCCTACTTCACCAAGGAAGTATTCACTTGAGGTACTAAAATCGACCAAACGAAATCAGTACTCTTCTCGAGATTAAGACCAAGCCTAATCTCAAGGAACGGACGGGGGGAAATATGGGTTCAAATCTTTCGAAAGCCTTCCTCTTTATGCTGAAGTTCGTCGGGATCTGACTTGCCTTCACTATAAATTCATGCTCCTTTGACTCCACAATCCAGCAGCACCTCGCCCTCTTGATAAAATTCTGCCCTCCAGAATAGAGGCACTAGGCTTGTATTTATATGCTTCGGTTGGGGAGTTTTCGGATAAGAATGATGGATTCAGTCCTATCTTCAGTTAATAAGTATGTAACCACGTTTGGAGATGATATCTAGGTTGTTGGGAACCTCTGGAATAGAAGAAATCCCGTAAAAATAACAAAAAACGTGTTTTGGATATTCTGGACAACTTTGGGCGCGAGACAGACCACGAGGTGACCCGCGTGGCGGCGGGCTACCAAGAGGTGACTCGCGCGCCACACGAGTTCCGAACTTTTTGAGTTCTTTCAGTGTTTTTTGACTTTCTCGGACTTGTACTTTCTGCCGATTTGTGTATTTGGTTGTCTTGTTGACTTGTACGCTTTGCTGGTTGATGAGCGCGAGCTGACTGACGAGTGCGTTCGGTCACTCGGAGCTGACCGACGCGCGCGAGCTGACTGACGAGCTCGTTTAGTCACTCGGAGCTGACCGACGCACGCGAGCTGACTGACGAGCACGTTCGGTCACTTGGAGCTGACCAACAAGCAGGTTTGAGATGACCCTAACTGTAGGAAGGTTTGACCGCTCGATTTGAAAGTGGACCTCTCGTTCATGGAAGGAATCGAGAGGAGATTTTGGTTGTGGTCCTAACTGTAGGAAGGTTTGACCAGGTAGACAGTGGGAGTAGGAGTACAAATTACAGTGGGAGTGTTGACTTGTACCGATTACTCAGTGGGGGTTCTTGGTGTCAAGTGATAATAACTTAACACGAAGGGGTTTAACAATTCGTCAAGGATTGACAGATCAAAATTCCAAGCATTATATCCGGACTCTAACCATGGAAGTGTTGAGTGCACGAACGTAGCGGGAGTTTGAGTGGATTAAACCAGAAAGAATTTTAGTGGACCCACTGTCAATTAATTTGATCAGTGAGGGATTTTGTGGTGGAAGATTGTAAATCGTCAACACCAGTGAGAGTTTCTTTGTGAGGGAAGATTGATCCAACAAAGTGATCAAATCTTATCTTAGCAAAAGAGTGCTTGGAAGTTGGTTGAATTGATCCCGATAATGAGATGTGTTTCACCCTTGAACATTCAGAATCCGAGTGGGAGTTTCTCATTTATCACTTCTTTGTAGTGACTGGGTTATCCCTAAGAATACATCATATAGCATTCTTTCGAGAACTTCTCGTTACATAAATCATCCACCCTCAGCTTCCTTTGTGAAACCGGATCTAACATTGTACTTAGTTGGATGACCGGGTTATCCTTAAGAATACCAGGCATGGCACTCTCCAGGAACTTCCCGTAAAAGTCAGGAAATAGTTTAGACTCATATACTTATTAGAGTATTGACAAGCAGTTTATACTCGTATACTCTTTGGAGTGTCGGAAGGAGCAGTTTATACTCTTATACTTGTCGGAGTCTTCATTCGGCTTAATTTAGCATTATGACGCCAGCTTCAACCAAGATTTGGATACTATTCTTGAGAGCAAAGCAAGCCTTGGTAGGATGAAGGATTCTCCTGTGATACGCACAATACTTTGGATCTGAAGTATTGTCAGCTTCTTCCTGATCTGCGATATGTGGTAGCTTGATCTTGTTGTTTTCAAGGAGGGACTCAAAAATGGCTGGAACGTCTTTGTCCTTGAAGGAGTACTCTTTTTGAAGTCTCAGATCCAAAGTCTTTTGCTATCTCCAGGATTGCTGTTGTGACGTCTGATTAACGTCAACAACTGCTGCAAGTATCTTCCCTTACCACGAGAGACGAAGCTCAAGTTCGGAGGGTTAAGCGTCGGTTAGCTTCTTTCAGTTTTCTTCCTTCTGAGGAAGCGTTCGGTCTGCTCTCCGCGTACCTTCAACTCTTTTTAGGATTGGACGGTGCTACTCCCATAACTTCCAACACGTCCAAAGAGAGGCTGTTGTGACAGTTTTGGAGGATGAAGTCCTCTATGATCGGATCTCGGCAGTTCATCACCTTATTCCGAAAGCGCTTGATGAAGTCATCGACCATCTCATCGTATTCCTGTTTCTCATCGAAGAGTGTCCTGATTAACACCTCAGCGTCATTATTAAAGAAGTGAGCGAGGAACAAGTTCTCCTGTCATCCCATCTGTTGATGCTTCCAGGCTTGAGACGATGGTACCAATCGAAGGTGGGCCCGCAAAGGGTGTCAACGAATAACCGAACCATCAATGCTTTATTACCGAAGATTATGCCCAAGTGGGACTTGAAGTAGATCAGGTACTGAGTGGGCGAACCCTTCCCGTCAAATGGTATGAAGTTAATCAGGTTGAACTTCGCCGGATACAGGATCGACTCCCACTCTCTTGGGTAAGGACACGAAATACCGGTCTTCTTCACCTCTCAAGCAGATAACAGAGCATTGATTTTTCTCTCGAGATCTTTCATCTTCTCATCCTCATCTGTATCATGCTTTGGACGATTTCTAAGAGGAGCAACATGGCTACCCCCGGTATTGTTATCTTCGGTGGGACCACCCCCAGTGTCGTTACCTTTTGTGGGGCCACCCTTAATGTTTTGATCAACGGGAGGGTTATCTGCATTAAGATGTTCGTCCATGTCTGAATCGTTACCTATCTGGTAGGCATTATTGTGACGACTAGAGTCACCAATTTGATTAGATAATACCCGAATCTGTTGGTCATGCATTTGTCTCATCTCCTGCACATCAATTTCCATTTTGATTTTGAATGCTTCTTTCTGCTTGGCTAGAGTATCCTCAACTATTTTGGCTACTTCCTCGGTGTTAATTATAAACACTTTGTGTGATTATCCTAGACTGGATACCATTTTGTCAGAGGTGACTGCAGAGTTGGCATCTGATGCTTCATCACTCGAGAATAATCCCCTCTGCATTCTCTGATAATCTTTTTGTCTAATAGTTCCCGATCGCAACCGGGTTAGACGATGAGATATGAGTGGGTCAGAACTAGAAGGTCGAGCCGACTTTCCCTTATCAGCCATGTTAATTATGACTTCTGGAAGTTTGTCATCTTGAAAAGCTGATTGTTTCTTACGGAGATGCTTTGGTTTGTAATTAGCCTTTCCGTTGGAGATTCTCTCGAATACCAAGACCCTCTGTGGAGCGGTCTTGGGGTAGCTACACATTGATAATACTGCCCTGATAAGTTTGACGCACAGACAATGAAAGTCCATCTCCCGGGTATCCCTCTTTCGAGATCTGTTCGTACCCCCAGCCCGATAGTACAACTCATCGGTCTGATGATCGGGGCAATTTACCACGTGTCGGCATGACTTCTCAGGTATAACATCATTGTCTGATGAACACGTTTCCTTCTGAGGACTTGCTGCCTTGATGGCGTTCTCAAGAGTCACACGTTTGGAGCCACGCTTTCGTGAGCATGAGACCTCAATGGGCTCTTGGGCACTGACTTGCAGTCCGAGGCAGCCAATTACAGGAGTTTCCTCTTTACGAGAAGCCTCAGACTTGTTATAAGAGCGAGTGTGACCCCCAGCTTGATGAGTTTCTCAGGGTTCAGTCATCGGACCCAAGCGCTCTTTGATCGAAACTTTGTCTCAATCCTTGTGCAAAGGAACCAGATGATCCGCCATTGGCTTCTTACTTTTGAACAAGTCTACACTGCCATGAGGCTTCACTGGAAGTATTGGATCAATCAGAGCAGGGGCGAAACTCGATAGAATCAGAAAAATGAGTGCAGAGTGTCTCCTGTCTCGGCCCTGGTGTAGGTCAGGACTTGGTGACCCGCAGTTGGGCGGGTCACTTCGGAGTGACCCGCGGCTAGGAGGGTCACTTCGGGATGACCCACGGCTTGGAGGGTCAGACTTGAATGACCCACGTCTGGGGAGGTCACTTCGGGGTGACCCGTGGCTGGGAAGGTCAGACTTGAGTGACCCATAGTTTGGAGGGTCAGAATTGAGTGACCCGTGGCTTGGAGGGTCAGACTTGCGTGACCCACGGCTTAGAGGGTTAGACTTGAGTGACCTGCGGCTTGGAGGGTCAGACTCGAGTGACCCGCGGCTTGGAGGGTCACTTCGGGATGACCCACGGCTGGGAGGGTCACTTCGGGGTGACCCACGACTGGGAGGGTCAGACTTGAGTGATCCGCGGCTTGGGGGACTTGGAGGGTCAGACTTGAGTGATCCGCGGCTTGGAGGGTCAAACTTGAGTGATCCGCGATTTGGAGGGTTAGACTTGAGTGACCCGCAGCTTGGAGGGCCAGACTTGAGTGACCCGTATTTTTTGATCTTTTCGGCTGTCGTCTTGGACTTTGGCTTCCATACTTTGTGCAGTCTTGATGACTTCTTTTCCACTTCTTCCTCTTGCAATTTTTTGGCTTCTTGCACAAGGGTTAGACTTCGTAGCGAATCCCGTCAACTGGCTCCAAAGCCTTAGTAAGTTGGCGCGCAAGTCATTGGCGTTGCCTTTGGTGTGCCCTCTTTAAAAGAGTTAGCGCGCCTTCAGCAATTGACTTCTTGATGAAGGAAGGGTCCATATCTGCAGATCCGGCCTCGTTGGAGGTTGGTGGGGCGTTGTAAGGTATGATTGCAGTAGCAATGAGGGCGTTGATCTTCCTGCGCTTGAGAGAATCGGAGGATCTGGAGGAGGATGACAACAGATATTCCTTGAACTTGGCCTGGTCGAACTTATACTCGACCTCTACGTCAACCGGGATCCAGATCCGAGGTTGTGACACATCAGCCTTTGCAGAAAGGCTGTTAGCTCCCACTGTGGTCGCCAGTTTGTTTTCATCGAAAGTAGTCTTCATTATCGAATTCATTACAACTTTGATCATTTACAATAAATTCAAACAACAAAAATAAAGATTACAACTTTCTAAAAAATAAACACGAGAACTGTTTATTAACTCTTGCTTGCGTGGGGTCTTCGCCTGTGCCGGGGATGTTGATATCTATGGATTGCCGCGGTTCGGATCTGGTTGTCGAAAAATTAACAGAGCTCCTACTTCACCAAGGAAGTATTCACTTGAGGTACTAAAATCGACCAAACGAAATCAGTACTCTTCTCGAGATTAAGACCAAGCCTAATCTCAAGGAACGGACGGGGGGAAATATGGGTTCAAATCTTTCGAAAGCCTTCCTCTTTATGCTGAAGTTCGTCGGGATCTGACTTGCCTTCACTATAAATTCATGCTCCTTTGACTCCACAATCCAGCAGCACCTCGCCCTCTTGATAAAATTCTGCCCTCCAGAATAGAGGCACTAGGCTTGTATTTATATGCTTCGGTTGGGGAGTTTTCGGATAAGAATGATGGATTCAGTCCTATCTTCAGTTAATAAGTATGTAACCACGTTTGGAGATGATATCTAGGTTGTTGGGAACCTCTGGAATAGAAGAAATCCCGTAAAAATAACAAAAAACGTGTTTTGGATATTCTGGACAACTTTGGGCGCGAGACAGACCACGAGGTGACCCGCGTGGCGGCGGGCTACCAAGAGGTGACTCGCGCGCCACACGAGTTCCGAACTTTTTGAGTTCTTTCAGTGTTTTTTGACTTTCTCGGACTTGTACTTTCTGCCGATTTGTGTATTTGGTTGTCTTGTTGACTTGTACGCTTTGCTGGTTGATGAGCGCGAGCTGACTGACGAGTGCGTTCGGTCACTCGGAGCTGACCGACGCGCGCGAGCTGACTGACGAGCTCGTTTAGTCACTCGGAGCTGACCGACGCACGCGAGCTGACTGACGAGCACGTTCGGTCACTTGGAGCTGACCAACAAGCATGGGCCACTCGAATAATCCTTCTTGGCTTGGATGATAACGTTCATCGCCTGCTCTTCATCTCGAGCTGCGTGCGGACACCTATAAATATTTTTAGACGCCTATTGTTCGCGGGAAAAATCGTAGCTTTCTTCATTGTTGATATCATTGCTATCTCAGTTAACAACTTTATGCGTTACAAAGATCCGGTCTTTTTATAAGATCCGGTTACAATGAAAAATCAAAGAAAACAAAGTAAAGATTACAATTTTCCTTATTTGTCGAACTAATCGCGAGCTCCTGTTTTGCGGTCGCTCGCTTTGGTGGGTTCTTTGCCTGCGCCGGGGTTATTTGCCGTGGACCACCGCGTGATCTCGATCCGGTCAGATCTACACGATATGACGGGTAATATTCCACCAAGGGAATAATAGCCGGGAGGGATTGTTTCACCAAGGAAACAACCGCTCGAATCTCGGGATCTAAGAACCAAGCTTAGATCCGGAGTGTGATCGTGTAGATCTCAAATCCAATCCTCTCGAACTCCTGCCTTATTTGGCGTTGGTGATCGCCGAGCACCGGATCTGAAAGTCCAAGTCTCCAAGCCTTCAAAGTTGTGATCTTTTTTAGATCTGAGTCTTCAATCCAGCAGGGCTTCGCCTCTCTCCAAAATTTCCAACCTCTGAAACAAATGAGCACAAGGCCTATTTATAGGCACTCAGAACTGTGCATTTGCACAGTTCTGAGCCTAGCCACCCATGGGTGGCTCGGCCTTGGCCGAGCCACCTCAGGGTGGCTCGGCTCTGAGTCTTCAATCCAGCAGGGCTTCGCCTCTCTCCAAAATTTCCAACCTCTGAAACAAATGAGCACAAGGCCTATTTATAGGCACTCAGAACTGTGCATTTGCACAGTTCTGAGCCTAGCCACCCATGGGTGGCTCGGCCTTGGCCGAGCCACC
>NC_033801.1:74079721-74143824 GCF_001876935.1 Asparagus officinalis
TAAAGCTCAAAACCCTAGGGTTATGAACCCTCTTGGGCACATGTGGTGCACTATCACGGTCAAAGTAATAATCACTCAAATGACCCTTTCGATTGAAATTTGTGCAATGAAAGAGATCCATTTGTTTTTGTGGATCATTAGCTCATGCACGGGAATCATTTGCAAATAAAGATTACCTTTTAGAAATATTTTACAAATGAAAAACGGGTGGCTCGGCCTTGGCCGAGCCACCTCAGGGTGGCTCGGCTTGGGCCGAGCCACCCTGGGGTGGTTCGGTTTCGGCCGAGTCCCCGGGTGTTTGTCCGTTTCGTCCTTTGTTTCCGGTTCTGGTTCTCTTGTGTGGTTGATTGACTTGGCAACGACTTGTTGACTTGATTCCAGATATGGCAGTGAGTCGGGTTCCTGATATGGCAGTAAACCAACTTCTGAATTTGAGTCCGGAATTGATGTTGATTTGATCGTGATTCATCCGAGTTCGCTCTTGTTTAGATGACTCGGTGATTCACCTAAACATTGGTTTGATTCCGCGTGCGAGTGGATGCATTCCAATGCTTGGGTGCGATTTGTCGCCTCGTTAACCTGCTCCGTTGCGTATAGCTTGGCTTCAGCGTTGGCGGTCTTGTTTGGATACGTCGCCCGGTGGTCCGTTTGTTAAATCGGCGTCGAGCTGTGCTAAGGGACCTATAGGCAATTTTATACGCCTACACCTATAAAGATGAAATGCGTTTATTCACAAGATTCAAATCTTTATTATTGGCACATATGCATTTTTATTAGAAGTAGAACATAAATAGTCATTTATAAAAGAAGTAGTATCATTTTTTATGTTCTCAACTTCTAACATGGCATTACTTTTATCATGAGTCAAGTTAGCAATATCCAATTTCAAATTATTATTTTTCAAATTTAACATATCATTATTTTCTTCATGAGTCAAGTTAGCAATATCCAATTTCAAATTATTATTTTTCAAATTTAACATATCATTATTTTCTTTAAGAGCATCATTTTCTTGAGTAATGATATTAAATTTGGAAGCTAACTTCTCATGATTGGATTCTAATGTATCATGCTTGCTTTGTAAATCAATAAAATCTTTATGCAATTTGTTATAGACACGCAATAATCTCTTAGATGCACAAGCAAGTTCATCATTAAGTAAATCATTAATAGATTCGAACTCGCAAACCTCACTAGGGCTATCGCCTAGCAAGTTCATCATTAAGTAAATCATTAATAGATTCGAACTCGCAAACCTCACTAGGGCTATCGCCTAGTGGCCGTGTGCATGAAAATGAAGCTCCACATGTCGCAAACCTCACTAGGGCTATCGCCTAGTGGCCGTGTGCATGAAAATGAAGCTCCACATGAACTAGAACAAAATCCTCCAAATCTTGTCGGATTGCCTCCAAATTCCCTTGATGTGCTTCTATAAGTTTCCACAATGTGTAAGCACTATCAAAAAAATCAAGCTTGTTAGAAAAAGATGAATCGAATGCATTATGTAAAAATTCTAACAAAAGCTTGTTCATGGTAAACATTTTATGATCATCTTTACTCCACTTAGATTTCTCCAAAGTGGGTACAATATAAGTACAATCTATAATTTCCCATAAATCAAAATGTCTAGATCGAACAAAAAGTTTGAATCTAACACATCATTGAGCATAGGAAAAAATATCCAAACGATGAGCAACATTAATGGCATAACCTAAACTAGTTGCACCGTGCATATCCATAATGTATATATGTGCAAGCAAGATACAAATAAAATCAAAATAAGATTAGCACAAAAGATAAGTTGGATCTTTAACTCAAGGTGATTAGACCTTAAATCAAAGAGCACCAAGCTCTGATACCAGTTATTAGACCCTAGAGGGAGGAAAGGGGGTGATTAGGGTCTTATACTAATCTAATCCAATTTTATACCAATTAAAACTAATTAATGAATTATTCTTACAAGATAGATATACAATATGTTATAAACAAGAACAAGCAATATGAACAAAGGGAAATATCCTAGCAATGAGATATATGCGAGGATATACAAATAACACAAGGGTAAACAATCTAAACTAGATTGTGGGCGATATAAATAACGAGCAATAGACAATGGCGATATGAAATATGAACACAAGATAAGTGCACCAATACAATCACAAACAAACGATATGTTCACGGAGTTCGGTCCCCACGACTTACGTCTCCGCTTCTCACCTTGAGGAGATCTCCACTATCACAACCGGGTTTTCTACGCTCATCCGAATAACGTTTACACCATACAATATTGGTTTTCAATGCTCACCAATCAACGTTCATAATCTCATAATGTAACTACACTCCACACCCTCTAAGTGTTGATCTCTAGCCCGTGTCCTTACTCAAGTGCTCAGAATTACCACCTCTCTCTAGGCTTTACTACCGACCCCACTCCTCTTGGAAGTGACCCCGTCTCTCACCACACACTCCTCTCGGTGTACTAGTGTAATACAAAGTAATATTCACAAATAGGCTCACAATACAATAAATTTGTTCTCTACAATAGATGAGAACTCAATGTAGGCTCACACTCAATGTCACAATTCCACAACCCAAGTTATACTATGACTGTAAATACAATAAGCTGAATGTGGGTGTGTGTAACAATGAGATTTATCAAATCTAAACTCAAAACAAAAACTAGCTTTAATGAATAATAATCAAATAAATATGCAAATGTAAAGCTAGATATGAGTTTAGAAAACTTCTCAATAAATCAAGAGAGAGAGGGAGAGGAGTTGGAAGCTCAAACACTAATGAATGATCTTCCTCAAGCTCTTGTGAAATTGTTTTCACAAAACAAACTCTCAAATGCTTAAAAGCTTTTTAAACAAACTTAAACCAACCATAAACCCTTATTAAAACTTTCTTACACTTGTTTAAAACACTCTCATGGTTCCCCTGGTAGTGGGGGGTTTGAGGGTTTATATAGGAAGAGAAAGCAATCGCCAAACCCCCAAACAAAAGACTAAAAATCCCAAAGAATCATAAATCTGATTCTGTACAAAATATAGCTATTGAGCGATCGGCGGTCGACCGTGGGAATTTCGCGGTCGACCGCGAGCAACTCCAGAAACTATTTTGGGCTCTGGACATCAGCCGGTCGACCGTGATGGTCAATCATGAAACTCTCTGGACTACATTCGATCGACATTCATGGTTAACCGCGAGCCTCTAAAAAACATCCTGAGTCTCTGGACTCAAGGCGGTCGACCGTGGCGGTTGACCGCAAACTTATATATGACATTACAGGTTTTGAAGCAGTTTTCTGATTTTGAAACTCTGTTTAGAAATATCAAACAAATTCCAAAAATTATGAAACTTTGGAAAATGATTATAGAGATGATAATAAACATGCTACAAAATCTGGTTTTCAAAAAGGACCTCTCAAATAAAAATATCATTATTTTACAAAATAATCCAAAACATGAAAATGTAAACACATGAGTTTTGACATTTTAGCTTAACCATGTTTTAAAACATTACAAAATAATTTTGTAGACTTAATAAATGATGTATATGATTATTGTTAAGTCCAAAAACCGAGAATACAATATTTTCACAAAATTGCATATTTTGCAAACTCAATAGAATATGAAATACATAAATGTGAAAATGAAGATACATATTGTTTCATATCTATATAGCTAAACCAAAATAACTTATCCACATATAAACAAATAGGTATTATATATCTATTTGTTTGCAAAAACTTTCGTGGATAAAACACATAAACTATTAAATTGTGTGTGTATAATATTGAGCTTAAGATATTAACACACAAGTATAAACCTATACCACAAATACTATAAACTATATACCCAAGCTTGAAGGTCTTCAATATAGCTTGACTTGGTAAACTTGCGGATGAAGCTTGAACTTGAATCTTTAACTTGAATTGCATTGCTTCACTCCACTATTTCCGCCAACCTCTATTGGACATGATCGTTATGACGCAATTCCATCCAACCTCCAAGATATAGTTTGTCTATAATGAATACGAAACACAAACACTAGACAAAAAATATTAGATGTAAAATATTTGTTAAACATCATCAAAACAAAGACTTAGCTTCGGCCAAACTCGTTCACCGAGTTGAAGGTTCTGCACCTGCACCAAAGTGACGTGTTTCAGGTCACAAAAGGCCCATCGTGGCGACCAACTCCGCAATGCTGACGACATCGCTACAAAAGCCTTAAAATAGGCTAAGAAGAATGCTGCTTGACGAAAGAGAAGATCCCGACGATGGGCACAACTCTGAGAGAGGCGATCCTCCAATCAACATGAGCTATGCGTTTGTGAGCCTCAACACAAACTCTGTGTTTCTGCTTCATAATGCAGAAATTACATTGACGAGCCCAAGTATGAGCCACGTATAATTAGCTTAAAACGTAACCCTCAAGGGCACGTTTCGGAAACAAAACGTAGTCCTCCGGGACGTGTTTTAACACCTAAACGTAGTTCTCATGAATGCGTTTCAATTTAAAAAGGTAACTCTCAGGAGTGCGTTCCACAAACTGAACGCAATCCTCAGGAATGCGATTCAGAACCAAAATGCAGACTGCAAGACTGCGTTTCACCAGCAAAACACAAACTTCGGCCTAGTGTTAATCAAGCTAAATACGACCATCATGTTCCTTCTTTGGAACGCGATATGATTTGTTGTGTTTAGAAAGATCAACGTGGATTCAAGATCCATATTAAACAAGAACCAGTCCCACCCATTAACGGGCATGGGGTTCTATTTCCGTCCTCACGCTTTGTGAGAGATTCATCCGAAATCTCTGACTTGCTGGAATTGCTATCGATAGGAAGACAGGCTCAACAAACAGCTCATTCGTGTTAATGTGAGCGGCTTATTTCTGTAGTCCTCTCGAAATGCCACTGTTGCGCATCTGTGCCTAGGCCATCACTGTTCGACCGATTGACGAGCGTTGCTCGATCAAGCAAGTGACGATGTCATTACAAGAAGTCTTGAGAGACCGAGTATCATGGAGTCACTATCAATGTGATCGGCAGAGGGAAAGCCTCAAGTCCTAGTCCCAATGACTCTGAGATAAGTCGTTCACCAACCTTCAGAGAAATCGCTAACGAGTTTGAAGGAGTCTACCGACACACTCGAACTCGGACAGGAGCCATTCCTCTGGTTAACTATCAAAGATTAGCCAGAGGAACCAATTCCGAGGATGAACACTCAGCCATTGCAGAGTCCCAATCATCAAGCTCTTCTGTTGGGCATGAGAGCTTCGCCCACATGACAGAAAATTCTGAAGATCTTTCAAAGAGGGTTACTATGTAGGAGGCCATGCTCTGAGCACAACAGGAAACCATCAATCAATTTTTGGGATATGATAGCTCAGATCATTACAAATAAAGCTAATTTCCAGAAAGTAGAGTCACAACCTCAGCCAGAATCTTCCCGGAAAGGAGGATAATCTATATCAAGGGGGGAAACAAAGAGTGAATGAGACTGCCGAGCAAGAAACTCATCACGTAGAATCATGCATCCCTCGAAGAAGAGACTGAGAACAAGCAAAATCTCCAGTCTGCCAAAATAGAAGAATTGGAAGCCCGCCTCAATACCATTGCTAACAGAAGTGAGCTTTAAGATAAGGGAGTTGCTAGGCCGTATCCTGTCGAATGAGATGCAACCCTTTATCCTCCAAAGTTTAAGGTTCCGACGCTATAAACTTTTGATGGCACGGGATCACCGAACCAACACATCTATCATTTCAAGTCACAGACTAGGAATGTGATATCAAACGATGACATACTGGCGCGATTGTTCATTGGCACCCTCAAGGGAGTTACCTTTGAATGGTTCAGGAAAGTGCCTACAAGATGTATCTAAAAGTGGGCGGATCTAGAGAGACTCTTTCTATCAAGATTCTTTGAAGAGGATACAGAAGTCTTCATCCATACCATTCTCGCCACTAAGCAGAAGAAGAGGGAGTCCATCAAAGCCTTCGTCAAGAGGGTCCGAAGCATGGCTATTAGATGTTCGTCAGGTATGACACAGTCTATCTTAGTGGAGACCTGTCGACATATCTTGAAAACCAAACTCCTAGCCCGAATGAGAGTTGCAGAATGCCATTCGTGGAGATAACTAATCTCTCAAGGCGAACATGCTCAAAATATTATTGCCAGGATCAAAGCTGAAGAACAAAGTAAGTAGGACCAGTTAGAGCAATCAGACCAAACACAATCTTCTCAGTCAGAAGGGGAAGATACTACAGCCACTGAAGCCAATCCTCTTCAGTAGGATAGCAGGTCCAACAACTATCACTTTAACAGTTACCTCTGATAGTCAAACTCGTTAGATAGTGGCCTACTAGACGATGTATAATGTCTATCCCTTTCCCCCTGCACTTGTTCAAGACTGAGGGTTGGTTTATTTATAGTTCATTGGTTTATGAGTAATAAATTTTCTGAGTTGTCATGTTCAATAGAATACCTCTGTCAACCACAAAATCCACCAAAAACTATTGCATTAATGATTACCTCTTATAGTCCATTTCTTCCAAATTCCCCCACCAATCCTCCTCAAGTAGGATGACGGGTCCACCAAAACTATCACGTTAATGATCACATCTGATAGTATATTTTCTCCAAATTCCCCATCAATCATCCTCATGTAGGATGGCGGGTCTACCAAAACTATCACGTTAATGATCACCTCTGACAGTCTGTTTTCTCCAAATTCCCCCACCAATCCTCTTCAATAGGATGACGGGTCCACCAAAGCTATCACGTTGACAGTTACCTCTGATAGTCCATTTTCTTCAAATTTTCCCCACCAATCCTCTTCAGTAGGATGACGGGTCCCCCAAAACTATCATGTTAACAATTACATCTGATAGTCAAACTCATCAGATAGTGGCCTACCAGGTGATGTGCCTCTATTCCGACTTGATGGATAGTGGTCCACAAGGCGATATGCCTTGTCTACCCCTTTTTTATTCCCTTGCTAAGTCTTAATCAAGACTGAGGGTTGGTTACTTAGAATTCATTGGATTAAGAGTAACGAATCTTTCACATCATCGAGTTAACATTATACTTCTGACGATCATCTTTCCCATGGAGTATGAATTCAGTTTGCATCACTCCTAATTTGTCACGTTAACAATACACCTCTGATAATTAACTTATCAATCCTCTTTAATAGGATGATAGGTCCTCAAAATTGCTCAAATCATAATCTTTCCCTGCAAAACACTAAGTCTTCAAAATCTTGTTCAAATCACAAGTACAAAATCTCGTCATGTTAACACCACACCTCTGATAAAATCCACTTATCAATCCTCTTCAATAGGATGATAAGTCCACAAAGTTGCTCTCATCGCAATGCAGTCTTATCACGTTAATATCACACCTCTGACAAAATCCACTTATCAATCCTCTTTAATAGGATGATAAGTCCACAAAGTTGCTCTCATCACAATGCAATCTTGTCACGTTAATATAACACCTCTGACAAAATCCACTTATCAATCCTCTTTAATAGGATGATAAGTCCACAAAGTTGCTCCGATCGTAATAAATTCCTGTCATGTTAATACCAAACCACTAAGAAAATCCACTTATCAATCCTCTTCAATAGGATGATAAGTCCACAAAATTGCTCTCATCGCAACACAATCTTGTCATGTTAATATCACACCTCTGACAAAATCCACTTATCAATCCTCTTCAATATAATGATAAGTCCACAAAGTTGCTCCGATCGTAATAAATTCCCGTCATGTTAACACCAAACCTCTAACAATTAACTTATCGTCTCTCTTCAATAGAGCGATAGGTCCACAATCTTATCACGTTAACAAAACACCTCTGACAATCAACTTATCGACTCTCTTCAATAGAGCGATAGGTCCACATATCCGTCAAGTTAATAACATACCTCTGACGACCAAATCAACTTATCGACTCTCTTCATTAGAGCGATAGGTCTACAAACCCTTCAAGATAACACCAAATTAACTTATCGTCTCTCTTCAATAGGATGATAAGTCCACAAAGTTGCTCCGATCGTAACAAATTCCTGTCACGTTAATATCACACCTCTGACAGATCAACTTATCAATCCTCTTCAATAGGATGATAAGTCTATAAAGTTGCTCCGATCGTAACAAATTCCCGTCATGTTAACACCAAACCTCTGATAATTAACTTATCATCTCTCTTTAATAGAACGATAGGTCCGCAATCTTGTCACGTTAACAAAATACCTCTGATGACCCGATCAACTTATCGACTCTTTTCAATAGAGCAATAGGTCCACAATCTTGTCACGTTAACAAAATACCTCTGACAATCAACTTATCGACTCTCTTTAATAGAACGATAGTTCCACATACCCGTCAAGTTAATAACACACATTTGATGACCAAATCAACTTATCGACTCTCTTCAATAGAGCGATATGCCTATAAAATACTGTTAGGTTAACATCACACCTCTAACAGTCAAACCTCCCCAATGAACTTATTAATCATTTTTCAACAAGAATAGTAAGGTTTCATTATAAAATCCCTAGTGGATTAAAGATTTTCTGGAATTATCCTAGTGATAATGAAGAAAATTTATGAATTTCACTCTAAATGAAAATTCATGCCAAGTTAATACTACACCTCTGGTACTTCCAACTTTCTTTTAGTGTTTTAAGTAAAAATATAACACAGGAAGAAATAGTAACAAAGTCTATGTATTCAATATTATAGTCAGTGATTATCATTAAATTAATAATCTCTGAATCCATACCTCGCATGTATGAGAAATTTTATCCCGAATCCTAAGTAGGGATAAGTTAATACCGAATACGTGTTGCCGGTTAGTCTTTGACCATAAAAAGGACAAAAGCCCATGTATTCAACATCATGGCAGGTCGTTATTAATAACGCCAAAATCCATACCTTACAGGCATGAGGGATTTTATCTTGATCCCTAATTAGAGATAAGTCTGCAGCTAACACGTGCTGCCGGGTAGCGTATTCTCGTGAAAATAGCAAAGCTCACGTATTCAACATTGTGGAAGGTCGTTATTAATAACGCCAAAATCCATACCTTACACAATGGGGGACTTTATCTCGATCCCTAATTAGAGATAAGTCTACGCCTAATACGCGTTGCCGGTTAGTCTTTTCCCGTAAAAATAACAAAGTCTATGTATTCAAAATCATAGCATCAAGTCTAAGAGGGTTCATTCTCTTAGCACAGTATTACATATAAATTCAAATAATTCACATGCTAGCCCAACTCAAACAGTAGTTAGTAAATGTTTATTAAATCTGTTAATAGCTGAGGGTTTGCCAAAAATCCTATGCAAGTTTGCAAGCCCATCAGCTTAATGGATGTGAGCCGAGACTTGAAATAAATGAGCTAAAGACAAGTCTCAAAGACTTAGTAAAAAAAACATGAAAGCCACCTCCGTGTCTCAAGTCAAAACGGCAAGGTCAGACCCGCGTTGCAAAAACCACAACGCCGATGTCACACCCGGGTTCCAAATTTAAAACATAAGGGTGAGACCCGTGTCTCAAGTTCAAAACGTAGGGGTCCACCCCCACATTCCAGAAGCAGGATTATAACGCATACCTTCATAAAGGTCCTACGTGACAAATCCCTTCAACCAAAATGCCTTTGAAGCGGGTGCAGAGAACAACTCCTTTGTGACAAGGAATCAACAGCTCCAAGATCAGAGTTGAGGTCCAAATTATTCCAAAAATTCATCCCAGTCAATTACGAACTTTCGAAAACTTTGGAGGGGGTTATGTAGGCTGTCTAAAATTACTACAGATAGATTATCCTCATCAAACACCGATGATGGAGGTTACAATCTGACGATTTCCAGAAAGTTATAATTTGAAGACTTTTACGTAGATCGATGAAGTTTACAATCTGACGACCTTCACAATAACTGATGAAAGCTCTAATCAACAGCCTTCACAATCAGCATCAGGAGTTACAATCTGATGACTCTCATATTTTCAAGGAGTTAAGACGAAGGTTACAAGATGATGATCTTTGTAACGCTCTGGCAAAAGAGACTATAAATTGACGGTCTCTTCAAATCAAGACGCAGAGCTCACCTCTGCGTCTCAAACTCAAAACGCAGAGGTCCTCCCTGTATCACAACCTCAAAACGCAGAGGTCCTCCCTGTGTTGTAACATCAAAACACAGAGGTCATTCCTGTGTTACAATATCAAAACACATGGTTCATCCCCTGCGTTGCAACGTTAAAACGCAGAGCGACCTGTGCGTTCTCAGCCACCAAAATAGGCTTAACTCTGCGTTGCAACGTCAAAATGCAAAGCGACTTGTGCGTTCTTAGCCACCAAAATAGGCTCAACTCTGCGTTGCAACATCAAAAAGCAGAGCGACCTGTGCGTTTTCAGCCACCAAAATAGGCACAACTCTGTGTTTCAAGTCTAAAACGCAGAGTTCGGACCCAGAACGCCATTTTCGGCATTTGACTCGTTCAAGCTCGAGCTGAACGGTTCCAGAAACCGTTTTCCCCACGATTGGAGGGATTTCCGCCCCACTTAGGAGCAGATTAAGGGGACAGTTACACCCCTTAACCCCCTATAAATATGGGTAAACTCAACTGAGTTCGGGTCTTTCTTTTGGGATCACTGGCTTTTTGGGGGAATTGCTGGAATTCTTAGAAATCGGCACAAGACTTCTTGACAGAAGAAGGATCTCGACAATCTTCAGATCCTCGAAGTTGTTCTTAGAGCTTTCATCAAACTTGGCTTACAAACCGATTTTCGGTTAAATTAATCAACTCTTCCATAGAGTTATAACTCGCTCAGAGTTCCCTAACTCGTTAAGAGTTTCAAACTTGCTCTGCAAGTTCTTCTAAACTCGTTCAGAGTTCTAAAACTTGCTTTGTAAGTTCTCCACAGCGTTAAATCGTGAGGAGAATATATCGTTCCAGTGAAGCGAAACGTCGGATCGTCAACGGAAAGCAAGCTCGACGTGAGCATTCGAGGGAGACATTCCATCGCCACCGTGAAGAACCCAGACTTAAACAAAGGGAAGGATCTGCGTCGATCTTCTTCTCTTTTGTAATCTGGAAATCTAAATTGTATTCGAGATTGAGAGAGTTGTAAACATTCTTTCTCTAAATCAGTTAGAGGGAATAAAACATTCAATTCTTTCATTATCTTATTACAAATTTTCCACCAAACAACAATTAACTAAAATTTTGTATTTTTGAATATCCCATCATCTTCGCGTCCATTACAGATCTCAAACTCGACTTTTTTGTTTCTTTCTTTTTCCTCCCTTCACTAATTAGTTGACTCTTGTTTTAGTATGAGTGCACCCTCTTTCTTATTTTTCTTTCAGAAAAACTGATTGTTATTGATATGAATTCCTATTGTTCTCGTTTTCTATTGTTCTTAAAGATATTCCCTATGGTACCGTTTGGCAAAGGGTTAAGAGATGGGTTAAGGAGACTTAACACCTTCTTAACCTGCCAAACACAACAAATCTATATAAGGGTTAAAGTGAGTTAACCCTCCATAATTTGCCAAACATAAAAATTATAGAAGGGTTAAGTTAACCCCTCTAGAGGGGTTAAAATGAGTTAACCCCTCAAAATGAGGGGTTTACTAATACTCCTATTTAGATGGAATAAGAGTTAACCCTTCTAATTATAAAGAAAATAGTCAAAATCATTGTTATTCCCAAACACTAAAACTGATCATAAGGGCTAAAATAAAACTTATTTAACGGGTTAATAATTTAGTCATTCGGATTATCAAATGAGCTAAGTACATTAATCCTTCTCTTTAACCCCTCTTCATTAACCCTTTGCCAAACGGGGCCTATAAGTTTGGCAAAAAAGTTAACTCTCTCATATTATCATTTCTATATTCTTGATAATTATAATTTATCTAGAGCACTAAATTACTCAAACATTAATGATATTATTAAGTAGTTTATTTCGATTTCATAGTTTTTTTTTCCCGGTAATCCAAAAATGTAAAAATCTTTATGTTAATATAATCTATGAAGTTTATTTACGTGCCCTAATCGACACAAAAAACCGGAAGATTTAAAATTGGTGACGTGTCCTGTGAAGTACCTTTCTCACTGTCTTATCTTGTCCACGTAGTCACTATCGAGAACAAGTACGCATCCAAAATCCCTGCTATCTTCAACATTCCTTAATTATTATTGTTATCTCCTTGATTTGCTTGGATTTCAATCTTCAGGGAGAGAGCATGGCCACCGTGTTGGTTGCTACTCAATGTCGCTGGGGCGCTCCTCACCGCTCATCTCCTCGCAGAAGATTCTTCTACCCCTCGAAGTAATCATCCTTCTGCTCCCTTTGTTCTGCAACTGTGTTTAAAACGTGAGCATATTTTTTATTGTCTTTAGAGGGCAACTTCAAATTAACTTGTTGGTTCTTTGAGGCATTGCAGCAAACGCCTCAAGCGCACACCCACAAATGTGATATAGTTTTTGTTTATGTGGAGTTCTCGGCCAAGCCAAGAATAAAACTAGCCCATCAGGTAACTGAAGGGTCTGGGGCATTTTTTTTGGTTAAAAAAGTTATAACTCTACAGCCCTCATCGCAACTTTGGACCTTAAATTCTTGGCCGGTGGGATTTCAACCCGGGTTGCTCGGTTACCATGTTAGAAGCCCCTTTTACTGCACAAATATTCTGAAATTCTGATGTGGGCTGTGGAATTAGGAATTCTATAACCTAACATTCCCAACGGATGAGCACCATTTTCATCGGCTGAAACATCAAATCCGCTTTAAATGTGTGGCGGGTGGGATTTGAACCTTAGTTGCCTAAATATCCCTTTCAGAACACCCAAACTCTGAAGTTTAGATGAGGGTTGAGGGTTATAGTTTTATACTCTACCTTCATCGCAAATCGGCATGTAGGAATGTTGTTAGTCATCTCAATCAATATGATATTATAAACATTCACGTAAATTGAAGATGCCTAGGTTTGTATAAGGAACGAGTAAGAATCCTCTCAAAAGTAATGTTTCTGACAACTTAGTGCCAACGTACTTAATGATTTTGCAAGCTGTGCAATAGAGAGTTATTTATAGTAGAGTAATAAGCCGACACGAATCAACTTGCTAATGTTTAGCCTCTTTGTTACCACTATTTCATACTAAACTATATTTCTTTTGTATCAACCTGATGTATCGCTGATTTAGTCATTTTTCTCTCTACTTTTCTGTATCTTCTGATTATCATTGATTTATTATGTTATCATCATAGGAATCAGCAGAAGTTATTAACTTCATCCGCTCTGAGAGAACCTAAAGTTCTTGCAAAGGATCTCACACTAAGCATAGATCCAACGACAGAGGAAAAAGATGTCTCCGAGGCTAAGTTGCTCCAAGAATTTACTAACATCCCTAACATTGATAAGGCGTGGATTGTTAAATCAGATAGTGGTATGAGAACTTTGGTAGTCTATAAGATTTTAATAAATTACTTGATAGTTGATAGTTAGTAACTTCTTTGAATTTTGTTCATTCTTTTAACTGCAGAAAACAGCTCCCATGCAATGTTCTTGATTAATCAAGTAAATCTACTGGCAAACAAAAACAGGACATTTATACTATCATCCAATATTTCAAAAAGCACAGACAGTGTGAGCTTTCAATGGTCTCCTTTTCCAGTTGAGATACAAGGCGCATCTGCAATTGTTCCATCACCATCAGGTTCCAAGCTTCTTGTAGTTCGGAATAAAGGACAAGAATCATCAACTGAGCTTGAAATTTGGGGCCCTTCTTGTTTGGAGAAGGAGATACACATTCAAAAATTAGTTCATGGTTCATTGTACACTGACAGATGGTAACCTATTAATGTTGAAGATTCTTTTAACTTTTGAGCTGTTGGTTGAAATTTGGAAATTTCTGAATTTACACGTTTTAAAGGTTTGAGGGTATTTCATGGAATCATGAAGAATCTCAAATTGCCTATATCGCGGAAGAACCTTGTCCATCTAAGCCAACATTTGGTAGTTCAGTGTACAAGAAAGAAGATTCTTCTAGTAAGAGTTCAGTTAGCTGGAAAGGTCAAGGGGAATGGGAAGAGGATTGGGGTGAAACCTATACTGGAAAAAGAAAGCCTGCCCTCTTCGTTGTCGACATTAATAGGTCTATTCTCAGCTTTGTACATGAATTCTGTTCTGATTTGGTTTTTCCATCTAAATTTCTTTTAAGGTTAATTTCACAAATCCAACATTTTTTGGGTTTTTTTGTTTATGTCACATAGCCTCCCTGAACTTTGGGGTGTCCAATTAGAGGGAGCAGGATATGTTGTCCACAAATGACAAGTGGCTAAACTTGGGGTTTTTTCTCTCTCAAGGAAACTATTAATTTTGACAATTACAGGTTTTGGAGGTGGGCGGGGGTTCGCTGAGAAAAGATTAATTCAGGGCGTCCCAAAAAGTTCAGGCGGTTTTTTAAAATCAATTAACCTTTTCTTTTATTATTACAGTGGAGAAGTCCGGATGGCTGAGGGAATCCCAAGGTCATTAAGTGTTGGGCAAGTAGTATGGGCTCCGTTATCTGCTCAGAGTTCTCAAAACTACTTAGTTTTTGTTGGATGGTCAGAAATTGGTCCCTGCAATGTGACAAGAAAGCTTGGTATGAAAGTTTGTTACAATAGGCCATGCTCCTTGTATGCAGTCAGGTCTCCTTTTCATGGATCAGTTGGAACTGAGCTAAGGTTCAAGTGTGTTCTCTCTTGTTCTCAATGAGTTTCCGGTTGCAACTTTCTATTATCTGACAGCATCTTGTCCTTTATGACTTCTGTTTACATTAGCACTTGATGATAATATTTGTTCCTTTATTTGTGTTTCAGTGAAACTGAAAATTCAGCTTCTGCAGTCAATTTGATTCCTGGCATGAGTAGTGCTTTCTTTCCCCGTTTTAGGTACGCATGTTTGATCAATTTAATGATTATCTGTGTATAATTCCCTCCCTCTGTCCCTCCCTCCTCTTCTTTGCCTTTTGAGAAATTATGAAAGACCCTACCTTGTTCAGGATTTAACTTCTGTAATAACAACAAGAAGAAGAACAAAGTCGTTATGCCAAAATTTTGGGTCTCTACATGAATCCAATCATTCAATTCTATTATGGGCAGTCTGCTCCGCTGGTTTAACTATTAACTGTTCTTATATCCTTCTTAATTGTTTCTATCTTTCAGGTCCACACACACACACACACACACACTCTCTCTCTCTCTCTCTAGTTTCTTTGTCCCATTAACTATTACACTTCTCCTAACTTGTGCATTTAGTGGCCTCCATTGTATCATCTCAATCGATTCTCTCTCATTTAATCCTCAATAGGAGAAACCTCTACTCTCCATGTAGTGCGCTCATTTCTTTACCCAATTTTTGGTGATATCCATTAGAACATCGTTATATTCTCAATTCTGCTATACTCATTCTTTGCGCCTCTATCTAGAGGCTTAATGATTGGTTGATTGCTTGTCCTAATATTTTGTGAGATTGTGAGCACATTCCAGAAGTGTTGACAACATATACTTGAGAGGTTCCAATGAATGTCCTTCCCGTTCGTGTCTGACAAAGGGACAGCATCAAACTAGAAGTTCTTTCACGAAGTTCCCTGAAATTTTCAATAAATACATTACTGTTGCTATTATTTTATTATTGCTGTTATTCTGACCTTGTTGTCGCGATACTCTTGATAGAAGTGATTAAGTAACAGTGGTATTGATGGTATATCCTTATTCTGAAGTATAAAACCATTACATAGAAATTCTAACTGGAATAAGGACACATTTTTATTTAGCCCAGATGGCAAGTTTCTTGTATTTTTATCTGCAATAACTGCTGTGGATACTGGAGCACACGCGGTCACAAAATCACTGCACAGACTTGATTGGAGAGTTGATGGGAAACCTTGTCCATCAAGAAATATAATTGAAGTGGTAATCCCTTCTATTCCTTTTACATGAAATACATTCTTTTATAATATATAGTACTAACTTTATAACTGCATTGAGGCTCCTTTCTTTCAATAAACAAATTATGCATGTATAATTTGTTACTCCTACAAAATCTTGCACTATCATGAGCAGTAAATTATATCCAAGTTATGGTTAGAGCGAAAGGGGTTCCTCTGAAGCATTACTGTGGCTAAGGCAATTGCAGTTTGTCTAAATGTTCCTTGGTTGATCAAATAAAGAATAGGCTTTATTTATTGTACTCTATAGCTTATGATAAAAGATGGTGACCGGTCTTCTATGATCTTGATAAGAGGCAAGTGTTCCATGTGGATAGTGAATTCTGGAAAGCTATGTAGCACGGACACGGATCCGACACGGCCATCCGACACGCCGACACGAGGCAAATCCTAAAAAATACATAGGATGTTGGATAGAGAATTCCTAATCTATTTTGGTAACATGAGGTTATTAGGATTCCTAGTCTATTTTGGTAACATGAGGTTATTAGGATTCCTAATCTATTTTGGTAATAGGTTATTAGGATTCCTAATTTGATTTGGTTTTGGTTTAGAATTCCTAGTATGTTTATGATTTTAGGATTTCTATATATATGGAACAATTGGAAGAGAAAATTGGTGGAGAAAAAAAATTGGGGATATTTAGAGCACAGAAAAGAGGTATTTTCTGAGCTATTTGTTTAGGGTTTTGTTTGGAGAGATTAAGAGCTTGTTGGTGAGATTAGTTTGTTCCTTCGAGTGATTTGTAATCTCAGTTTGTACTCTTTCTCTATTAGTGAAAACCCTATCCCCTTCTTGCCCCGTGGACGTAGGCAATTGCCGAACCACGTAAAACTATTGTGTTTGGATTTGTGCCGTTGTTTTGATTTGTTTGGCCTTTATCTCGACGTTTGTTTGATTTGGTTCTCGAAGCACGCCCGTTTGGTTGTCACGCTTCCGCGACGTGCACAACATAGGATATGTGTGTTCGACACGTGTGTCCGACACGGACATGATACGACACGACTTCATGTTATGCGTGTCCGTGCTTCATAGCTGGAAAGAACACTATTTTGTGGTTAGTTGTTGGTTTAATTTGGTGCATCAGAAAAATAATGTTAGGCATAGAAGAATGCTAAAATAGAGATTATGGATATGTCTGTGAGAGAGATCTATCATTTGGATGTGTGGATGATGAAGGAGAGTGGTTCAATATGGGCAATAAGTATTTGGGACTTGTGATGGAACAATGTATTGCGTTTTAGGTATTTTGGGCATTTGAACAAGTCTTTTTCTGTAGAAAGTTTTACATGGAGTAAATTACTTTCTTAAAGAACATGGAGATAATCCTCAAGTTGACATTTGAGATTTTTGGGCAAATGCATTTTCCATGTCATTTGTTTCATATTTCTAGTTAAAAAAGGTTAGGCCTGTCTTCCTTTCATGTACCAATTTCCAATCTGCTCAACCAGTGCCTTGTGGAAATGAATATTTGGTCCATAATTAGCATATGTTAATTTTTACATCTTAATATAATGATATTGAAGATTCTTCTTCTACTTCATGAAATCCCCTTTCAACAGATTCTGCTTTGTTATATCTGCATAGTGTATGCTTAAAATCTCAAACAATTTTTAGGTCCCTGTGGTGATGTGTCCTAAAGATGATGGCTTCCCTGGGATCTATAATTCAAGCCTCCTCAATGATCCATGGCTTCCTGACGGACATACAATGATATTGTCATCAGCGTGGGGCAGCATCCAAGTAATACTTTCAATAAACATCTTGAGGTAATAAGGAACAGAATTATTTTGTAAAATGATATCTTAACTTGATATTTTTCCAACTTAAGTAGTTTAAGTGTGTTGGTGTACAGTGGGAGTGTTTCTCGAATCACGCCCTCTAACTCAAACTCTTCGTGGAATCTTCTTGACCTTGATGGGAACAACATTCTTGCTGGTAAGGCTATGAAAGAGTGCCTTTGAGAAAGGAAACTATCGAAATAAATTTCTTATATCTTTTCATTTTAAAAGTATCCAGCACTCCTATACACCTGCCACAGATTAAGTATGGATATCAGTATGATAGAATGGAAAAGGAGAACTCGTGGCATTGGATATCTGTTTCTACTCCATTTATGGGATACTCAGAAAAGGTTACAAACATTTCACAAGGATTTCATTTACATGTTCCTTTCATTAGCGTCTGATTATTTTCTTCACTTTCTGTTTTATTTAATTTTTTCCTTTTCTTATGGGACAGATCAAATCGTTGCTTTCGTCACAATTGTTTAGCATACTAAAGATTCCAGTTAAAAGTACTTCTGAAAACCTTCCAGAAGGTAGAACCCGTGCAATTGCTTGCTTTTAATTATGTTGAAACAATGCAATGTTTGGCTACATTATTACTTTCAGCTGCTCTCATGGTTCCCTTACCGATATCATTACACGTTGCACTTTAAGAGAAAGTTCCTCCATATCATCCTTAGAAATTCATATTTATTAATTCTATTGCAATAGTATATGAGTTTAATAGATGAAATATCGCAGTTTAGAATCTCATAGAATAACAAAAATAATGGCGGCCTATTAATTATACTGATATGAAGGTTGAGTAATAAATCTAGTGTAGTGCTAAATGCCTGATTCTTGCAGGTGCTAAGAAGACTTTTGAATCTATTTTTCTATATTCTCATTCAGAAGAATCTGGTTCCACGCATCAAAATAATTGCCGCCCATTAATTATACTGATTCATGGTGGTCCACATTCAGTCACATTATCAAGCTATTCGAAACAAGCATCATTTCTATCTTCATTGGGGTACAATTTGCTTCTAGTTAATTATAGGTAAGCTATTTCAGTATTTGTTAACATTTGTTTGCTTCATGTTAAAATTTTTGTTAGATTGAGTTGCATTATCACTTTTCTACATTGCCAGTAGTTATGAAATAGGCTAGAAACTTGTATCGAGCTCAATGGATTTGTATTTGCATTTATTCTAGATGATTGATCTCATTTATCTTGTATTTGAATGGTCAACCAGGCTGTTTCTCTAAGCAATGCACTATGCCTTGGATGATTTTGCTGAACATTTTCGTAATATTTATTAAAAATCTTCCAACGTTTGTCAGTATAGTTTATTTTTCAAGTAGTTATTCAAAATCCTTTTTGTTTAAAATTATGTGATTCATTTTATCTAACTGGGAAACAAAACTGAACTGGTTGGTATTATTTAATATGTCCAAGTTTTGATAAAAGCCACAACAGAAGTCCTTTCTTGTAAGGTTTTATTAGCCTATTTTTCTGAAATTCCAAAATATATAGCGGTTATCCTTTTTTCCTTTTAATTCAAAAGTTCATGACATTGTGGCTTCATTTCTATATAAAAAAGCATCCTTCATTTATCTTTCAGAGGATCAGTTGGGTTTGGAGAGGAATCCCTACAATCTCTTCCAGGAAATATCGGATGCCAGGTACTGGAATTTAAATCCAGTTGAAAGTTTCATCTGGCGAAACTATTTAATAAATCTCTTCTACAAAAAAAGAGAGAGAGAGAGAGAGAGAAAAAAAATCTATGAAACATTATGATGCTAGCGCCTCTACATAACATGAGCAGGATGTAAATGATGTACTAGCAGCACTGGACTATGTCATCGACAAGGGACTTGCAGATGGGTCTAAAGTAGCTCTATATGGAAGTTCACATGGAGGCTTCTTGACAGCCCATTTGGTTGGACAGGTACTCTATAATACCAGTTGCATTGCTTGTGCACTTTCAATGGCACTTAATCAGTTCTATAAATAACTTTTAGGGTGTGTTTGACAAAATATCAAAA
Source organism: Asparagus officinalis (assembly GCF_001876935.1). NCBI lineage: Eukaryota > Viridiplantae > Streptophyta > Magnoliopsida > Asparagales > Asparagaceae > Asparagus > Asparagus officinalis. The sequence continues at coordinate 74,099,553 of NC_033801.1, forward strand.
ACTGGGTCAGGATCAGTCCTGGCCCAGTTTCATTCTAAACTGGTTTTAGTTTGGACCAGGAGAAGGCTGGTCCAAACTAAAACCAGTTTAGGGGGCTTTTTTGGCTTACAAAAACTAGACTAACATTGGCTCAATTTTTTTATCAAACAGAAAAGCACCTAAATCTGGGCTAGTTTTAGTCCTAGCCCAAATTTGGAGGTTTGCCAAACACACCCTTAGTTAAACAAGGACCTGTATCTCCTCGACTATTGATTAATTAATCAGAATTTTCTGTATATCAGGAATCATTATTGCCATCATCATTTTTTACTTTATCATTATGTGACACGTCTACTAGCTCTCTCTGAGTGATGCCTTTGTACTTGATCTGATTTATATACCATTTTAGGTCCTTGCTTCCTGTTCATTTAGGTCTTTTCCTACTGTTAACCGCTTCTTCAACTTCCCTTTTATTACTGCTACCACATTTATGAGTTAATAGGATCATGGTAGGACGGCATTAAATGAAAATACATATCAACTTGTTCAAAAACACATGTAAGTACATTTAAAAATACATATGTTCCTTATAAACACATACATAAAAATCAAAATGAATACATATGTTTGTTTGTAGAAATGGATGTAATGGTTGTATTTACAAAAATAAAACCGCCCTCTCATCTTGTAGTTTATAGAACCTAAAGAGATCTCTAAACAATATTTAGATAACGTGCCTTACTGATTGGCATATCTGTGCTTTTCTTTTCTTTTCTTTTCTTCTTTTTCCTCGTGCAGGCACCGCATAGGTTTACTGTGGCAGCTGTACGAAACCCTGTCTGCAACCTTTCACTGATGGTGGCCACAACAGATATTCCTGACTGGTGTTATGTCTTGACCTTCGGAAAAGATGGAAAGAAATATTTTACTGATGCACCTTCAACCGATCATCTGTCTATGTTCTATAAAATGTCTCCTATTTCGCATCTCTCAAAGGTACAAATTGCTTCCCATTTGTGATATACTACAGTCTGCTCCTTGTATAAGAGATAAACGTGTCCAGCTCATCGTATTATCCTTCATATATGTGTAAATATCACTCGTATGGCATTATCTAGGAGTTGTATAACTTATGCAAGGATGTTGATGTTAGTCAAGTTTGAAGCACATCTAACATATATTGGGTCACTGTTATTAGAATATAACTTACCACAATTGGCAACTATGAATTTGTGGAAGAATAGACTATGCTAAATAGTAATAATTATCGATAGAGCTAGTGTTTCCAGTTAAAATAATAATTTTGTGTTGAACTACAATGCAACTGGTCACGGTTGAAGTTCTTAAGTTTTGGGCAGAAATTGGAAGAACTCTAACTTTGGCGGATGCCTTCGCACCCATTAACCTGCTTTAGTGCTATAGGTCCTTTAACCCGCTCTAGTGGGTTAATAGGCCATAACAGCCCCTTTAGACCTTTGACTTCTATCTCGGTCAGCAATGGATAAAATATAGCAGGTTAATATGCCTCTAAAACTATAGCAATTGCAATATTTTGCAAAATTGCGCTATTAAGACACTTTCTGAAAGAATCTTCTATATCGTCAAGAAACAAATTAAAGATCCTTAAGTTCAATCTTGCTCTATTTTACCATTTCAACAATCTAAGGTACATCAAACTTCCTTTAGAAAATGAACTCTAAATAGATCATGTAATCTCTTGGAAGCACACCCAAAAACATGAACTCGCGCATGCGCGCATACACACATATGCTTTGGTTATGTTGTCTTCCTCCATAATAGCTTGAGATGTTTTAACATGCCAAGATGTCGACTTACTTGAGTTATTGAAGATCCAAAAAGTTTATTTCTTTGTAACAAGACCTAGAATCAAATTGTATGTACATTGATGATCAAGTTGGACTATACAACTGGCTTCGAATAGAAAACTGAAATAATCACCTACTGGTTACTTATTAAGTTTTTGATTGCATGATTATCTATCATTGAATTACACAAATAAATTATACTAAAATTGTTTCTTTGGCAGGTTAAGGCACCCCTTCTTTTCCTTTTGGGCGCTAAAGACCGTCGTGTTCCCATTTCTAATGGGTTGCAAGTAAGTAGTTACTTGCTTGGTTATTTTGTAAGAGAATGTATTTCTGTTGTTTTAGTTATTTATATAAATAGATTTCATACAATCATTATTTCCTTCTTAGGGATGTTGATGATAGGCTAACAAAAACTATTTACATCTTTGATGATTACATCTTGCATTATATTCATTAATTTGATAACAGGTTTTGACCCTCTGCAATTTAATTTGGCAATAATTGATCAACAAATATTCATAACAAAAGGATTATGATTAACAATAATAGCAGAAAAAAGATTATAATGAAGGTGAGCCTTAGCGGAACGGTAAGGTTGCTACATTGCTACTTGGAGGTCACAAGTTCGACTCTTGAAAACAACCTCTCTGCATATGGGGTAAGCCTGCGTGCATCTGACTGCTCCCCAAACCCCACAATGGTGGGAGCTTCGTGCACTTGGCCACCCTCTTTTTTGGCAAAAGGATTATGATATGGTGAAAAGTTGCTATTTAAATCCCTCTAAACTTTGATACACATATTAGTTAATGAAAATTCATAATACAATCCTAGAGGTGGGGTGGATAGGGTTTATGAAGTTCTTTATCTGGTATCCACTGGTTCACTGTAACCGCACAGTTAACTCCTCCAGAAATTTGGATGATCGAAAGAAAATCCCCTTAATATGACACTTATATGCACTCCTATATAAACACATATATGATTATTATATTGAAGTTGATGATTAAATTGAAAATTTGATGACAACTGACTAGAAATTAGTGATAATTGACTAATTAATACCTGTCACACCCTTAGATTAGGAAATGTCATGTCCCTAATCACCTATTTCTGTAACACTCCATATCATTACTCAAACTTAGTTATTGTCTCAGCTGTAACATATCTCCTTTAAAGTACCTATTTGTATTTTTCAGTATGCTCAGGGTTTGAAGGACAAAGGAGTAGAGGTCAAAGTGATTGTATTTCCAGAGGATGGTCACGTGAGGTTCAGGTCTGCTCGTGGAATCTTTGTTTGTTCTGCAGATATCAAGAGATGAGTATTCCTTAATCACATTTTTCTCTTTACATTGCAGGCCACAATCTGAATTCGAAAGCTTGGTCAATTTGGCTGTGTGGTTTAACAAGCATATTAAATGAAACATTCATAAACACACAGTATATTATGGTACCATTTCAAGATTTTTTTTTAAATTTATTCTAATTTTACAAGTAGCTTGAATTCACTATTCTGAGCCCAAACATGTGCATGTTATGATTTGCAAATCTTTCAGCATTTGGAACCTGAACTCACGTTTCCGAGGCTTTGCACCTCAACACCTAAAGCATGATAAAAGTTTGTAGCAATCGGAATGAGGTGATTATCATACCTGCTTCCTTCATCACTTAATTATCATTATTTCTGCCAGTAATATTTCATGAGCGAAGAATTCAAAACAATATCTGATGTTAGTATTTGTTTGTAAAAACAAGATAATCCCACATTGGATATTTGCGCATTCTTTTAGAGGTTTAAAAGCATTTAATGGTTATTTGGCTTTGATAAATAGGTCAAAGCATGGACTTCTAAACCCGCTTGCGGGTAGCGCGATTTTTGAATATATCCTTTCTTTATTACTGTTATTATTATTTTTAAATTTTTGAATTTTCAAAATGTCAACAGACACGTGACTGTTGGAAGAAGACTGTTGAAAAGTATCTGTTTTTTAATGGGGTGTTTTGAAAAGTTGCGACTATTGGAAACACATTTTCAAATCAATAAATACTTTATGATTTCAGACATCTAAATACACTTTTTTTCAAAACTTTTCTCTCAAAAAACATCTGCAATACTACAAACTTGTTTCACAACGAATTAGTGGAAAATTCCAGATTTTCTTGCTGTAATTTTTATTTCTGTTGTATCCTGAGAAGAAAATTTGCGTTAACCTGAAGCAACTTTGAATTTAAAATGAGGCAAATATTTCTTTAAGGAAAGTTTTTCACTCGATCCTCAGAAATTCTCTCCCCTTCATTATTTTACTAACATCTGAAGTAAGAATCAACTATATATTTTACCTTATTACATAAAGTATTGAACGCGTGAATTTGTTTTTACATGCAGATTCTCAACCTGCGTTTCTCTCATAATTCTATCAATATAGCCCTGCCGGCTATTGATTATCAAAAGAAACAACATTCCTATCAAAATAATTTAGAAGGAGCTTACTAGGATAAGTAATGCTGCAAAAATTGTTACGCAATCCTCTCCTGCGGTCTTCTTGTATTTATTTAGATTTCTGATTCATATCCACATAAAATTTGGTTGACAATGAAGTTTTAGCTTCCGGGTTGTTCCATACGCTCAAAAGCTGTGTTTGGAGCTTCTATCTCTTAGTTGTCAATTTTCTTCTTTGTCCTTCTACCGATTGATAGAGTTGAGCTACATATAATCCACTTAAATGGAGTTCTTTTTTTTCTATCTGCTAATTTGCTTTGAGATTCGTGATACATCAGTTGGATAGCAAGTTCCTAATATGTTTTTTAATTTGTTTTGGTAACATGTTATTGTGATTTCTAATCTGTTTTGGTAACATGATTCCAAATCTGTTTTGGTAACAGGTTATTAGGATTCCTAATATGTTTTGTTTTTTTTGTTTTAGAATTCCTAGTATGTTTATGATTTTAGGATTTCTATATATATGGAACAATTGGACGAGAGAATTGAGAAGAAAATTGGGGATATTTGGAGCACAGAAAAAAATGTATTTTCTGAGCTATTGGTTAGGGTTTTGTTTGGAGAGAATTAAAGATTTTTTTGATGAGATTAATTGGTGAGTTTGAGTGATTTGTAATCTCAGTTTGTACTCTTCTTCTCTATTAGTGAAAAACGCTATCCCCTTCTTGCCCCGTGGACGTAGGCAACTTGCCAAACCATGTGAAAATTGGTTGTTTGTGTTTGTGGCATTGATTTGGTTCGTTTAGCATTCTCTCGACTTTCGTTTGATTTGATTTCTCGTAGCACGTTGGTTTAGTTGTTTGGCTTCCGTAGCGCTCAACAAGTGGTATCAGAGCTCGGGCTACGCTTGGGCTATTTGAAAGAGTAGGTCATTTTGGAGGCTCGCCTAAGGCTTCGTTTGGTGATAAAGGTGGGATCTTTTTAGTAAAGACTCTATCCCTTTTAGTTTTGACTCTATTCTTCATTTATTCCGTATTTGTTTTGGTGCTTTGAGAAAGATGGTCGGGAAAGAAGGAGTTATGGAGGGTACTTCCGGTGTGAAGACCGTCCAAAATTTGAATATCCACTCTATGAAGATAGATATGGAGAAGTTTAATGGCACAAACAATTTTAGTCGAGATGTGAAGTCTTGGATGCGCTCAATGCGTAAAATTTGGAAGATACTTTAGGGTTGGACGGAAAATCGGACGGCATTGAGGAGAAGGTTTGAAAAAAGATGAATAGAACGGCGTGTGGTGTGATTAGATCTTGTTTGACTCAAGATTTAAAATATGATGTGATCAATGAGACTTTGGCTAAGAAGATTTGGGAGATCCTAGAGGGCAAGTATTTAACCAAGAGTGTAGAGAACCGCTTGCATTTGAAGAGGAGGCTTTATCGCTTCCAATTGAAGAAGGGGACCTCCATTGGTGATCATATGAACCACTACACGAAGCTTCTTGCGAATTTGGTGAATGTAGTTGTGATGATTAAAGATGAGGACAAGACGTTGTTGTTGTTGAGTTCATTGCTTGACGAGGAATATGAGACCTTCGTTCTTACTCTTATTAATGGGAAGACATCTCTTTCTTATAGTGAGGTCACCGCTGCACTTGTGAATTATCAGCTTCGAAAGAAGGATAATGAGACTTTAGTTGAGCCGGTAGCGGGGGCATTGGTCGCAAGAGTAAAGAGTCCAAACCGTGGTAGGAGGTCGCAGTCAAAAGGGCACATCTTGGAGTTCGTAGGAATCAGTGTGCCTTTTGTAAAGAGGATGGACAATGGAAAGCCGAATGCCCAAAGTTGGTTGATCGAGCCGGGAAGAATAAAGGGAAGCTATTCAAGCTTCAGAGGTGAATGTTATCAATGCTAGTGGCAATAATTCAGATTCAGATTCTTCGGGCTATTCGTTATCTGCACTACCGTCAATTTGTGTTGCCGACTCTACAGAGTGGATGTTAGATTCGGGTGCTTCTTACCATATTTGTCCTAGGAGAGATTGGTTCTCCAGCTTTTAGGAGTTAGAAAGAGGGGAGGTTGTGCTCATGGGTAAGATCATGAATGTCATATTGGTGGTATCGGTACCGTTTGGATTAGGATGAGGGACGGAGTGATTCGGGAGGTGGTTGGAGTGAGGTTCGTTCTTCAGTTGAAGAAGAATATCATTTCACTTGGAGTTTTGGAGGCAGCAGGCTATAGGGTGACCTCGGTCGATTCACGTTTGAAGGTCACATTGGGGTCCATGATTTTGATGAAGGGCGTCAGGAGGAATAATTTGTATTATTTGATTGGGAGCACGATGTTTGATAGAGAGCTGACGACTTCTTTAGATTTGGCTAGACTGTATCATTTGTTGAGGCTGGGTTATTTGATTGGTTATGTCATGTATGGTTTGTTGAGGAATGCTTTGACTTGCAGATTGAAGTCATTTGAGCATATTGGTATGAGCAAGAAGGCCGAGGTAGAGTTTGACACTTCTATCCATCGATCGAGGGGTCTTTTAGGTGGTGTTCAGTCGGGCATTTGGGGGCCTTCCAAGGAGGCATCATTGGGAGGTAATCGACATTTGGTTTCCGCAGTTAGGGATTGTTCTAGGCATTAGTGGGTTACAACCAGGTCCCATTGGTGTGAAGTCCTAGAAGTCAACAACAATTGAAAGAAGTATTTTGGCAGAAAGGTAACCCGTCGTTCTAGCTTTGGTAGGGGTTCTTTCTTGCATTTGTGCCGAGCTCATGGCTAGCTTTGGTAGGGGTTCTTTCTTGCATTTGTGCCGAGCTCATGGCAGTTTGAGACACTTCATTGATGTGGAGACATTAGGGCGACGAGATGAGGCATTTGTGCCGAGCTCATGGCAGTTTGAGACACTTCATTGATGTGGAGACATTAGGGCGACGAGATGAGGTGACAATTTTAATGGGTCGTTTCCTTACTGGAGGGGGATCGGCGTTGGTTGTCGAGCATAGGTTTTGGTTTTGGAGCTTCGACATATTTGGGTCATCTTGGTCATAGGCTGCCGATTGCTGCGTGTGGAGATTTTGGATTTGGTGGAGCTGCTTCACATTTTGGGTTGCGTCGGATATTTGGTTGCCCAACATTTGGTCACATCGAGGATGTGAGATTTTATCTGATTACACGTTTAGGATTCAGAGGTTCGTTTGATTATCAGTTAGGAGCTTCTGATTTTGTTCTGAGCAGATATATCACATTTCACTCTCGGCAGGTGGAGAGTGTTGATCAGATCATTGGGATATCGCAGCGGGTGGAGGGTGATGCTACTTCACATTGGGTGGAGATTACTCCACATACTCCAGATCATACTGCATCGTTTGGGATTCTAGCTGAGGTGACACAGTTTGGAGATCATTTGGATTTGGATGCATATGATGAGTTGGTTTTGGATTCGAGTGCATCTGGTGGACATGTTTTGGATACGGTCATTGGTTCACCTCAGGTGGAGGTGTTTGATTTGTTTCAGTTTGGGCCAATTGGGAGCGCTATCAGTTGCAGATCCGTTGGTGATATTGGTGAATAGTTGTATACTTTTCTATTTGATTGAGGGTCTTTGGAGGCCGTTTGGGTGAACTACGTGAAGGCTTGATTCCTTGGGCAAGAGGATACGTAGGCAGTCATTTATTATGTAGCCGGTTTGATGAGTTGATATCGACATTTGGAGTTTGTTCGCATTCTCGTTTGGGTTCTCGACTTGTTGTGTATTGAGTCCGTTGTCGTGGATTTGTTCCATTTCGTACTGGACGCAACAAGTGAGACGTTTGGTTGGTATTGGTGTCGGCTCAGTTTTGGGAAAACTTCGTCAAGGTGGAGAATTATTGGATTGCAGGTTCCTAATATGTTTCCTAATTTGTTTTGGTAACAGATATTGGGATTCCTAATCTGTTTTGGTAACATGATTCCAAATCTGTTTTGGTAACATGTTATTAGGATTCCTAATCTGTTTTGTTTTTTGTTTTAAAATTCCTAGTATGTTTATGATTTTAGGATTTCTATATATATAGAACAATTGGAAGAGAGAATTGAGAAGAAAATTGGGCATATTTGGAGCACAGAAAAAGATGTATTTTCTGAGCTATTGGTTAGAGTTTTGTTTGGAGAGAATTAGAGATTTGTTGGTGAGATTAATTGGTAAGTTTGAGTGATTTGTAATCTCAGTTTGTACTCTTCTTCTCTATTAGTGAAAAACTCTATCCACTTCTTGCCTCGTGGACGTAGACAACTTGTCGAATCACGTTAAAATTGGTTGTTTGTGTTTGTGACATTGATTTGGTTCGTTTAGTCTTCTCTCGACGTTCGTTTGATTTGATTTCTCATAGCACGTTGGTTTGGTTGTTTGGCTTTCGTAGCGCTCAACAACGTCAACATTATCTTGGAGATGTGTATCACACACCAATAAGAACAAGAAACTCAAAATAAAATCAATGGCTAAATGACATTTATATACCATAAATTTTGCCCGACCTAACATTTAAATACCATAACTTGTATTTGACGGTAAAAGAACACCACAAGATGTCTGCCCTTAGAATCCTTGTAATAGTGTTAATTTTTTATTCGTTTGGATGAAAATGCTCTTCCAGCTATATAACATCCTTAATTGTTAAAAAAAAGCTTCAAATCACTCATATTTTTACATTACTCCACAAAGAATGACTACCGTAGAGCTTCAATTTTGGATTTTGCCCAAATTTGGGGATAAAAACTCTGTTTGGGATATTTGTGAAGGGGCCTCATGTTCAAAAGTGGAGATTTGCAGTGGAATTGACCTAGGATTTTTGCATTTGGAGCTATTGTTAGTTAAAAACTTGATCTTTACCTTGTTTTCGGAGAAGTTTAGGTTGTGCTGGGGGTATATCAATTAAAAATTTAATGAACTTGAAATCCTTAAACTTGATTTCATGACTTCTGCAATGATTTTAGGACACGAGAGACACACACAGAGAATTTAGGAATTATGTTTAAATTTGAATGATAATTTTTTTAAAAAGGGCGAGGTTAGGTACAAACTATAAATAACACAATCAATGAGGTCAAAACACATTGGATTTGGTCATTTGAGAGTTGCGTGTAAATATTCTTTGGAATATTCCCCTGTGTAGCTAACAGATGGTAGTAATATGTTAATTTTTTTTAAACTTGTGTTTTTTTTTCGCCACCAAATACGAGTTGTGATATTTAATCCTAGGTAGGGCAAACTTTGTGTATTTAAGAGCCATTTAGCCTAAAATCAATAGATAAAAGCTAGGTGAATAAGAAACCCTATTCACTTGTGTAGATATAACTCAACTCGCTATAGATATTATTCTTATAGCCCCAATGGTCAGCGCCCTGGAGGTTTCCCTATCAAAGCATCCAGTAAACGAAGGTGAGATAAACAGTCCAGTAAATAATATCATATTTGCATTTCTCTATTTTTAAATATTATTCTTCTTAATTAAGAAGTTTGAAGAACTACCAGATTTCGATGGCTTTGCAGTGGTAAAAAAAACGAAAAAAAAAAAAGGGGTTGGGCGCTTAAAAGCATACCTAAAGAGAATGTTCCAATTCATAATACATGAAGTAATAATCTAATTTCCTATAGAGAGCCTCTATTGGTATTTCCCCCCATTTTTAGGGAGTGATTCAACATTTTAGTGCTTTGTGGTTGAGAGGATATAAAGCTGCAACAATAAATGCTACAAGCAAGTTTATGTTTTTAGTGTTTGGTTAGTCAAATTAGTTGGGAACATTTTGTTTAAAAAATATTGCGGTAATTGTTAGAGTACGTATCCCCTTAGAACGTCCCACGTGTAAGCCGGCTGAGCAAATTTCGACCCACATCGGTAAAACCGACTAAACCGCCCAACTTCAATAATTTGGCTCGGTTTTGAATGTCATTTGGTTCGCTTTGGGTTAAAAAAAAACAACCAATTTTACTCGAAACGATTAAATAAACGTTATACTGTACTCTCAATAATAATAACCTAATAATTATATGTGATAGGTGATGCCCTACTATCTCGCTCCAGTGGGTGGGTGGTGGTGGTGGTGGTGGTTTGAATTCTCTCAATTCCCAACTCAAGTCTTGGTGACTTGGATTCTCTGTTTTGTGGAGGAAGGGGATAGTGTTAGAGATCTCTCCCGTGAAATTGTCACCCCTTCCAAATAGCCTTCTGCTTGGTATTCCCCTGCTCCTGGTTTGCTGAAGCTCAACACAGATGTTGTTATTCCTCTGGAAGGAGATATTATTGGTTTGGTAGGTGTTATTCGGGATCACCATGGATAAGTTATTGGTTGCTACTCTATGGGGATCATAGGTCCTATGTCTGTGGATCATGCGAAGTTTGGTTGTCCTGGAAGGCATTCACTTTTTTCGGCATATGAACTGGAGGATTTCAGTGGTGGAAATGGACTCTCTAAATGTTATCTCCTTTGTGGACTCTCATTCTCCTTTTGCTTCCTTGGCTCCTATGGCAGATGAAGTTAGCGTTGGTCTGACTATTACTGATTACTCTAAAGTTTTTTATGTAAGGCGTACTGGTAATGATGTTGCTCATTCCCTAGCTAAGTTAGTGTAGGCTGTCTAAAAATCACAATAGATAGCTGATTCCCCATCAAACACCGATGATGGAAGTTACAATCTGACGACTTCTAGAAGGCTACAATTTGAAGACTTTCACGTAGATCGATGAATGTTATAATCTGACGACCTTCACAATAGCTGATGAAAGCTCTAATCAATAACCTTCACAATCAACATCAGGAGTTACAATCTGACGACTCTCACATATCAAAGAGCTAAAGCAAAGATTACAAAACGACGATCTTTGCAACGCTCTGACAGAAAGAGACTACAAATCGACGGTCTCTTCAAACCAATACATGGAAGTCCTCCCCGCGTACCATCATCAAGACACAACACAAATTCGACCACGGACGCAGGTCAAATCTGGCTGCAAACGCAGCTCACATTCAGCTCCAAACGCTACAAACGCAGCTCAGATCCAGCTGCCAACGCAGCTCATGTTCGGCAGCAAACGCAGCCTCCGAAAGCTGTCAACGCAGCTTTCATCCGTTGCCAAACGCAGCTTCCAACAAACAGCCAAATGAGCTTCCAGCCGCTGCGTCCGAGCTTTCAGACACTGCGTTCAAGCTTCCAGATACTGCGTTTGAACGCAGAATTCACATCAGAACGCGGATTTTGCGTTTGACTCGTTCAAACATGAGTTGAACGGTTTCAAATCCGTTTCCCACGATTTGAGGGGATCACAATTCCATTCAGGAGTGATTTAAGGGGCGGTTACATCCCATTAGCCCCACTTAGGAGCGAATTAAGGGGGCGGTTACACCCCTTAATCCCTTATAAATAACTAAGAAATCAGCTTAGTTCGGGGGCTGGATCTTTCATACTTCTTTTTGGGAACAAAGAAAAGATCTTTGGGGGGAATTGCTGGAGCTTTGGAGATCAGCAACATGAGCTTTCTTCATCCTTGGCTTATAGAATTGCTGGAGCTTTGGAGATCAGCAACATGAGCTTTCTTCATCCTTGGCTTATAGACCGATTTCGGTTAAATCAACTCTTTCATAGAGTTTCAAACTCGTTCAGAGTTCTTCACAACGTCAAATCGTGAGGAGAAGACCACATTTCAGTGAATCAAGACATTCGGATCGTCAACGGAGAGTAAACTCGACGCGAGCATTCGAGGGAGGCACTCCATCGCCACCTTGAAGAACCCAGAATTAAACAAAGGGAAGAATCCAGATTAATTCTCCTATCTTTTGTAATCGGAATTCGAATTGTAATTAAGATTGAGAGAATACAATTCAAATTTCTTTCATTTTATTTACTACAAATTTTCCACAAATAAAAGATGACGACTCTGCTGGGGACGAGCTTCTCTGACGAAGAAATGGTGGCGCAATCCGATGTTCATCTTATTGGAACAACCGTCGAAACTCTTATTGTTGAGTTTGATCAAGCCAAGTTTGAGGAGACCCTCTCATCCGGATCCCTTAGCCCCAAGGCTATGCGCAAGATCCGCAAAGTCTTCAAGAAGACTAAAGCTCTAGTTGTGGCCGACTCGCCGAAGGACTGTCTCCCTTGGGGGTTGCACTGTTCATACAGTCCCCTCTCTGAAGGAGAAAACTTAGCTTCGGCACAACTCCAAAACAGCCGATCCTCCAATCAACGCGAGCTCCGCGCTTGTGAGCCTCAACACGAGCTCTACATAAGCCAAGCTAAACGCAGCCCTCAGGGGTGCGTTTCACTAGCAAAACCTGAAGCTCAGGCATGCGTTCGGGTGACAAAATCCAATACAAAACCTGGTGTATACCCCCCGAATACTCTGCGTAGCACGATTAGATCGAGGGGCGGATATAAGAAGTCTTTGGATTCAAGGCATCTCAACCATATCCATGCTCACCAGGAGCCAGTCCCGTCCAATCATAGAGTGGGGGTTCCAGTTCAAACCTCACGGCCAGTGAGTAATTCTCCTCGAATCTTTGCAACAGATTTGAGAGAGTTCATATCGAGAGAAAGACCGATGCAACAAGTCATTCGTTCATTCCAATGTGAACGGCTGATTCCTACGGTCCTCTCGGGATGTCAATGTTGTTCATATGCGGCCAAACAATTGGTGTTCGACCAATTAACGCATGTTGCCTTGCCCAACCAACAACGACGTTCTCACAGGAAGAAGTCTCCATAGACCGAGTATCCTAGAGTCACTATCAATGTGATTGGCAGAGGGAAAGCCTCAGGTCCTAGTTCCGATGACTCTGAGACAAGTCGTTCACCGACCGTCAGAGAAATCGCTAACAAGTTTGAAGAAATCTATCAACGCACTCGGATGCGAACAAGAGCCATTCCCCATATCAACTATCGAAGGTTAGATAGAGGAACTAATTCCGATGATGAACACTCAGCCATCGCGGAGTCTCAATCATCAAGCTCTTTTGTTGAACATGAGAGCTCCGCCTATATGACAGAAAACCATGAAGATCTCGCGAAGAGACTTGATGAACAGGAGGCTATGCTCAAATCTCAGCAGGAGGCCATCAATGAACTCTTGGCCCTGATGAATCAAATCGTCGCAGACAAGACCAAATCTCAAAAAACAGATTCGCCACCTAGGCAAGAATCCTCCAAAAGAGAAAAAACGTCTTCATCCCGACCTCACACAAGCAAAGGGAAAGGAAAAGTGGTTGATGACACGGCTTCTGACCAAGAAGCCCATAACCTGAAATCTTCCTCTGATGAAGGAAGAGAGATGGAGAACGAGAAGAATCTCTAGTCTGCCAAAATGAAAGAATTGGAAGCCCGCCTCAATGCCATTGCCAACAGGAGCACACTCCAAGACGAGGGAATTGCTAGGTCCTATCCGGCCGAATGGGATTTAGCCCCATTATCCTCCAAAGTTCAAAGTCCCGACGCTACAAATCTTTGATGGCACGGGATCACCGACTGGGAATGTGATATCAAACGACGCCATACTGGCTCAATTGTTCATCGACACCCTCAAGGGAGTTGCCTTTGAATGGTTCAGGAAGCTGCCTACGGGATGTATCAAAAAATGGACAGATCTTAAGAGACTCTTCCTATCAAGATTCTTTGAAGAGGATACAGAAGTCTCCATCCATACCCTTCTCGCCACTAAGCAGAAGAAGAGGGAGTCCGTCAAAGCCTTCGTCAAAAGGTTTCGAAATATGGCTCTACGATGTCCGACATGTATGACACAGTCTACCTTAGTAGAGACCTGTCGACACAACTTGCAGACCGACCTTCTAGCACAAATGAATGACACAGTCTACCTTAGTAGAGACCTGTCGACACAACTTGCAGACCGACCTTCTAGCACAAATGAGGATTGCAGAATGTCGTTCCTGGAGATAACTAATCTCTCAAGGCGAACATACTCAAAAGATTATTGCCAGGATCAAAGCTGAAGAGCAAAGTAGGCAGGATCAACCTGAGCAATCGGGCCAAGCTCAATCTTCTCAGTCAGAAGGAGAAGATACTACAGCCATTGAAGCCAATCCCCTTCAGTAAAATGGTAGGTCTATAACAACTATCACGTTAACAGTTACCTCTGATAGTCAACATCGTTAGATAGTGGCCCATTAGGCGATGTGCCATGTCTACCCTTTTTCCCCCTGCACGTGTTCAAGACTGGGGGTTGGTTTATTTGTAGTTCATTAGATTATGAGTAATAAATTTTCTGAGTTGTCATGTTCAATAGAATACCTCTGTCAACCACGAAATCCATCAAAACTATCACGTTAACAGTTACCTCTGATAGTCTAGTTTCTCCAAATTCCCTCACCAATCCTCTTCAATAGGATGGCGGTTCCATCAAAACTATCACGTTAACAATTACCTCTGATAGTTCATTTCCTCCAAATTCCCCTACCAATCATCTTCAATAGGATGGCGGGTCCATCAAAACTATCACGTTAACAATTACCTCTGATAGTTCATTTCCTTCAAATTCCCTCACCAATCCTCTTCAATAGGATAGCGGGTCCACCAAAACTATCACGTTAATAATTACCTCTGATAGTTCATTTCCTTCAAATTCCCCCACCAATCCTCTTCAATAGGATGGCGGGTCCACCAAAACTATCATGTTAATGATCACATCTAATAGTCCATTCCCTCCAAATTCTTCTGCCAATCCTCTTCAATAGGATGGCAGGTCCACAAAAACTATCACGTTAACAGTTACCTTTGATAGTCCATCAACTTGCCAATCTTTTTCAATAGGATGGCAGGTCCACAAAACTATCACAGTTACCTCTGATAGTCAGACTCATCAGATAATGGCCTACCAGGTGATGTGCCTCTATTTCGACTTCATGGATAGTGCCGCACTAGGCGATGTGCCTTGTCTATCTCTTTTTATTCCCCTGCTAAGTCTTAATCAAGACTGGGAGTTGGTTACTTGAAATCCACTGGATTAAGAGTAACGAATCTTTCACATCGTCGAGTTAACATTATATTTTTGACGATCATCATCCTCACAGAGTATGAATTCAGTTGGCATCGCTCCCAATTTGTCACGTTAACAATATACCTCTGACAATTAACTTATCAATCCTCTTCAATAGGATGATAGGTCCTCAAAATTGCTCAAATCACAATCTTCCCCAGCAAGACACTAAGTCTTCAAAATCTTAGTATCAAAATTCATCGCTTCTGATGATAAACTCACCTAGCAATTCTGCCCAGCGAGACGTTAGTCCCCAAAATCTTGTTCAAATCACAAGTACACAAATCTTGTCACGTTAACACTAAACCTCTGACAAATCAACTTATCAATCCTCTTCAATAGGATGATAAGTCCACAAAGTTGCTCAAATCGCAACATAAATCTTGTCACGTTAACACTAAACCTCTGATAAAACCCACTTATCAATCATCGTCAATAGGATGATAAGTCCACAAAGTTGTTCCCATCGTAATACAATCTTGTCACGTTAACATCATACCTCTAACAACCCACTTATCAATCCTCATCAATAGGATGATAAGTCCACAAAGTTGCTCTCATCGCAACATAAATTTCTGTCATGTTAATATCACACCTCTGACAAAATCAACTTATCAATCCTCTTCAATAGGATGATAAGTCCTCAAAGTTTCTCCGATCGTAATAAATTCCCGTCATGTTAACACCAAACCTCTGACAATCCACTTATCAATCCTCTTCAATAGGATGATAAGTCCTCAAAGTTGCTCTGATCGTAACAAATTCCCGTCATGTTAACATCACAACTCTGACAAAATCAACTTATCAATCCTCTTCAATAGGATGATAAGTCCTCAAAGTTGCTCCGATCGCAATAAATTCCCGTCATGTTAACACCAAACCTCTAACAATCCACTTATCAATCCTCTCCAATAGAGCGATAAGTCCACAAAGTTGTTCCAATCGCAACACAATCTTGTCACATTAACATCATACATCTGACAACTCACTTATCAATCCTCGTCAATAGGATGATAAGTCCACAAAGTTGCTCCAATCGCAACACAAATCCTGTCACGTTGATAAGTCCACAAATTTGCTCCCATCGCAACACAATCTTGTCACGTTAACATCATACCTCTGACAACCCAATTATCAATCATCATCAATAGGATGATAAGTCCACAAAGTTGCTCTTATCGCAACATAAATTTTTGTCATGTTAATATCACACCTCTGACAAAATCAACTTATCGACTCTCGTCAATAGAGCGATAGGTTCTCAAAGTTGCTCCGATCGTAACACTTTCCACTTATCGACTCTCGTCAATAGGGCGATAGGTCCTCAAAATTGCTTCGATCGTAACACTTTCCACTTATCGACTCTCGTCAACGGAGCGATAGGTCCATAAAAATACTGTTAGGTTAACATCACACCTCTAACAGTCAAACCCCCAAATGAACTTGTTAATCCTTTTTTAACAAGAATAACAAGTTGTCATTATAAAATCCCCAGCGGATTAAATATTTTTTGGAATTATCCTAGTGATAATAAAGAAAATTACTGAATTTCACTCTAAGTAAAAATTCATGCCAAGTTAATATTACACCTCTGGCGCTTCTAACTTTCTTTCAGTGTTTCAAGTAACACAGGAAGAAATAACGATAAAATCTACGTATTCAAAATCATAGCATCAAGTCTAAGAGGGTTCATTCTCTTAGCACAATGTTACATGTGGAACGGACTTAGACAATCCATGTGCTAGCCCGACTCAAACGGTAGTCCGTAAAGGATTATCAAATCCGTTGATGGTTGATGGTTTGCCAAAAATCCTATGAATGTTTGCGGGCTCATCAGCTGAATGGAGGTGAGCCGTGACGTGACATTTGATAGCTTTTACTCATGAGTAGCTTGTACCGTTGCTACAGTTTCTATTTGAAGCTCATCATCACATAGGTCATGTGTGGAAAATCCCTTCAACCAAGATGCATTTGAAGCGGGTGCAAAGAATAATTCCTTATGAAAAGGAATCAAAAGCTCCAAGATCAGAGTTGAGATCCAAAGTATTTCGAAAATTCGTCTCAGTCAACCGTGAACTTTTGAAAACTTTAGAGGGGGTTCTGTAGGGTGTCTAAAAATCACAATAGATAGTTGATTCCCCATCAAACACCGATGATGGAAGTTACAATCTGACGACTTCCAGAAGGCTACAATTTGAAGACTTTCACGTAGATCGATGAATGTTATAATCTGACGACCTTTACAATAGCTGATGAAAGCTCTAATCAACAACCTTCACAATCAATATCAGGAGTTACAATCTGACGACTCTCACATATCAAAGAGCTAAAGCAAAGATTACAAAACGACGATCTTTGCAACACTCTGACAAAAAGAGACTACAAATCGACGGTCTCTTCAAACCAAGACATGGAAGTCCTCCCCGCGTACCATCATCAAGACACAACACAAATTCGACCACGGACGCAAGTCAAATATGGCTGCAAACGCAGCTCATATTCAGCTCCAAACGCTGCAAACGCAGCTCAGATCCAGCTGCCAACGCAGCTCATGTTCGGCCGCAAACGCAGCCTCCGAAAGCTACCAACGCAGCTTTCATCCGTTGCCAAACGCAGCTTCCAACAAACACCCAAATGAGCTTCCAGCTGCTGCGTCCGAGCTTTCAGACACTGCGTTCAAGCTTCCAGACACTGCGTTTGAACGCAGAATTCACATCAGAATACAGATTTTGTGTTTGACTCGTTCAAACACGAGCTGAACGGTTTCAAAACCATTTTCCTCGATCTGAGGGGATCACAACTCCATTCAGGAGTTATTTAAGGGGCGATTACATCCCATTAGCCCCACTTAGGAGCGAATTAAGGGGACGGTTACACCCCTTAATCCCTTATAAATAACTAAGAAATCAGCTTAGTTCGGGGGCTGGTTCTTTCATCCTTCTTTTTGGCAGCAAAGAAAAGATCTTTGGGGGGAATTACTGGAGCTTTGGAGATCAGCAACAGGAGCATTCTTCATCCTTGGCTTATAGACCGATTTCGGTTAAATCAACTCTTTCATAGAGTTTCAAACTCGTTCAGAGTTCTTCACAACGTCAAATCGTGAGGAGAAGACCACGTTTCAGTGAATCAAGACATCCGGATCGTCAACGGAGAGTAAACTCGACGCGAGCATTCGAGTGAGGCACTCCATCGCCCCCGTGAAGAACCCAAAATTAAACAAAGTGGAGAATCCAGATTAATTCTCCTCTCTTTTGTAATCAGGAAATCCAATTGTAATCGAGATCGAGAGAATACAAATCAAATTTCATTCATTCTTTTTACTACAAATTTTCCACAAACAGTTAGTTGACTGTTTTTCCTCTTATTTTTGGTCTATTTCTGTCTCTTTGTTTTTGAAACAGAGTGTTGTTGAGAACTTGGCTGGTTAGGTTACCATATCTGCCTTTAAAAAAAACACCCAACTCAAGTGCAAGCTGTCATCAAATTAGAGCAATAGAGAAGGACAAAGTTTAGAAATAGAACTTTTCAAAAAAAAATTTATCAATTTCATTCTATTTGCAAAATATTTATTTAAATCTACCTAGTTTCAGCCATATCAATAAACTTAGGTCGGTTTTGGAAAAGAAATTCCGAACTCCACGGGATTGGCAACCCAGTAGAGCTAAATTGTGTGCTCAACTGTAGGAGATTCCCAAACTTGTAGACTCTATGAATTTTTTTTTAAAAAAATTGACCTAGTTTCTAAAATATTTATCAAAATCGATCTGTTTCAATCAATGTGACAGAAACTATGTATATTTGATAAATATTTTAAGAATAGATTGATTTAAAGGGTCTAATTCAAAAATTTGTCCCATAGAGAAAGTATTCCCCAGTCTCAAAATCAAGGTATGGCTTTTATCCTCTCATGAGGCGCTGACTATAGCTAACTTAAAAATAAGATTCATCATCCTCCTCATCTTGTTTTTTCTGCATTAATTTTTCTGTTTATTATCTTTCCCCGATACTTAAAGCCTCCATTTTCTGTGTCTGTGGATATCGCGGCTGCCATTCGCTGCTTGAAGGTTAGGGCATTCCAACTTGAAAGAACCGACAGAACCGAACTGAGACAGTCCAGTTTTGTTCGGTTCCGTGTACTCTTTGGCGTGGTTCAATTCGATTTCACCCAGAATGATCAAAACCAATCTGACCAACCAACCGTTTGCACTACCCCTAGCGGGCGGGACGCCTCACATGGGATGATAAGGGGACATCTTTGATATTTTCATTCCTCCTTGTGCAGCTTAGATGCTCCACTCACATGCGGGACGTTCTGAAGAGATGTGTTCTGAAGAGATGTGTAGTGTATTTGTTGAAGTCGATTTGACTACAATAAATTCTAACACATTCTTTTATTAATTAAAAAAAGGGAAAAATGCTTCTAGCCCCCAAAACTAATGAAAACGTGCTTCCCGCCCCCCAAGACTTTTTCAACGCTCTTAAAACCCCCAAATTCGTAAGAACTATGCAATGAGCCCCCAAAACACAAAGCCCAAGAATTTTACACAGGTAAAGACTATAATACCTATTCTCTCTCTAATATTATATTCATAATAACCATACAATCCCCTCGTCGTCGTCGAGTTCGCCACCACCGTGAAGATGGTGGCCAAGCTGGATGAGCCCGAAGAGCAAAACTACGTGAGAAAGCACACCCGCCAACTAGCTGAAAAACTCAGTGTGTCGATGCGCGAAGCGGCCACCCGTATCTTCTCCAACGCCTCCGACTCCTACTCCTCTAATGTTAACCTTGCCGTCGAAAATTCCTCCTAGAATGACGAGAAATAGCTCCAAGACATGTACCTTAGTCGCAAATCCTTTGCCTTTGACAGTGACGCTCCAGGCATCGGCATGACCGAGAAGCGCAAGGTCTTCAAAATGGCCCTCAGCACCACAGACGCCATGTTCAAAAACCTGGACTCATCAGAGATATCGCTGACCGACGTAAGCCACTACTTCGACTCTGACCCGACCAATTTGGTGGAGAACCTCTGGAAGGACGGGAAGAAGCCGAGCTCCTACATTGCGGATACGACGACTGCGAACGCGCAGGTGAGGATGTTGTCAGAGACTGTGAGATTGGATACGAGGACTAACCTCGAATACAGGCCGGCTACACTTCATTTTCATTTTGTCCAAAAGAAAAAGAAATATAGAATAGGAATTATGGTTGAGAGTGATCAGAGAATTTCTTGACTGTATAAGTTTTTGATTGCTCATAGGTTAGTCTACAATTATGCTATAAGTTTTACCCGTAACCTTAACAAGCTACACGTAAATCGCTTGGCAACGCGTAACCTTAATAAGTAACCCGTACGCTTAACAATCAACGCGTAAGGTAACCCGTACGCTTAACAATCAACGCGTATAACCTTAACAAGCAACCCATAACTTTAATAACCAACGCATATAACCTTAACAATCAACGCGTAACCTTAACAACCAACGCGTAACCTTAACAACTAACCTGTAACCTTAACAACCAACGCGTAACCTTAATAACTAACCCGTAACATTAACAACCAACGTGTAACCTTAACAAGCTACACATAAATCGCTTGGCAACGCGTAACCTTAACAAGCAACCCATAAGCTTAACAATCAACACATATAACCTTAACAAGCAACCCGTAACCTTAACAATCA
This sequence comes from Asparagus officinalis, assembly GCF_001876935.1. Lineage (NCBI taxonomy): Eukaryota > Viridiplantae > Streptophyta > Magnoliopsida > Asparagales > Asparagaceae > Asparagus > Asparagus officinalis. Next base: position 74,120,501 of record NC_033801.1, read on the forward strand.
ACGCATAACCTTAACAACCAACGCGTAATATTAACAACTAACTCGTAACCTTAACAACTAACTTGTAACCTTAATAACTAACCTGTAATCTTAACAACCAACGCGTAACCTTAACAAGCAACCTGTAAGCTTAACAAGCTACATGTAAATTGCTTCTCGCTTAGCAACGCGTAACCTCTTGTCCAACCTCCCAAACTTTACCACTAGGCCAAGTGACCTAAAGTATTTATATCACTCAAAATATATATATACATATATATCCCAACATGTAACCTTAACAACCAACCTCTAACCTTAACAACCGACCCGTAACCTTAACAACCAACGCGTAACCTTAATAACCAACACATAACCTTAACAACCAACGCGTAACATTCACAACTCATAACCTTAACAACCGACTCTAACCTTAACAACTCATTTTTTTATACTTTTCAATTAATACTTTAGGGGAATTTCCGATTGAACCCTCTATTATCTTGTTTTTCACTAAACAACAAAAAATTTCATGGAAATGCACAGGAGTGAGGACTTAATTTCATGGAAATTTTTGTAAACCGTGCGATGAGTTGCATCAAATTAATTACATCAACCTCCAGCCCACAAATTAACGTCACATATAATTTTACAAAATCACATTAATCACCGATCAATCCCCTCAATCTTGTCCTCAACCTCCGAATACAGCTGCCTCAACTTCTCCAAGTTCTCCTCCGACGTCTCCCAATATCCTCTACCGCTCGCCTCTAAGAACATCTGCATCATTTTCCTGAAGGAGTTCGGGTTCGTCTCCATTAACCTCTTCAGCATCTTCTCATCCTTTATGAACGTCATGTTCGCCTCCTCGTACACCTAATTGTCGATTTTCCCTGATGCTGTGGCTCGGCTCGTTCTGGGCGTTGGCGAACTCGACGACGATGAGCCTGCCCTTGGCGGCGACGAGGGCAGCAGTGAATTCTTTGGCGATGTTGATCTTTTTCACGCGATCGTCTAGAGAGAGAGAATGTGTATTATAGTCTTTACCTATGTAAAATTCTTGGGCTTTGTGTTTTGGAGGCTTCTTACGAATTTGGGTTTTTTAAGAACGTTGAAAAAGTCTTGGGGGGCGGGAAGCATGTTTTCATTGGTTTTGGGGGCTAGAAGCATTTTCCCCTTAAAAAAATTTAAAAACTAATGTGGCATCATCAGGTTAGATGATTTTAAATCACAAACTATAGACTATTTTAATTATGGTTAGAAACACTTTATTAGCAATAATCTAATTTCCTATAGAGAGCCTCTATAGGAATATATATTTCCCCCCTTTTTGGGGAGTGATTCAACAATTTAGAGAGAGCTATATGGTTGAGAGGAAATAGAGTTGCAATAATAAATGCTACAATCAAATTTACATTTTTAACATTAGGTTAGTCAAATTAGTTGAGAACATTTTGTTAAAAAAATATTGCAACTTTTGTTGGAGTACACATCCCCCTCATAATGCCACACATGCAAGCAGAGCATCTAAGCCGCACATGAGATTAATGAGGGGTATTTTTTGTATTTCATGCCCCTATGCAACTCAGACGCCTTGCTCGCATGCGGTGTGCTCTGAGGAGATGTGTAGTGCATTTGTTGACGTTAATTTGACTGCAATAAATGCTAACACATTCTTTCATTAATTAAAAAATTAAAAATTAATGTCACATCATCAAGTTAGTTGATTTTAAATTATAAACTGCAGACCACTTTAATTATAGATAACAGACACTTTACTAGCAATAAAAATACATCTTTTACAATAAAAGTGCAAATATTAAAACTTTTTGCAATAAGTCAAGCATTCGATTTGAAGTTGTATGAGCATCTCAAAAGGGCCGAAAAAATCTAACCCCTTAGCTAAATAAGGGGATATTTAAGGGGGATTGGCTCCAAGGGACCGGATTTTTCCCCTTCACCCCCAAGTTCCTTAACTTACTCCCTAAATTAAGGGGAAGGTTAAATCCCTTAACCTTCCCCTTATAATTTTATATTAATATATTTTATTTTAGAGTTAATTTATAGTTAATTAAATTTAGTTAATGTATAGTTAATTTAAAATAATATAATTAAGTTAATGTATAGTTAATTTAATTTGATTAATATTTTTTAAAATGTAGCCCTTATAATTTTTTATTATAACTTTTTATTAATATTTTTTATTAATTATAGGTTGTTTTTTCTAGTATTGTTAAATTAAAATAATATAAAAATAATATGAATTTAAATTTAAAATAATATTTAACATTTAACACAATTTATATAAATTATTTATTATCTAAATTAATTATTTGTAAAATTTTAATATGATTAATTAATTTAATGATTATATAATGTACTTTCTTAATTTAAATTAATTAATTATATTTAGTTATTAATATTTAATTATTTATTCATTTATAAATAAATCACATATTTAATTAAATTCTAATCTATAAAATTAAAAAAACTAAACATAATTAATTAAGGGTAGGGGACTTTTAAGGGTGAACCATTGGAGAAGAACCAACCCCCCTTAAAGTTCGCCCTAAATTAAGGGACATCCAAGGGATTCCTTGGAGATGCTCTAATAAATTTCTCCTACAATGAAGGCACAGATACCAACGATGAATTTGAGATTCCTGCTATAATAAATACTACATGTAGTATTATTTGGGTGTAACATCTTTGTTTTTTTATAAGTAACCGAGGCAAGATATCTAGAGATTTATGAATTAGAAAAAAGATACATAGTATACATGAGAAGAAAGGGAGTGAATATGGAGAAGTACAGAAGGAGAAGTTAAGAGGAAGTATTAGAAGATGAAAATACGAAAACCGCTTACTAAAATAATGTGTCACACTTGTCGGAGATGATCATCTTTGTTGGAGAAAAGGCAATTTTGCCTTAATGAATACTAATAAATTTTATAATTAAAATATGCTTTAATTAGAACTTAAAATGAGTATAATGACTATACATTATGACAAACGTTACGGAATTATTTACGGGTTTTGTAACGTCTTTTCCAACCCTATATATATCCGTATGTTGAGCTCAAAATAATAAGAAAAAATATACAAAAAGTTTCGTTTGTTTTCTTCTCTCCCCTACATATTATTTTCATCTATATCTTAGTTTTATTTTATGGGTAACTTCCTTCATCTTAGCTGAAGCTCTGCACTCTCGCCTGAGTGCAGAGGCCGGCCGTTCCGGGGGCTTGTACCGCTAGGGGGGAGGGAACCATCTACGCTAGGGCGATAGACAGGTTCTCAATCTTCTAGGGCAGTGAATACACGACTGCTCCTATCAGGCCTAATTTTTCTTATCTCTCATTTATTTTAATTTTGGATTTACTTCATGCTATAATCTTAATTATTTGATATATTTACAACAATCTAGAAGATTGAGAATATAGCACTTAAGTATTAAATCCGAAATAATTATAAGTTTTCTATCACTATTCATTTAAAAAATATTTTTGTTCATCCGAAAGAAAAAAAAGACGAAAGTCACTGTTGACTCAAAAAAAAATTTCGTGCAATTTGCAATTACTGTTCATTAAAAAAATATTTCTGCTAATTGCTTATCTATTAATTAATAGTATTGTTGAAATAATAATAATAATTAAATTTTGATTACTGTTCATCCGAGAATTTTTACTTGTTAATTATTGATTAGTTAATTATTGCATTTATTACATTTAATTAATTGTTGTTAATTAAGTTGTAATAATTACTACTAATTAATTCTAACAGTTACTTACAATTAATTGTAATTAATTATTTTAATTGCTTTTATTGCTTTAATTGCTATTTTAAGATGTTGTAAGTGGGCTCTTTTGCCTTCCAGTACCTCACCAGTTTGAAGTTCAAGCTCTTCCACAAATTAAATCGTTTTCAACCTTGATGTTATAAGCTTGCTGGGGCGAGCCGGAGTCGTTCTGATAGACCCCACAAAATAAATTTTTACTCTCACGACATGAAAATCATGAGGTTCGAACATCAATAGGTAAACCCCTCCTCGACCTTATCCAACATATGTTTGCAGTATAATGCTATGCAAATTAAATGCTTGTAGGAAATATTTTAAAGTTTCTATATACTGTTAAGGAACAAAAACTCATTGAGTGAACCGATTCAAGTTTTCTTGAATTAGTTGGTGTCTAAGGCAATGTTTAGGGGTTGCGTAACGCGCTCTGCAAGGAACGAGGTACTTTATTGATCTTTGATCAACCTCTATTACTATCCTTACCTGGCTAACTAGCCGAGTAAAACTTTAATCTTTTCGCTTTAGGAGTTTTTGGTTTGGAATAAGAGGACCGGAATTATGAGAAAATTCATATGCATTTATTTAATTACGCTTCTTGCATCATATATTGCCTAATGATAAATGATCAATATATGAGCAAACCAAATCAAAGAGGTGCATCTTTTAAAATTTTATTTTATATGATGGATTATATTTCAAATCTTCAAATGTAAAGTTCATCTCCTTTATTGCATCATGATGGATATTGCAATAAATGTTCATATGTCTTTTTAGATAACTTGCATTTGTTACATGATTAATTACAAGGTTTTATGCAAGAATGTACTTGTAAAAATTTAAAGCACGTATGTACAAATAGTAATAATAATATTATTATTATGTGATTAAGATGTGGTACTAGAAAATAGCCATGTAATTTTGGATGGTCTCCTTTGTAAACAACCAATTTAAATTTGGAAGGTCTTTTTTGAAGGCAACCAATTTAAATTTGGATGATCTCTTTGAAGGCAACCAAATTTTCAACCTCTTATAATAGAAAATTTTTTAAAATTTTATGCATATGTAGTGAAATATATTTTAAGATACGAAATCCTATTATAAGGATCCATTGAATGCTTTGCATGTAACTATTAGTAATTTTATTCTTATATGTGCATATGCATGCATGTGAAGATATAACTAAATTATTTTAGTTCTCTTCACTGCAGTTACATTTTCAAACATAGAATACGATCTTTTATGCTCATAAACCATGACCTTTTATGCTTACATGTTGCATTCAAAAATGCTGTTTATTTTATTTTATTTTATTTGTTGCTAAATTGATTCCTCTATCTTTTGAACTCTAAAGGTTCTATTAGCAATGTTGGGTTTTAGTTTTTTTAAATGTACAATATATTGTGTTTCCAAAGAACCCGGAAGTTATGACAAAACCTTTTGTGCTTTTGTTTTCTATTCCTTCCTTGATAATATTTGATCATTACAATTTCTACTTGATATGAACGCATATCAATATTTGTTTAGACATTTAAAATAAAAATGTCTAATTATTAGTATCCATTGTTTCTTAATAAGAGACATCAATAACTATGCTAACATGTTTTGATAGTGACTAGAAAGAATCATTTTATCACTCTTCATTTGACTACATGTATAATGCTTTCTCTTGAGATTTCAGGAAATGATCAGAATTGATATAAATATGATCTGTCAACTAATATGTCTAGTTACAGGAGATGTGATAAATCAATGTCCTGAAAAATCAAATCAAGAGGTATATCTTATAACTTCTTTCTATATGATGAATAAAAGTTATATTGAAATTAGTCCATCAAATAATAATAATAAAAATTGCTATTAGGCTTATCCTTATAAGTTGTTTGAAATTAATATCTCCTCTTACTTCTTGTACTCTTGCCTGGAGAGACTAATTTTAAATAACTTAACAAGAAGATGACCTAATGTCAATTTCAAACAATATGAAGGACTAATTACAAAATAATTTAAGAACTTGATAAATAAATACAACGCCTGATAGGAAAAGTTGTGATCTTGAACTTTGTAAAGTCTGAAAAAAATATTGCTGACCCTTTGACTAAGGGATTATCCAGGAGTGTGGTTCTGGATTCATTAAGGGAGATGAGGTTAAGCCCATAGATGAGATCACTGACAGCGGCAACCCACCCTTTATTTGGAGACGTAGTCCCAAAGTTGGTTCAATGTGGTAGAAACAAGCTAGACAAGTAACTCTCGTGTGGAGCATCGACCTAGATATATTTATATATCATTATGTAGAATTTGCTACTACTCCTTCTCTATGATGACGATGCTCTTATGATACAGCTCGCTATGCTGAGTTTTACTCTTAATAAGTCCAACGTGTGTATTGTGGGGGGTATTAAATAACAGCTGTAGTACCCTTTGAGGACTTACCTACGTGAGAGGTGTTGGAAATTGTGGTTAAATCTGGAATTAAACTGAGAAAACATATGTGCTATAATTTTTAATTTTTTTGTTTACTGTTGTGCGTTATAGAAACGCTATGCTTAAAGCAATATTTGGACTACTCTGGTGCAAGGATCCCAAGGCCAAACTGCTTCCAGGAATAGCAGTACATTACTCTAGTGTGCACCAACCCAGTACTGTCAAGATCTCCTCGATCTATAAGACCTTTCGGTCAAGGCAAAAGATCTCCTCGATCTCAGAACCTTACGGTTCAAAACCTTTTGGTTTAAGATAAGTTCATGTGGGCACAAGTTCCTGCAGCAGCAGCACAACAGCAACAACGTCGGGATCGACGTTCGTTTTCCAGCACACGACGTTCGTGTTCCACGCACGCGAGAGGATTTTCAGCAATAACCAAGAGCTGCCTAAGGGCACTATTTATAGGCCTCTAAGGCTAGCTCAAGAGTCACAAGAAATTAATGTGACTGTTACAATTCTCAATGGTAATTAAGAATGTAACATTAATGCATTAAATTGCTCTTAATGCTATTGTAACTGCTGCATGCATTAACTCCTGAATACGAGGTAATCAATAGACGTGTTGCTACGAAATACGAGGGTCACGACCCAGTAGATCAGATGAACCTCGTTTGTCAAACGAACGTCGTCAAACAGGTGAACCTCGTATGACAGACGAACCTCGTCGAACGAGCGAACATAGTCAAACAGGCAAACCTCGTATGACATACGAACCTCGTCGATCGAGCGAACCTCATCAAATAGGCGAACCTCGTCAAACAGGCGAACCTCGTATGACAGACGAACCTCGTCGAACAAGCGAACCTCGTATGACATACGAACCTCGTCAAACGAACGAACATCGTCAAACAGGCGAACCTCGTATGATAGATGAACTTTGTCGAACGAGCGAACCTTGTCAAACTACGAGAACGCTAGGGTCACCCTCGTGCGAATACGTAGCTCATCCGCATGCTGCGAAGTAGCCTATGTTGCGAAGCAGCCTGCGAGGCAACCTACGTGGCGCCAAACAGCGCCACCTCGCCCCGATGACTCCGTGTGAACTGCAAAGTGCGCCTAACAAAGCGCCACTTAGCACCTCAGCCCGATTAGCCTTGATCCCCGACCCATTGGCCCATGGCCCACGGCCCATGACCCACGACCCACTAGAACTTATGAGGGATTGATTCAAATAAAACACTTCTCGGCTTGCCGTTGGCAAGCCTCGAACAAGGGACCTTTTGAAATAACAAAACATTAACTTTCCACTAGGCTACTAAGCATTTATGAAAAGTACTTGTAGTTAATATATATATAGTTTGAAAACTCATTTTGGAAAACAGTTTTGACCAAAAAATCCAACAATCCCCCACAAGTTTTTAAATTAGTGTCGTGTAATGGTGCCGTCGTTTCAATCGTTGTGCATAAGGTAGATGTCGCAAGGACTTGAATCTCCCATAGACCAACTGAATAGAAGATAGATGCATGGTATCGCAGAGACTTGAACCAGCACATGTCTAAAATCCAGCGATCACACAAGATCAAACTCATCTGCGGTAGTTTTCACTTTGAACCACACTTGCCTTTGCCTTTGCACATTTATGGCCTTGTGCTAGTCCTGGTTTCTGCTAGGGCTCTAGGTATCTTTCCAAAAGACACCATAGGAGATGGCCAAATCTCCACCCAGGCATAGATGAGTTCTTTAGGCATGTTTCCAATCAAACATCCCGCATCCGAAATGCTTTGAACTCATTAAGGCTTAAGAGCCATCCTCTCTCATGATAGGATTCTAGGTTAGTCCTTTAGGCGTGTTTCCTATCTAACACCCCGTAACCGAAATGCTTTAGACCCATTAAGGCTTAACAGCCGGCCCCTTTACATGATAGGATTATCAGTGAGTCGTTTATGCATGTTACCTATCCAACATCCTGCATCCGAAATGCTTTGGACCCATTAAGGTTTAAGAGCTAACCTCTTTACATGATAGGATTTCACTTGTAAATCTTACTTGATTTTTGAACCAATCATCTTGTCATTAGTAGCGTAAGCTTTGAACTAATAACTTAACGAAATGGTAAGTATTTGTAAGACTCACCAAACTTTGCAAATCTTACTTGACTTTTGAACCAGTTATCTTTATTATTAGTAGCATAAGCTTTGAACTAATAATTGGATGAACATGGTAAGTATTTGTAAAACTCACAAAACTTTGACTAATAATTGGATGAACATGGTAAGTATTTGTAAAACTCACAAAACTTTGAGACCCATTGCAGCAGACATCCTTTTGAGTCCTCTTAAATAGCCATGTTTTAGACGAATGATCCGTTTCTTTCCATTGAACAATGAGTTTGCTGCCACAGCACCTGTTACCTGATTATCACAATAGATTGTAATTGCGCCTTGTAATTCTGTCAATGGAAGGTCTCGGAGAATACAACTGAGCCACTCAGCTTCATCTCCTGCAGCACAGAGTGCGAAGAACTCAGATTCTATCGATGACTGTGCAATCATAGTTTGCTTCTTAGATTTCCATGAGATGGCAGCTCCGCCCATGGTGAAGACAAAACCTCCAGTAGATCTGCACTCATCTGGTTCTGAGCACCAGCTCGCATCTGAATAGCCTTCGATTACAGCCGGATATCCAGTGTAGAATAGGCCCAGACCTGTAGTTCCTTTTAAGTATCTCATCAATCTCTGGACAGCATTTCAATGAAGTTTTCCAGGATTACTTGTGAACCTACTAAGCATTCCTACAGTAAATGTTATATCTGGCCTTGTGCAGCTCATCGCGTACATAAGACTTCCAATTATCTTTGAGTACCTTAGCTGCTCTACTGGTCTTCCAATGTTCGGTCGAAGCTTCTTTTTGTAATCATACGTCACTGACAGTTCTGGCAGGCCGTAGTAGCCATACTTCCTTAGCATGCTCTCGACATAATGAGATTGGGACAATCCAATACCCTCTTTAGAGTATATGATTTTGATTCCGAGAATCACGTTCGCAGTTCCAAGGTTCTTCATGCTGAACTAAGCTGATAGAAATTTCTTAGTAGATGTTACTATCTCCAAATTACTCCCGACGATGAGCATATCATCCACATAGAGACAGATAACCACCATCTTCTCTTCAGCGACCTTGATGTATAGACACTTGTCAGACTCACTGACTTGATACCCATTATTGCGAACAACCCCATCGAACTTCTCATGCCAAAGTTTCGGTGCCTGCTTAAGTCCATATAGAGACTTAATAAGTTTACAAACTTTACCAGTTGGAGCATCAAGTCCTTCTGGTTTTTCCATGTAGAACTCTTCTGTGACGTCTCCATTGAGAAAGACAGTGTTCACATCCATCTGATGTATGACGAACCTTTTTATCGCCGCCCATACTATAAGCACTTTGATGGTAGTGATCCTGCAAACTGGTGCATAGATGTCAAAGAAATCTATTCCTTCTCTCTAAGAGAATCCTTTCACCACCAGTCTTGCTTTGTACTTCTTAATAGTACCATCAGTACGAAGCTTCTTCTTGAAGATCCACTTGCAACTGATAGGCCTAGCACATTCAGGTACATCCACCAGCTCCCACGTGTGATTTTAGATCAATGAATCCATCTCATCATCTATAGCTTCTTTCCACAGAAGAACGTCCGTTGACTGCATTGCTTCTTGGAAAGTCTTTGGGTCTCCTTCCACATTATAGGTGATGAAATCATCTCCAAAATCTTTCTGTCTCCTGACACGCTTGGAAGATGGTTCAGTAACTCCTTCATCACTGACATTTTTAGTTTCTCATGAAACTGGCTCCTCTGGTGCGTCTGACATACTAGCATTCTCTACTATATCTTTGAGCAATAATCCTTTATCTTTGATAAACTTATCCTCAAAGAATTTTGCATCACGAGCTTCAATGATGGAGTTGGTTCCAAGATCAAGGAACCTACAAGCATCACTATCTTCAGCAAAGCCAAGAAACGTACATCTGTTTGCCTTTGGTCCGAGCTTAGGCTTTCTGATATCTGGAACTCGAACATATACGAGACACCCCCACACTTTGAGACTATCCAAAGGATCTGAATATCCTAACCATAACTGATGAGGAGTACTATCAGTTTTGGAATAGGGTACTCTGTTCAGAATCCAGTTTGCCATCAGCAAAACCTCTCCCCAATAGCATGTAGGTAGACCGGATGTGATTAGCATCAAATTCACCATCTCGGTCAATGTGTGATTCTTCCTTTCTACAATTCCATTAGATTGTGGAGAATACGGAGTAGTGGTTTTAGCAATGATTCCATGCTCCTTGAAATATACCTCCGACTCCTTAGATCAGTACTCTCCTCCTCTGTCACTCCTGAGTCTTTTCACCTGAAGTCCAAGCTGCTTCTCCACTCGAGTTCGAAACTCGACGAACTTGCTGAAAGCTTCATCTTTAGATTTCAGCAGGTAGACGTGGCTGAAGCGATAGTGGTCATCAATGAAAGTGATGAAGTACTTCATGCCGCCTCGAGTGACGAAGCTCTTGAAATCACAAGTATCTGAGTGAATCAGATCCAATAGGTTGGTGCTCCTTATGACACTTGGAAATGGCTTCCTTGTCAGCTTCGCTTACGCACATACTTCACACTTATCAGGTTTGTTACCCCCATATTTCGAAAGTAATCCTAACTTCTCCATGCTAGAAAACTTTCTATAATTTACATGTCCTAGCCTACTATGCCATAATACAGAGGAGTAAGCAGAAAAGGATACTTCATTTACAACTGAGTTGAGTACAATAGTACTGATCTTATACATGCCATCAGTACGATATGCATTGCCAAAATACATTTTCTTAAAAGATAACATAACCTTTCCTCCTTGGAAATCCAGCCTCATACCGGCGTCACATAGCAGGCTTCCAGAGATTAAGTTTTTAGCAATTGAGGGGACATGTTTCACATCCTTCAATGTGAGAGTCTTCCCTGAAGAAAGAGTCAGCACCACAGTCCCAATTCCAAGAACAAGAACCACAGAACGATCAGCCATTGATACATTCTCTTTGGCAGCAACATAAGAAGTGAACAAATCTCTGTTGGAACATACATGACAGGTAGCACCTGTATCTAACCACCAACCAAAGACTTTGCTGGGAGTTGTCACCTGAAAGAGCACATGACAGGTAGCACCTGTATCTAACCACCAACCAAAGACTTTGCTGGGAGTTGTCACCTGAAAGAGCATAGCCACACAATTATCAATTTGATTAACATTGTGTGATGTTCCCTTCTTTGGTGCTTTGCAGTCCTTGGCAAAATGCCATTGCTTTCCACAGTTGAAGCATTTGCTGCTCTTCTTGAAATCTTTCTTCTGTACATTCAGGTTCTTCGGATTATGATTCTTCTTTTTGTTAAAAAATTTCTTTTTCTTAGAAGAATTGGTACCCTTCTCAGAGTTAGTTGCCACTATGTTAGCAGACGCCTTTTGCTTAGCTAGGAGCTCATTCTTTGTGCGAGCTCGAATCTCGTCTTCGATCCGAATAAACTTCTTCAAATCAGACAGATTCACCTGTCTTTTCCTTCTTTGAATGTCCGTGGAGAACGACATCCATGATGGAGGAAGCTTGTTAACAATTGCACCAGAAATGAAGGTTTTACAAAGACTGATCTTTTCATCCTTCGGCTTCATAACAAGCTTTTCGAGTTCTTTGACTTGAGGCAAAACCTCAGTGTCATCTTCAAACTTGAAGTCCAAAAATTTGTCAATGAGGTGAGACTTGGAAAGCTTTTCCTCATCCTTGTATTGCTCCTCCAGAGCATTCCAGTTTTCCTTTGCAGATGACTTGTTGGTGTAAGCATCTACCAGATGATCATCCAGGCAGTTAAGGAGATAACTCCTGCAGAAATGATCATCTTTATCACAAGAGGCTTCAGACTCTGAGTCTTCTTCAAAGTCAGGTTTCTCCTCAGAAACCACATAGTAAATTTTTAGGAGTTGCATCCCAAAAATCACTTTTCGACGTCATGCGTTAAAGTTAGATCCATCAAAGTTTTCTAACTTGAGACAGTCCACTCCAAGAGTCCTCGCAGGATCCATTAGTAGATCAGAAATATTGTTTTAAGATTGTTAGAAATTGTGGTTAAATCTAGAATTAAACTGAGAAAACAGATGTGCTATAATTTTTAATTTTTTAGTTCACTGCCGTGCGTTATAGAAACGCTATGCTTAAAGCAATATTTGGTCTACTCCGGTGCAAGGATCCCAAGGCCAAACTGCTTCCAGGAACAGTAGTACAGTACTCTGGTGTGCACCAACCCAGTACTGTTAAGATCTCCTCGATCTATAAGACCTTTTGGTCAAGGCAAAAGATCTCCTCGATCTCAGAACCTTACGGTTCAAAACCTTTCGGTTTAAGATAAGTTCCTGTGGGCATAAGTTTCTGCAGCAGCAGCACAACAGCAACAACGTCGGGATCGACGTTCGTTTTCCAGCACGCGACGTTCGTGTTCCACGCACGCGAGAGGATTTTCAGCAATAACCAAGAGCTGCCTAAGGGCGCTATTTATAGGACTCTAAGGCCAGCTCAAGAGTCACAAGCAATTAATGTGACTGTTACAATTCTTAATGGTAATTAAGAATGTAACATTAATGCATTAAATTGCTCTTAATGCTATTGTAACTGCTGCATGCATTAACTCCTGAATACAAGACAATCAATGGACGCGTTGCTACGAAACGCGAGGGTCACGACTCAGTAGATCAGACGAACCTCGTTTGACAAACGAACATCGTCAAACAGGTGAACCTCGTATAACAGACGAACCTCGTCGAATGAGCGAACATAGTCAAGCAGGTGAACCTCGTATGACATATGAACCTCGTTGATCGAGCGAACCTCGTCAAACAAGCAAACCACGTATGACAGACGAACCTCATCGAATAAGTGAACCTCGTATGATATACGAACCTCGTCAAACGAACGAACATCGTCAAATAGGCGAACCTCATATGACAGATGAACTTCATCGAACGAGCGAATCTTGTCAAACTACGAGAACGCTAGGGTCACCCTCGTACGAATACGTAGCTCGTCCGCATGCTGCGAAGTAGCCTGCGAGGCAGCCTACGAGGCAGCCTACGAGGCAGCCAACGTGGTGCCAAACAGTGTCACCTCGCCCCGATGCCTCCGTGCGAACTGCAAAGTGCACCTAACAAAACGTCACTTAGCGCCTCAGCCCGATTAGCCCCGATCCCCGGCCCCACGGCCCACGGCCCACGACCAACTAGAACTTATGAGGGATTAATTCAAATAAAACACTTCTCGGCTTGCCGTTGGAAAGCCTTGAACAAGGGACCTTTTGAAACAACAAAACATTAACTTTTCACTAGGCTACTAAGCATTTATGAGAAGTACTTGTAGCTAATATATATATAGTTTGAAAACTCATTTTGGAAAGCAGCTTTGACCAAAAAATCCAACAATCCCCCACATGTTTTTAAACTAGTGTTGTGTAATGGTGCCGTTGTTTCAATCGTTGTGCATAAGGTAGATGTCGCAAGGACTTGAATCCCCCTTAGACCAACTGAATAGAAGATAGATGCATGGTGTCGCAAAGACTTGAACCAGAACATGTATAAAATCCAGCGATCACACAAGATCAAACTCATCTGTGGTAGTTTTCACTTTGAACCACACTTACCTTTGCCTTTGCACATTTATGGCCCTGTGCTAGTCCTGGTTTATGCTAGGGCTCTAGGTATCTTTCCACAAGACACCACAGGAGACGACCAAATCTCTACCCAGACATAGATGAGTTCTTTAGGCATGTTTCCTATCAAACATCCCGCATCCAAAATGCTTTGAACTCATTAAGGCTTAAGAGCCATCCTCTCTCATGATAGGATTCTAAGTTAGTCTTTTAGGCGTGTTTCTTATCTAACACCCCGCATCCGAAATGCTTTGGACCCATTAAGGCTTAACAGCTAGTCCATTTACATGATAGGATTATCGGTGAGTCCTTTAGGCATGTTACCTATCCAACATCCCACATCCGAAATGCTTTGGACCCATTAAGACTTAAGAGCCAACCTCTTTACATGTTAGGATTTCACTTGTAAATCTTACTTGACTTTTGAACCAATCATCTTGTCATTAGTAGCGTAAGCTTTGAACTAATAACTTGACGAAATGGTAAGTATTTGTAAGACTCACCAAACTTTACAAATCTTACTTGACTTTTGAACTAGTTATCTTTATTATTAGTAGCATAAGCTTTGAACTAATAATTGGATGAACATGGTAAGTATTTGTAAGACTCACAAAACTTTAAGACCCATTGCAGCAGACGCCCTTTCGATTATGTCCTTTTTCAGACATTTAGTCAAAGGATCAGCCACATTCTCTAAAGACCGAACGTCAATCACCGAGATGACTCATTGGCAAATGAGTTCTTTCAAATAGCCATGTTTTAGATGAATGGTCCGCTTCTTTCCATTGAACAATGAGTTTGCTGCCACAGCACCCGTTGCCTGATTATCACAATAGATTGTAATTGCGCCTTGTAATTCTGTCATTGGAAGGTCTCGGAGAATACAACTGAGCCACTCAGCTCCATCTCCTACAGCACAGAGTGCGAAGAACTCAGATTCCATCGATGACTGTGCAATCATAGTTTGCTTCTTAGATTTCCACGAGATGACAGCTCCGCTGTCACGCCCCGCTTCTCAAAATACCGGGGAATCGGAACGTGAACAAGCCCGCAACGTATTAGATTGAGAAGAAATATACACTATCTCTTTTTTTTCTTTTCTCCTCAATCCAATACACTAAGCGTCTGGAAATAATACAATGCAAAGGCACAGGTCCCCGATCATAATCAGTAAGAATATAATGAACAACACAGAATAAAATAATACAATCACAATGAATATTCATCACAGACATAATATTCGGGTCAACATGCCCTTGTACAAAACTATCTGAATGAAATACTGGAGAATATAAATATATACTGAACGAAAGGAAATAAAAGGGCTACAAAACAAACTGAAAGGAATGACTAAGCTTCGGCTTCTTCTTCTGCTACGTTTGTAAGGCACTACTGCTGCGAATCCTCTGGCTCCTGGCGAACTTGTTCTTCCTCTTAAGTCTGACGTACACCAGAGAAAACAGGTGTACGTCAGGGTGCATGGCACACAGCAAGATCCTAAAAGGAAGAATAGAACGGTCGTGCGACCAATGCAATAATGGTAATAACAATGGAAACATGCAACTGAAATACTAATAATCTAAATATAGTTTACTACTAGAATAGAATAATCATAATAAATCCCAGGAAATCAACCAAGTAACAAGTCGATCATGCAGCTAGCGATCAGAATAATCATCCAAGTACAGGGTCATACACTAGCTGGAATTAATACTTAAAGATCTACAATTCGAGACGTAGTACGTCGAGCGAAATAATCCAAACAAGGAAACCCTCATGTATATACTATATGTCTCAAATTGTAGATAATTAAATATTAACGCCGATCTATGTATGAAAAGAACACAAATGGCCTACATCTCACAAGAAATCATACCTAGCTAAGAATCGAGGTCATGTAACTAGTCATTCTACAACAGGTCACTGGTCACATATCACACAGAGCCAATGCTCATATCACCGGATAATTGACTGTTCACAAATCCCCTATGTGCATCCAAACCCGCGAAACGGTTCAGTGAGAGGACTACACGCAATCTGATTTCGGCCTGGTTCGAACTCAAGCAAAACTCGGGTGAAGAAACGATTTCACTAACCAAGTGCGAAACGGTTCACTTGGCCCAACAAACTAACCCCAGTGTGAAACGGTTCACTGGTTCTAGTCTGGAAGATACATCAACAGTCTTATCCGATCACATGAACATTAACTTCCCCATACCAACTCTTCTCGCTTTCTAAGTCAACATACACACAGGTTTCTAAGTCTTAAACAGGACACACCAGGCCACACTAGTCATGAATTCCTAATGGTTCTCAAGCATAATAAAGAGTAATAAATGCAACTAATCATATACAACAAGATCATATCATATCACATAATTAAAATTAAGGAACATAAATCATGAAAAATTCATAATAATCCTTTTTCTAAAATAAATCCTTTAAAATAATTTATAAATGTCCTAAAATAATTCCTTTTATAAAACTTTCTTAAATTATTGAAATTATTCTAAATTTATACTTATTCTAAATAAATTCTTTTAAATTATTTATAATTATTCTAAAATAATTCTTTTGTCAAATAAATTCTATTAATTTATTATAATTACTCTAAAATGATTTTTCACCAAAATAATAATTAATTAAAATTGATTATTTTATTAATAAATTCTTTAAAATTATAAATTAATATAAAATAATTTTATTTTATTTTATCTTTATAGTATCTATTATAGAAATATTATTTTTAGTATCATTCGTCAAATAAATCCGTGCAGGTCATCACAGTATATGTATTACAATGTGAATGGTCATATGTCATTGTCCACAGTCCATTTCGTTCACAACAGTTCTATACGTTATAGTTCTCAGTCCAATATGTTCATGACAGTTCTATATTTGTAACGAGTAATTATTCGGGTAATGAGTTCTTATGCATAATTGATCTGTGATCAATCTAAAATTATACTGAGCAAGAATAGGGATCTTGCAAACAGCTAAATAAATCAGGACGAATTGAATAATAAGTCAAAAGAGTATCGGGATCTTGCCTCGGGGTTTTTGTCGATCGAATCGACGTTGACGGTGCGGGTCGAATCTGACGCGGAGGAGCACGACGTCGGAAGGAACTCCGACGAGGGCTGCTGGATCTCAGCGACGGGGTAGCGGGTCGGCGGCTCGAGCAGCGACGGGCACGACGGGGCAGCGGCTCGCTGCTGGGTGAAGAGCTCAGGGCGGAGTTGCTGGAAGTTGACCAAGGGCTGAGCTGGGCGCAGAGATCGACGCGGCAGAGCGGGCTGGAGGCTGCAGCGGGGATGTAAGGGTTGTCGGTAGCACTTGTGGAGTTTTGGCGGGGAGGAGGACAAGGGACGGCCGAGTGAGCTGGGCTCCGTCGGATGGGGACGCGAGAGGCGGTGGATCGGAGAGAGGGCAAGCGGCGCTCGAGGCTGGTCCGGTGCGGTAGGAGGGCTTGCTGCGATGCTGGGCCGCGGTTCGGAGAGCCGCGAGCTCGAGATAGAGAGAGAGAAAGAAAGAGAGCTGTGATCACGAGGAGAGAGGGTGAGCTGGGTTTAAATAGGAAAAAAATTAAATAAAAAATTAAAAAAATAAAATAAAATATTGAGAGATGATGTACGTGGAGCTGTTTTCTTAGAAAAAAAAGAGGAGGGATAGAACGTGATGAGGGGGTAGCTGTTGGGGGTTTGACGCGGGAAGCAAAATAATTTTGGATTATTTTCAAATAGTTTTAGGTATTTAAACAAAAATAATTAAATAAATAGTTACGGGTATAAAAAAATTAAACCAATTAAGGAATAATTATCTACAAATAAAAACGTACATGTTGTGTTAATACAACAATTGATACGAAATAGTCAAAATATACATATTTTGTATAATTAAACGAGAATAAATAATAATAAAAATATATTTACTTACATTTAAAATCAAATAATTATGTGACAATTATCTACACGATAAAACGTGCCAGTTATGCTAATACAACAGCTGATACGTAATAATACAATAATTTACACAAAAAATATGTAATTAATAATTCAACATAATACAAGGATTAATACGTAATATTAATAATAATACGACGTATTATTTAAAATAATACGTAATAGTATCAGTAACACAACGGATAAATCCTAGAAATTTTTATTGCACTAAATTAATTTATAAATATCAAAACCATTTAAATAAATATAAAACTTAGACTTTAAATCATAGAAAATTTCTAGAAAATCAAGAAAATACAAATACTCTTTTAAAAATAATATTTAAAATACCAAAAATTTATTTTAACTAATATCAAAATTTTACGATCATTACATTCTACCCCCCTTAAAACAAATTTCGTCCTCGGAATTCAAAATATGTGTGACGCACAAAGAACCCAAGGACATGAATATGGAAATGAGGTCATAGCACGTCATGACAAATGTGTGAGCTATGTTGAATGAGGAAATGGATGTGTATATTATAAGTTATACAAGACACAATAGAGAATAATTCATGAGAATCAAAAGTGAATATTCAATGCAAATGTATAAAACAAATCAAGGTTATAAGAAAGTCTGATATGTAGTATAAATAATAAGAATGATGTAAGTATAACATATAGAGAGTGAACACATAATTGAAAGGGATTGCTTAAGCATGTATATTGTAAATAAATAATTAATACGTATCAAATTATAATATAACACAACATCTAGACATAAGCAAAAATATAAATATAAGTCAACACAGTTTAATAGCAAAGAAGTCAACAACAAATATACAATTATAAAAAAAATACAATATCAACACGATATTATTGATATAGTATCCTAAGATGACACATCACAACGTTAAAACATAATCAATAACACATAATTGGTAAAATACAACAAATATAACAAATATATAGTATAAAAATATGATATGAAATATAAATACATAATTCAACCACTTGTCAATCACTAGAATATATGATAAAGCGTATCAACTCAACGATATAAATAATAAAGAAGATTAACGATAAAAATATCAACAAAATATAAATCAATCATCCGCAAGCATGTGATAAACATGATAAAACACCAAAACACAAATATACAATACGAATATGAGATGAATCATATACAAGCAAAAGAAACACTTGAAGATTATATAAGCAAAACACATAGTAAAGAATCAATGTATATGTAGTTTAGATAAACACATTGTACAACATAAGAGACAGAAAGATAATAATAAAAATATCAAATTATGATAGAAATATCATACAATCGGTTAGTAGAATAAATATCCAAGATATACAAAGTATAGTTATAAACAGAACACATGAATGCAATCAGCGAATTACATTTAATTAAATAAAATGTATAAGGCACAAGTATTGAAATAAAAATTGCAATTATGTTAAAAGTTCAAAGATAGCATTATAGCAAGACATGTCTAAAGTAGTCAAAACATAAACGCACGTAAGGAAGCATATACATAAAAATCAAATATAGCAAACAGTAAAGATAGAACATAACGACAATCCAATAAGTAGTTGTAGTTATAATCAATTTTTTTTTGAGAACATTCGACAGTAAATAATTAACATACACGACACAATACTAAATCAAATACTAAACATGTTTATATAATATAGCAATTAAAATCATCATATATAATAGCCATTAAAATAAACACACACATAATGACAAACATATAAAAAGTCTAAATACTCATAGTTAATAATGCTAACAAGATAAACTATGATGGAAATAGTCACAAAATATTATATGATAAAATAGACATAATAACAAATAAGTAATACTAAATAAACATATTATATACAACATAATAAGAATGACTTAATTATATATGTATCCGACAAACAATATAATAAATTAAAATATTAGCAATATTCATAAGGTAAATAATAAATATAAAAAAGATACAATAATAATAATCATTACTGTATAAAATCAATTCAGATGTAGCAATATATGGAAAAGTAAAACACAACACAAGTAAAGGAAAATAATGAATAGAGAATGGACAACAACCAATGACACAATACAAGGACATAAAAATCTAAAAATAACATAAATATCGAAAAACAACATATACAATGTAGATATAAAAAGTATATTCGAACACAAGAAAATAATCCGAATATCAGACATGCCAGGTAAGGTGTATGGGAAGTCTAGAACAATGTGAAACACTTAATGAACATGATATGAACATTTGAAAATGTATAAACAACATAGTCAAATGAAAACATATACAATATAACAATTATGACAATATAAGCAATATATAAACAATACTAACAAAATCATAACAAAATATATGGATGGTGTTAATAGTAGATCACTAAGCACATATCACTTACCAATATGTAACAATAAATGTGTCAAGAAGAATGATGATTGAATAGGAAAATAACTAACTAATATAATACACTTCAATAATACACATTAATCGCATATATACTGCAACTATTGTACATATGATAAAATAAATACAATATGCATGTAATTCCGAGTGAAATTTAAAATTTTGATTATACTGTAGTAATATATTAAGATAAATGATATTTGATGCTAACTGAGATGAGATAACAATAGTAATATGAAAATATTGACCGCCAAAAAAAAATAATAAAATGTAAATATTAAAAATGTGAATGAATTAAAAAAAACATTGACATGTACAAAATACTATGAAACTGTGAATAGTTATAGTAACTGTCATGCAAAATAAGTAAATATTACTAACAATGAACAAAACATGATTGATGTATGACATACTATATACTGCTTTTTTACATGAAAATATACAATATAATGATAGAATATATGACTAAATGAATATTATAACAAACACACATATGAATACATATCATGTAATTAACCAATGCTAATATACACTAATATCATATGTCAACTAGAATATTCACCATCTACAAGTACACCATATTAAAATATAAAATGATGCAATTCATAAATAATATTTTACTAAACTGAAATAGCTAATATACTAATAAAATGACTAATAATGTGAATAATATATAAAATAAAATACTACAATAATATGTGGCATTATCAGCACGAGGAAAGAGAAGTTATAGGAAGAGAGAGTAGTCACGAAGTGACGGGACAAGAATCGCAGGAAACTCCGGAGTCAAAGAGTGATAAGATAAGGACGGAACAAAATTTATCAAGAAAATGGAATGAGGGCTCAAGAATAGTCTCACGGATGAAATCATTATATGCATCTAAATTGTCCATTATATTCTTACGAGTGAGGACTCGGGACCGTGATCGGGACCTTGACCTGCATGGGCCACCACTAAAACCTGTCACGCCCCGCTTCCCAAAATACCAGGGAATCGGAACGTGAACAAGCCCGCGACGTATTAGATTAAGAAGAAATATACACTATCTCTTTTTTTTTCTTTTCTCCTCAATCCAATACGCTAAGCGTCTGAAAATAATACAATGCAAAGGTACAGGTCTCCGATCACAATCAGCAAGAATATAATGAACAACAAAGAATAAAATAATACATATCACAATGAATATTCATCCCAGACATAATATTCGGGTAAACATGCCCTTGTACAAAACTATCTGAATGAAATACTGGAGAATATAAATATATACTGAACGAAAGGAAATAAAAGGGCTACAAAACAAACTGAAAGGAATGACTAAGCTTCGGCTTCTTCTTCTGCTACGTCTGCAAGGCACTCCTGCTACGAATCCTCTGGCTCCTGACGAACCTGTTCTTCCTCTTAAGTCTGACGTACACCAGAGAAAACAGGTGTATGTCAGGGTGCATGGCACACGGCAAGATCCCAAAAGGAAGAATAGAACGGTCGTGCGACCAATGCAATAATGGTAATAACAATGAAAACATGCAACTGAAATACTAATAATCTAAATATAGTTTACTACTAGAATAGAATAATCATAATAAATCCCAGGAAACCAACCAAGTAACAAGTCGATCATGCAGCTAGCGATCAGAATAATCATCCAAGTATAGGGTCATACACTAGCTGGAATTAATACTTAAAGATCTACAATTCGAGATGTAGTACGTCGAGCGAAATAATCCAAACAAGGAAACCCTCATGTATATACCATATGTCTCAAATTGTAGATAATTAAATATTAACCCCGATCTGTGTATGAAAAGAACACAACTGGCCTACATCTCACAAGAAATCATACCTAGTCAAGAATCGAGGTCATGAAACTAGCCATTCTACAACAGGTCACTGGTCACACATCACACAGAGCCAATGCTCATATCACCAGATAATTGACTGTTCACAAATCCCCTATGTGCATCCAAACCCGCGAAACGGTTCGGTGAGAGGACTACACGCAATCCGATTTCGGCTTGGTTCGAACTCAAGCAAAACTCAGGTGACGAAATGATTTCACTAACCAAGTGCGAAACGGTTCATTTGGCCCAACAAACTAACCCCAGTGCGAAACGGTTCACTGGTTCTAGTCTGGAAGATACATCAACAGTCTTATCCGATCACATGAACATTAACTTCCCCATCCCAACTCTTCTCGCTTTCTAAGTCAACATACACACAGGTTTCTAAGTCTTAAACATGACACACCAGGCCACACTAGTCATGAATTCCTAACGGTTCTCAAGCATAATAAAGAGTAATAAATACAACTAATCATATACAACAAGATCATAGCATATCACATAATTAAAATTAAGGAACATAAATCATGAAAAATTCATAATAATCCTTTTTCTAAAATAAATCCTTTAAAATAATTTATAAATGTCCTAAAATAATTCCTTTTATAAAACTTTCTTAAATTATTGAAATTATTCTAAATTTATACTTATTCTAAATAAAATTCTTTTAAATTATAATTATTCTAAAATAATTCTTTTGTCAAATAAATTCTATTAATTTATTATAATTACTCTAAAAATGATTTTTCACCAACACGTCATTGTCCACAGTCCATTTCGTTCACAACAGTTCTATACGTTATAGTTCTCAGTCCAATATGTTCACGACAGTTCTATATTTGTAACGAGTAATTATTCGGGTAACGAGTTCTTATGCATAATTGATCTATGATCAATCTAAAATTATACTGAGCAAGAATATGGATCTTGCAAGCAACTAATTAAATCAGGGCGGATTGAATGATAAGTCAAAAGAGTATCGGGATCTTGCCTCGGGATTTTTGTCGATCGAATCGACGTTGACGGTACGGGTCGAATCTGACGCGGAGGAGCATGGCGTCGGAAGGAACTCCAGCGAGGGCTGCTGGATCTCGGCGACGGGGTAGCGGGTCGGCGGCTCGAGCAGCGACGGGCACGACGGGGCAGCGGCTCGCTGCTGGGTGAAGGTGGCTGCTCGG
>NC_033801.1:74144303-74240931 GCF_001876935.1 Asparagus officinalis
ATAGGAAAAAAATTAAATAAAAAGTTAAAAAAAATAAAATAAAATATTGAGAGATGATGCGCGTGGAGCCATTTTCTTGGAAAAAAAAGAGGAGGGAGAGAACGTGATGAGGGGGTAGCTGTTGGGGGTTTGACGCGGGAAGAAAAATAATTTTGGATTATTTTCAAATAGTTTCAGGTATTTAAACAAAAATAATTAAATAAATAGTTACGGGTATAAAAAAATTAAACCAATTACGGAATAATTGTCTACAAATAAAAACGTACATGTTATGCTAATACAACAGTGGATACGAAATAGCCGAAATATACATATTTTGTATAATTAAACGAGAATAAATAATAATAAAAATATGTTTACTTACATTTAAAATCAAATAATTATGTGACAATTATCTACACGATAAAACGTACCAGTTATGCTAATACGCCAGCTGATACGTAATAATACAATAATTTACACAAATAATACATAATTAATAATTCAACATAATACAAGGATTAATACGTAATATTAATAATAATATGACGTATTATTTAAAATAATACGTAATAGTATTAGTAACACAACGGATAAATCCTAAAAAAATTTATTGCACTAAATTAATTTATAAATATCAAAACCATTTAAATAAATATAAAACTTAGACTTTAAATCATAGAAAATTTCTAGAAAATCGAGAAAAATACAAATACTCTTTTAAAAATAATATTTAAAATACCATCGAGAAAAATACAAATACTCTTTTAAAAATAATATTTAAAATACCAAAAATTTATTTTAACTAATATTAAAATTTTACGGTCATTACATCCGCCCATGGTGAAGACAAAACCTCCAGTAGATCTGCACTCATCTGGTTCTAAGCACCAGCTCACATCTGAATAGCCTTCGATTACAGCCGAATATCCAGTGTAGAATAGGCCCAGACCTGTAGTTCCCTTCAAGTATCTCATCAATCTCTAGACAGCATCCCAATGTAGACAAAGCGTCACTTAGCGCCTCAGCCCGATTAGCCCCAATCACTTACCCATTGGCCCACGGCCCACGACCCGCGACCCATGACCCACGACCCACTAGAACTTATGAGGGATTAATTCAAATAAAATACTTCTCGGCTTACCGTTGGCAAGCCTCGAACAAGGGATATTTTGAAACAACAAAACATTAACTTTCCACTAGGCTACTAAGAATTTATGAAAAATACTTGTAGTTAATATATATATAGTTTGAAAATTCATTTTGGAAAGCAGTTTTGACCAAAATTCCAAGAAGAGGAACTGTGATGGCCGCGGTGGGGGGGTGGGGTGTGGGTAGGGCTGACCTCTAGAAACTCTCATTTGTCGTTTTATTATGAGCATGACCTTTAATGCTCAACCCTCTTTGCTCAATAGATGAAGTGTATTGTGCGTGTTTTCATCAATACCTGGTACAAGGGGCCTAATTCAAGGCTTAGTCCATTATGTCTCTCAGGTGGCGATGAACTCACTAAGGAAAGGTTCAAAACCGGAAGCTACCTCTCCCGAATTCATGATACGTAAGGTTGCCCAACCTACTTTCTTTTGTGATTTATTGATTTATTTATTTTTGAGTTTTAGTCAATATTGCCTTTTAGGGGGGACTGTTGCATATTTTGTTGGAGAAAAGGCAATTTTGCCTTAATGAATACTAATAAATTTTATAATTAAAATATGCTTTAATTAGAATTTAAAACGAGCATAATGACTATACATTATGACAAACGTTACGGAATTAATTACGGGTTTTGTAACGCCTTTTCCAACCCTATATATATATATATATCCGTATGTTGAGCTCAAAATAATAAGAAAAAATATACAACAAGTTTCTTTTGTTTTCTATATATATATATCCGTATGTTGAGCTCAAAATAATAAGAAAAAATATACAACAAGTTTCTTTTGTTTTCTTCTCTCCCCTACATATTATTTTCATCTACATCTTAGTTTTATTTTATGAGTAACTTCCCTCATCTGAGCTGAAGCTCTGCACTCTCGCCCGAGTGCAGAGGCTGGTCATTCCGGGGGCTTTTACCACTAGGGGGAGGGAATCATCTGCGCCAGAGCGATTGGCGGGTTCTCAATCTTCTAGGGCAGTGAATACACGACTGCTCCCGTTAGGCCTAATTTTTCTTATCTATCATTTATTTTAATTTCTGATTTACTTCATGCTATAATATTAATTATTTGATATATTTCCAACAATCTTTTCTAGTGTAAGGTCTTATTATCATATCAGAAAAATGATGAACATACAATAAGCTCATGAAATGTATCTATCGCTCTAAGTTTATTCTGGAACACTCTCTCATTTCATCTTTATGTATCTATACTATACATAAAAGAGGATACCCACGCCAAAACTTTTGATTGCCTCTTTTGACTTTTGCTATTATTAATATGTAATAATATTATTATTAGTATTAAATAATATTAATTTATTATAATAATAATATTTAGTGTGCTAAGACTCTTAAGATTCCTTAACTTATTAAATTGAACTCAAGAGCTATGGACCCAACAAACTAGCCACCCTTTCATTCTCTACATAACCTCTCTTTTCACTCCACACTATAAATATTCATTCATTCTCTTCAACCCATCACATCACCCACGAACCCGAATTCCTAAAATTAGACACTCAAAGCTCAACCAAAAACTCATTTTCATCTCCAAAGATGTTGAGATGATTAATATGTGAGTATAATCCCACATCGGATAAAATAAGAAATAATGATGAGTTTAAATAAGAGTATGGGTCAATACCTGATAGGTATAATTTTTGGATTAAAATTGATTCCTAACTTCTGTTTAAGGCCCATCAATTCTAGATTGGGCCCGATTTCTCTCCCAACAAGTGGTATCAGAGCTAAGGTCAGTCTAAGTAATTAAAAAAACAGATGATCTTCGATGTGAAGGCCGAAGTTGTCAGGAGAATCCACAGATGCTCGTAGGATTGATATAGTCTAGTTAGCCACCATGAGTGAAGTGGTGGAAGTTCCTACGGATGTTTAATAACTATGTGCTGAATGCATTGTCTGGTTAGCCTACGAGTGGAGTGGTGCAAAAGTTTGTGAATTGGTTAGCCAACGAGTGAAGTGGTGCAAAAACTTAGTGAATTCCGTGGAAGATTGAATTATAGTTGAATTGAAATATACTCACAAATTAAGGGAGAGTTGTTGTGGTGATTAATATGTGATATAGTCCCACATCAGATAAGATAAGAAAGAGTGATGAGTTTAAATAGCAGTTTGGATCAATACTTGATAGCTATAACTTTTTGGTTAAAATTGATTCTTAACTTCTGTTTAAGGCCCATCAACTATAGATTGGGTATGACTGTTGTCTTTTTTTAAAGATCAAATATTCCCAAACACGTGTTAGCCAGGTCTTTCCACTGTAGTTCAGCAAAAAGTTTTAAAATTTATTCAAAAAAGAGTCAATTTAATGTGATTTTCATTGTTGTACTGAAATTTGAAGTTAGTTTTTTCTCGGTAACAATTTTGCTATAGCTTTTTTAGTTCCTATTTGATGCAACATTAATGCATCGCTTGCAACTAGCAAAAAAAAAAAGGGAAGAAAAAGAGAGAATAGAAGCCTGCCTAATTGATTGCATCAACTTTTCCGAGATACCATCATCAAAGAAATATTCTGTATAAGATCATGTATCACATGGTGACATTAGCCAAACACCTTAAAGGGTAATAATTATACACTATAAAAAAATTTATCATCCGTTTTAAGCTTCTAATATGACTATATTGCTTATGTCTCGGTTTTTGTAGAATCTATGTGATTCAATGTTTTCTTTTAACTTATAACCATCAATTTTGTCAAGAAATATGCTTCATGTTAGAAGATCGTTTTATGGAGTTGTTGATGGACAATCATAGTAGTCATGTGATAGAGGTGTGCTTGCAATTATCTACAAGCGAAATTCTATTTCAAGAACTAATGATATTTGACAAAAATAGGCTCAAAAACCTTGCCAAAAATAGCCATACAAGCCAATTCTTCAAATTGTACTCGGTTTAGCAAGGTGATTCTATAGTTTTTCATCTTTTAAAATTTTGAATTTGGGATTTGATTATGTCAGGTACTTTTTATCTAAAAAACTAAGTAGATGAGGAGCTTGATTTGGAAATCAGAGGAGAAGCGGTTCCTACATCTTTTCCAGCTAGCGGTAATTTTGAGTCTGTGGCTAACTTCGAGGGTGCTTCTGATGTATTGGAATCTATGCCAGCTATTGATACGATAGTTGATCCTTCACCAACACTTGTTTCAGCAATGCGGCATAGACTTGTTATTCGTGAGTCTTCTTATGAAGATGACGAAGCAGTGGTCATTTCCATCCTGACAAGGGTAGAGAGGGTAGCACCGCCAAGCCCTAAACCTCATTCTGACGAAGGCCCGGCCATAGCTGTAGTTGTCTCTGATGAGCCAGAGGTTACGACTTCAAGCATTGAAGTCATGCCTGTGGATGTGCCAATGACTATGGCTATAGTTGTGAGGACTGTCGTTTCGCCTGTCAGGGTCACACCTATGGTTTCTACTACGGTAGATGTTTCTAGTATGCTGGTTACGCTAGCACCCTATCTTTTATCAAGCACCGAAGGGATGCAAGTCCTGCCAACTGCTTCTCCGGCCACCATCGATGCATTGGTGGTTTCTACAAGAGCAGGTCGCTCAAGTCATGTGGAGATTCCCCACACTCCGGATCCTGATAACTTGATTGAGGTAGAGATCCAAACTCTAACTGAGAGTTTAATGAAGCTCTTTAACTAGAGCGTTGAATACGTGGACAGGCTTATCTACTCACACCCTTACTTTGTTGTGGAGTTAGCATATTCTTTTGACCTCAGTCATAGGTCTTGTTTGCACCGAAATATTCAAGTCGATGATTGACGAAGTCAAACTCCGGTTTCAAGAGTTACAACAGCTTCGGTCGGCTAACATCGATGGCATTGTTGAACAAGAATTTTGTCGTCTCTCGATGAAACACCATGAGGTTGAAGAATCTGTCTGCAAAGAAATGGAGGAGATCAAGACAAAGGTTCAAGGGTTAAGTTATAACCTTGTATCAGTTGATGGTAATAGAGCAGAGCTTCAAAGCACCATTCAAGAGAGGGAGGCCACCATTAATGAGGCCAGAGCAGTTATTGCCGCAACTCAGGTTCAACTAGATGCAACTCAATGTCAGAAGGAGGAGTTCAAACTCAAGTCAGCCGAGTTGAATAGAGAATAGGATCTCTAGGCCATAGAGTTGGGAGCTAAGGCAAAGAAGTTGGTAGTTGTTAGGGCCCAAGCTGCTCCAATTGATCCCAGAGTTTTGAGGGGGAATTGCTCAAAAGGATGGTCAATAAGTTAGGGGTTCCAAAATAGCTGCGCGTATTGCGCAAATACATGTCTTTTATCCATTTTCCCTTTGAAATCCTTGTAATAACTTACCTCTTTTTGGGTAATAAAAGAACTTTTATCTCCTTTGATGTGTGTATGATAGAGGTGGAGTGTTAACGTATCATAACGACGTCTTTGCTGGGGAGAGAATTATGTTAGGATCAAACTGGTATAGGTGTAGTGTTAACATAACGAGTTTGATCAAGTTGGTATTATTTAGAGGTGTAATGTTATCATGACAGTATGAGTGCATGTAGACGGTAAAAATTACCTTAGCAGATAAACGTGAAATCCGTCTGCGTATTCAAGTCGCTCGCACAAACTGAAAATAGGGCTCACACGCGTACTTGACTCGCCAGCATGAGCCAAGACCATGAGACCACCAAATTCACCCACATTTGGCGACCATGGATTCGCCTGCATGATTGACCCATCCGCACGAGTCGACATCATCCAAGAAACTGAAATCTGCCTGCTTACTTGGTTCTCCTGCACGAGCCAGGAGCCGAACTCACTTGCTGACTTGACTCTCCCACACGAGTACTTAGCAGCCGCTATACCACGTACAGGGATGGGCCTTACCACTTTCCGCGACGCGAAGGGAAGGGACACAGTACTCCAAGTCCATCGAGTAGCCGCTCACAGTACGAGTGATTGGTCAAATCCATGTAGTCGCCAAGTCCGCCTGCATGAAGTCAAGAGTTGAGCTCGCCTACAAACAGTAAGCTCGCCAAACTCACCAGAGTACTTAGCAACCGCTATACCACGTACAGGGATGGGCCTTCCCACTTCCCGCGATGTGAAAGGAAGGAGCACAATACTCCAAGTCCTTCAAGTGGCCGCCCACAGTACTAGTGGCTAGTCAAATCCTTGCAGTTGTTGGACATCGCCACTGTACTTAACTCTCCTGCTCGAGTCAAGTCCGATCAAGCAGCCAAGGCTCGCCTGAACGACCAAACAAACCGCCAAGCAATCGACGAACTTGCCAGACTTACTCGAGTATTAGGCAGCCGCAGTATTACGTACAGGAGTGGACCTTCCCATTTCCCACAACGTAAAGGGGGAAAGTACAGTGCTTCGATCCACTCCAACGGCCGCTCACGGTACAGGTGAGGAGCATGGTATCTCCTAACAGTACATGGTCATATCCCACGATTCAAGGAGTGACCATGTCGTCTCTCCTCTATTTAAGAACTTCCTCCGGCCATGGAGAAGGGGTTTAGCAGCTCGGTTGGCTCACAGTTAATTGATCGGTTAGCTGAACCACGGCTCTCAACTCTCGACGGAGTTGACGACAAGCTCTTTGCATAACCTTTGCATTGTAGCACCCTCTTCCAGCTTTTGGCCATGATAGCCATTAAGCTCAGGAGCTCGAACTCGATCAACACGAGCTTCTATTGCGTACTGAAGCTCACCAGCAACCTCGGTTGAATCGTCCAAGGGAAGCAGACTCGGTGCAAGAACCGAGCGAGGCGTCCTATAGCTACCGAAGTCCCCATGTTAAACAAGGAGGGCCTTCCCTCCACTTCTGTTATAATTTCGATTCGTTAGTTTGTAATAAGATATTCTTATAAATACAAACGAAATTCCTGTTTCGGGAGATCAAAATTTACACCTACAGAAAATGGCAACCACGGTGGGAGAAACCGTTCATTCAGATGAATTGGTGGTGGCGCAGTTTGACGAAGTTGCAGAAGGGACTATAATCGAGGCCCTCTTCATCGAGTTTGATCAAACGAAGTACGAAAAATACTTGTCTTTGACTTCCTCTTGCGGCAAAATGTCATGCAAGCACCGAAAGGTTGTGCGTGTAAGTCAGCCCAAGCAAATCGAGAGCCTTACCGGAGTAATCGCTGGGGGTTCCATTCCCCCCAAGGCGATTGATGCCAAGGACGAACGTCAAGTTCCCAATTCTGGTGAACTGCGTCAATCAGGTGAGCCTACTAACTCAGACAGGCTTTGCTCCATTAGAAGAGTTTCCAAATTTGGCGAACTCGGTGTCCTAAGCGTGCCTGACAATCCAGGTGAGCTTTGCTTTGTGAGCAAGGTTCCCAATTCTGGCGAAACGATCGAATTAGGCGAGCCCACCAAATCAGGCGAGCTCACTTTTTTAGGTGGGCTTCACTCCATTAGTAAAGTTCCCAAATTTGACGAACGGCCCAAATCTGGCAAACTTAACAATTCAGGTGAAGTTCCCAATTGTTGCGAACTTCGCAAATCTGGCAAACTTAACAGTTCAGGCGAAGTTTATCAACCTCGCTTGATAGCCCTAGCTTGCCCGCAAGTTCAAACAGGCGGACTTCACCAAGCTTGCCTGACGGCCCAAGTTCACAAGATGGCCGAACTTTGCCAACAAACCCGAGCTCGCCTAACGACACAACTTCGTCCGCAAGCCAACCTTTGTAAGAAAGGCAAAGCTGCAGCTTGCCCAACAGGCGAGCCTCGACAGGCCGAACCTCGCCAGACTGAGCCTCGTCGACAGATACGAGCTCGCCAACAGATGCAAGCTCGCCCAACAGGCGAACCTCACCAGATTGAGCCTCGCCGACGAGCTCAAGTATTCCAAACAGGCGGACCTCGGCAAGCTTGCCTAACAGCTCGACCTCGTTTGCAAGAAGCGATAGTTCGCCAAACAGGCGAACCTTTCCTGCAAGAACTGGAGGTTGAACCTCGCCAACAGGCTTAAGGTCTCTGACCACGCGAACCTCGCCTGAATAAACAGATGGCTGAACTTCACCAACAGGCCCAAACTCGTATGTCTGGGTAAGGTCACCTGAGTTCAACGCTTGGGAATTTTCCTAAGTGTTCCCATTTGGACTCCCCTGAGTCTCCTTCATTTGAGTGCCAGCTATCGTCTGAGGCTCAGGCTCGCCTTGAACCTTACCTGAACGACCAGTCGGCTCGACCTCGCCAGCAACCGGCTGAAGGTCGCCCAAATGCTCGAGCTCACACACAGTCGGCTAGAGCTCGCCCACATTCCGGACCTCGCCTATCTCGACACGGTTGGTTGGATCCGACATTTAGGGAATTTCCCAAGTGTCCTTATATCGGCTCCCTTGAGCCTCCTTCATGCGACTTCATGTCTCGTCCTTCCAACGCTGGGGGTTATCACTATCAATCTACAGGGGATCTCAGAGGACGCTTAACTTACAAGCGCACGCCTCACGAGACTTACGATGATGTGGAGCTCCCCGCCACAACTGTCAATGTGACGGGGAAGTCTAAGGCTGTTAAGCGTGAATGCATCCACCAACGCACTCGTGCCCGAACGGGGGTGGCCATTCCGTTTGACTACACGCGCCTAGCTTCCGTCTCTGACAATGACGATGATGATTGCTCCGCAGTGGCGGCATCACAAACCTCAAGCTCAGTTCAGGGTGAGCACGCAAATGTGCACATGACCGACATCCCTAATGAGATATCCAGGAGACTCAACGATCAACAAGCAACCATCGATTCCCTATAGGAGATGTTGGAACAGCTTCTGAGCGAGAAGAAGAAGATGAAAGAGAGGACTTCACGAGCTTCGCGCAAATCCACGAAGCACAAAGAGTGGGTGCCTACTCCTTCTCACTCCTCATCCGAGTCATCTAGAGGAGCGTCATCTTCGGATCATAATCCGAGGGACAAAAGGCTAGACGAGTTCCAAAGCTAACTCGACGCCTTGAAGCTCCAAAAGCATATGAACAAGTTGGGGGTTGTCAGACCGTATCCAATCGAATGGGATACAGTCTCATACCCGACAAAGTTTTAGCCACTAGACCTCCTACAGTTCGATGGTAAGGGTTCTCCTACCCAACACATCTACTACTTGTAGGTACAAACCGGATATATAGTGGGGAATGATCCTATTATGACTCGACTGTTCATTGGCACCCTCAGGGGGGTCACCTTTGAATGGTTCCGCAGATTAGAGCCTGGATCCATCACCTGCTGGAAGGACATGGAAATGCTCTTCATGGCCAGATTCTTCAACGATGACGAAGAAGTATCTGTGGCCACCCTGGTAGCTACAAAGCAGGGGAAGATAGAGTCTATAAGCAACTTTGTCAAGAGGTTCATGAATCGATCGCTGCATACACATGATCAGGTTTCTGAGGCCACCCTCATTGAGATATGCCGGAGTAATCTCTCCATCGACACCCTATCTAATATGGGCGTAGTCATAGCTCGCTCGTGGAAAGACTTAATCCGCCAAGGAGAACAAGTCGAGAGCATGCTCAAGCGTATGGATTCTGAAGAGCCATGTGGATTTGAAGGAGATGATGACCAAAAAAATTTCACTTTGGTAGTGGAAACCACTTCCCCTCTTGATGCCTTCCAAGAATGAGAGGTCCACTTTCTGGACGATCAAACCTTCTCATAGTCCGGTGCATCCCAAATCTTCCACTTAGTCAAACCTTCCTACAGTTAGGACCAAAACTAAATTCCTTCACCAACCTTTCTAATGAGGTGGCGGGTCTCCAAAACTATCAAGTTAACCGCCACATATGATAGCCATTTCTCTATCAGTTTCATTCAACTGGACGATGGATCTGGTAAGACTATCAAGTTAATCATTACCTCTAATAGTCTCCTCCAAATTTCCCCCGTCGATCCTCTCCAATAGGACGATGGGACTACTCCCACTGTCACGTTAACAGTCACCTCTGACAAATCAACTTACCAGTCCTCTTCAATAGGATGGTAAGTCCACAGAGTTGCTCAAATCATAACAAACTTCCACTGTCATGTTAACACTACACCTCTGACAAAAACAACTTACCAATCCTCTTCAATAGGATGGTAGGTCCTCAAAGTCATTCCGATCGTGACAATCCCTATCATGTTAACATCACACCTCTGACCAGAATCTACTTATCGGCTCTCTTCAATAGAGCGGTAGATCCACAAAGTCGCTCCAATCGTGACAATTCCTATCACGTTAACGATTACCTCTGATAGCCGACACTGTCATTCCCGCAAATAACGTTGTCCGATCAGTCATCATACTCATACATCCCTGAACGACCTGATCCTTTTCGAGTATTCTAATATCCTCAGAATAATTGATGGGTAGTAGCCTACCATGTGATGGCTCTTATAACAATCAATCGTCATACTCATACGTCCCTGAACAATTTGGTTCCCCCAGCACCGTCTTTTTCGCAAAAGGCGTTGTTGTTTGATAATGGCCTACCAAGCGGTGTGCCTTTACGTAAATAGTGGCCTACCATGCGATGTGCCGCTATATCGGGTTCGTCTTTGCTCCAAGAGAAGACAAATCAGGGTTCGTCTTTGCCCTAAGAGAAGACAAATCAGGGTTCGTCTTTGCCCCAAGAGAAGACAAGCTTCTCCTAGACTCCAACGGGTACACGAGTATAAACTGTTCCTTACCTTTGAAGGGAAGTTCCTAGAGAATATTCTTAAGGATAACCCGCCAACCTCCAACTGGTGTATGAGGCTAAATTGTTCCTTACCTTTAACGGGAAGTTCCTAGAGAATATTCTTAAGGATAACCCGCCAACCTCCAACTGATGTACGAGGCTAAACTGCTCCCTATCCTCTAACCGGTGCACGAGGTGAAACTGCCCCTTTACTCCGATAAGTATACGAGTATAAACTATTGCTCATTTCCTCCAACAGGTGCACGAGGCTAAACTGTTCCCTATCCTCCAACCGGTGCATGAGGTGAAACTGCCCCTTTATTCCGACAAGTATACGAGTATAAACTGCTACTCCTTACCTCCAACTGGTGTACGAGGCTAAACTGCTCCCTATCCTCCAACCGGTGCACGAGGTGAAACTGCCCCTTTATTACGATAAGTATACAAGTATAAACTACAGCTCCTTACCTCCAACTGGTGTACGAGGCTAAACTGCTCCCTATCCTCCAACCGGTGCACTGTTAGACCCCTACAGGGGGGTGATTAGGGTCTTATGCTAATCTAATCCGATTATATGCCAATTAAAACTTATTAACAAGTTATCCTAGCAAGTATGAAATACAACAAGCTATATGAGCTAGGATAAGCAATATGAACTAAGAGATATATCCTAGCAACGAGATGTACTATCGAGATATATGCAAGGATATATAATTAATACAAGGGTAAACAAACTAAACTAGATAGTGGGTAATATAATCAACAAGCAATATAGAAAGGCGATATAAGATATGAATATAAAAATAAGTGCGCCAAAGCAATCACAAACAAACGATATGATTACGGAGTTCGGTCCCCACGACCTACGTCTCCGCTCCTCACCTCAAGGAGATCTCCACTATCACAACCGGGTTTTCTACGTTTACCTGAACAATGATTAAACCTCACACTTGGTTTTCTAGCTAACCGAAAT
Source organism: Asparagus officinalis (assembly GCF_001876935.1). Lineage (NCBI taxonomy): Eukaryota > Viridiplantae > Streptophyta > Magnoliopsida > Asparagales > Asparagaceae > Asparagus > Asparagus officinalis. The sequence goes on from NC_033801.1 coordinate 74,156,060, forward strand.
ACTATGAATGTAAATACAATAAGCTCAATAGGTTGTGTGTGAACAAAAAGATAAAACAATATAAACTTAATATGAAATTTAGCTTATGAAATTAAGAACAAACTTATAAAATGCTAGAATTGAGTTTAAGGAAACTTCTCTAAAGATGACAAGAGAGTGGGAGAAGAGTGAATGCTCAAACACCAAAGGATGATCTCCACTTGCTCTTGTAAAATTGAATTCACAAACTCAAAACACTCAAATGCTTAAAAGCTTATAAACACACTTTAAACAAACTTAAACCCTTGATTAAAACTTTCTTAAACTTGTTTTGAAACTCTCTTGGATAGCTTGAAAGAGAACAGCAATAGGGTATTTATACCCACTAAAAATCTCAGCCAAAACCCCTAAGTAAAAATCCAAAAAGCTCAGAAAAAAATCAGCTCAGAAAATAGTCGTTGGGAAGGCAACGGTCACATTGGCAGAGCGGCGGTCGACCGGAAATTCTCGCGTTCGACCGCGATCCAGGTTCCAAACGGAGAAAACGCACAGAGAGTTCGTCGGTCGACCGAGAGAATTTCCGGTCGACCGCCGGTACTGTAGCAGGTATATCCAGTTTTATAAAATCAGTTAAAAATAGTAAAACAGCTCCAAAATTTATGAAATTTTGAGCGAAGGTTCTAGACATGTATAAGAACATGTTAGAGAAAGAATTTCTGAAAAACCATTTCCTAGTTGAGAGAAATAAATGTTTGAACATAGATTTACAGTTTCTGAAAAACTGCAGACATACATGATTTTGTAAAATCAATTGGGCACAGTAAATCAACAGATTTACAGTTTCTGAAAAACTGCAGACATACATGATTTTGTAAAATCAATTGGGCACAGTAAATCAACTCCAAAAATAGTAAAATTTTGAGACAGACATACATGATTTTGTAAAATCAATTGGGCACAGTAAATCAACTCCAAAAATAGTAAAATTTTGAGCGAAGTTTATAAACATGTAGATAAACATGTCAAAGAAATAATTTCTTAAATATCACTACCCATTTATGAAAACTCATCTGTTTTGTAAAACATGCACGAACATGCACGAACGAAAAACATGATTTTGTAAATTCCATTAAACATAACAAATCAATTCCAAACTTGATGAAACTTTGCGAATTGTTTATAAACATGAAAACAAACATGTTAGAAAAAGAATTTTTCAAATTGAATTTCTATTTGTGAAAACTCATGTATTTTGCAAGTGTGTCCAAAAACATGAAAACTCAAAACCATGCATGTATATATATAACTATATATATTCATAGAAACCAAATACGTGTGTGTATATGATATTGAGCTTAAAGTACTTAACACACATAATATAAAATCTAAACTAGATTACCCAAGCTTGATCTTGATCTTCATTGTAGCTCAACTTGGTACACATGCGAATGAAGCTTGAACTTGATCTTTAACTTGAATTGTACGTTGCTTCACTCCACAATTCCTCCAACCTCCTTTGGATATGATCGTTGAAGCTCTATTCCATCCATCCTCCAACTCGTTGTTTGCCTAAAATAAATACAAAAACACAAACACTAGACAAACAACATTAGAAGTAAATTGTTTGTTAAACATCATCAAAATAAGAAGGCCAACATGCACGAGGTGAAACTACCCCTTTACTACGATAAGTATACGAGTATAAACTACTGCTCCTTTCCTCCAACCGGTGCACGAGGCTAAATTCCTCCCTATCCTCCAGCCGATGCACGAGGTAAAACTACCCCTTTACTCCGATAAGTATACAAGTATAAACTGCTGCTCCTTTCCTCCAACCGGTGCACGAGGCTAAACTGCTCCCTATCCTCCAACCGGTGCATGAGGTGAAACTGCCCCTTTACTCCGACAAGTATACGAGTATAAACTGCTACTCCTTTCCTCCAACTAGTGTACGACGCTAAACTGCTCCCTATCCTCCAACCGGTGCATGAGGTGAAACTACCCCTTTACTCTGACAAGTATACGAGAATAAACTACTACTCCTTTCCTCCAACCGGTACACGAGGCTAAACTGCTCCCTATCCTCCAACCGGTGCACGAGGTGAAACTGCCCCTTTACTCCGATAAGTATACGAGTATAAACTACTACTCCTTTCCTCCAACCGGTGCACGAGGCTAAATTACTCTCTATCCTCCAACCGGTGTATGAGGTGAAACTGCCCCTTTACTCCGACAAGTATACGAGTATAAACTGCTACTCCTTTCCTCCAACCGATGCACGAGGCTAAACTGCTCCCTTTCCTCCAACCGGTGCACAAGGCTAAACTGCTCTTTCCCTCCAACCGGTGCACAAGGCTAAACTGCTCCTTTCCTCCAACCGGTGCATGAGGCGGAGAAATTTTAGCATTGAGCCTAAGAGAAACTCCTCGACAACTTACCATGCTAAGGGCAAGAGCATGGCTAGTCTAACTCAAAGGACAGTTGGTAAAGACAAATCTAGTCCGTTGATAGCTAAGGGTTTTGCTCAAAATCCTAGAAGGCGATCATCAGCTGCGAGTAAAGAGGTCAACTTCACCGAGCTCGTTGGAAGGCTCCTCACTCCATCTGAGCATGGATCACTTTACAGGTCTTCATATCCAAAGTGTTCCAGACCCCATGAAGCCTGATTCTGGTCTAAAAACTTTGGATGGGGTTTTGTAGATAATAAAAATTGTATTTATCCCCATCAGAGAAGTTCAGAACAAGACTGCTAAAACCTCGCTCGAAATAGCTGAAAAGGGAAAACGCTGATATCTCTCAAACCGAAAGGAATTTGACAAAACAGACAGGAGAAAACCAAACCCTATGGGGTAGGTTTGGTTGGCTCCGTCTCATCGAGATAATCGATTTTCATATATAATTCGTCCAATTCCGACTTACGGTTTGAAAATTATGGCCTATTCTTCGAAGCATGTTCAGTAGCTCGCCTAAAGGCTGAAGCTCGCCTGTAAAGGCTGAAGCTCACTTGCAAAGGCTGAAGCTCACCTACAAGGAAGTCCGTCTGCAAGGATAGAGCTCGCCTAACAGCGTTGAAGCTCGCTTGAATGAGATTCGCCTACACAGCTTGCCTGCACAGCTTCGCCTGCACAGCCTCGCCTACACAGGTCGCCTGCACATTGAACCAAGCTCGCCTGAAGGCCTAGCTCACCTAACAGCTTGAAGCTCGCCTGTTTGGCCAACTCGCCAGCACGAAGGTTCAAGCTTGCCTGAAGACCAAGCTCGCCTGACAGCTTGCACCTCGCCTGTGCGGACTAAGCTCGCCTAACAACTAGAAACCTGTCAGCATTGTCAGCTGCCCACTTGGAGTATGAGAACAGTCACATCAGTGGTCAAATCCTATGAATCAAGGGAGAAAGCATGGCGCTCCTCACCTAGCAAGAATAGGGCGGCTGACAGGACCCCTAAGTGGTCACATCCCATAGCTAGGGTGGCTGGCTTCCTCACCCCTACTAGTGGTCAAATCCCACAAATCAAGGGATGACTCATGCCATCCCTTGCCTATTTAAAGCCACTTTCAGCCAACATGAAAGGGATTGATTAGTTGCTGCTTTCTTGGCTGGCTAATCTTCCAAATGTTGAACATTGGCTCATTTGCTAAAGGCTCCCTCATTTGAAGAGACTCGTCTGAACTCTCAGACTTGAGGCTCTTAGGCTCTTCGCAAGTTCTTGCATGGTAGATCTCTCCAAGTAGTCAGCCGATAAGCACAAGGCCACGTTTGGCCTCGGGTATAGTCGAACTCGATCAGCACGAGCTTCTACTACGTACTGAAGCTCGCCTGTAACTTCGCTCGAATCGTCCAAGGGAAGCAAACTCGGTGCGAGAACTGAGTGAGGCATCCTATCGCTACCAAAGTCCCCACGTTAAACAAGGACGGCCTTCCCTCCACTTCTGTCATAATTTTTGATTCATTAGTTTGTAATAAGCTATTCTTATCAATACAAACGAAATCCCCATTTCGGGAAATCAAAATTTACACCTACAGGGCATTTGATGGAGATGTAATGTTAACTAGTCAAATAGAATGACCGACAGAGGTATAATGTTAACAAGTCAATTCAAAAGAGTCCAAAGAACGACTACCGTTTGGAAGCATAGTGTTAACTTAATGGTAGGAAATCAATGGAAGTGTAATGTTAACTAATCTATTTTTACAAGATCGAATTAATAGAGGTGTAATATTAACAGGCCAAATTCGATATAATAGGTCAACAGAGGTGTCATGTTAATCGGTCGATGAAATGGTCTGACAAAGGTATAGTGTTAACCAATTAGATCATTTAGAATGATAATTGTTTAGAGGTATAATGTTAACATGATGGAATAAGGATGTTTAACAGAGGTGTAATGTTAACGTGTCAAATGGAATAACCGACAGGGGTGTAACGTTAACCAGTTGGAGTGTTAAAATAGAAATTGTTCAGATGTGTAATGTTAACATGAAGGTGATTAGAGATTTGGAGTCAAATAAAGGTGTGATATTAACTTGATGACTCATTGGGTATTTTGTTTTGGATATTTAGATCAAGATGATAAATATTTGGAAATTTAAATGCAATCCGAATCCCTATGGGGAGATGAAATTGACTAGAATCAAGGGCAATATTTCTTGAGAAACTTCCCGTTGATTGGTGCCATGAGTCTATTGCCATTTGATCAATTAGGCGATATGCTCCATTTTGAGTAGATTGTCTCTAATACAAATGGGCATTCCCATTTGGGTTAGAAATTTTCTTTGTCCTATTAATAGGGTATAAATGATAATCAAAAGTTATAAGTGCACAACTATCAAGTTATAGTATAAAAAGTTATCAATCCCACGAAGAAGGTGTTGTAGGTATTAATCCAAAATCAGTTCTTATGTTGTGTGTGACAATTTAGGAGTGTTGAAAGTGTATGATTGTGGAGAGATATGAGAAGTGGTTGTGAATATATGCAAATATAAACAAAATTGAGATTGTGAGGAGAGAAAGAAATAAAAGAAAATAAAGAGGAATAAAAACAAGAAGTAAATAATGAAAAATCAAGAACATAGAGAAAATTCAAGAAAGTAAAGATGGAGGATTTAATTAAAGATATGAGGAATCTAGAATTGAGTCTGCTAGCTAATTTCAATAATAAATTACAAACCATTCTCTTTGTATCACATTTTACTTTAGATTTATTAAACATAGACTATCAAACCACTTAAAGAAAGAATAACCTATCAAAGTATCATCTAAGCAAAATTAATATTCATAAAAAGAACAACAACTAGATAGAAATTCTAGAATTCATAAGAATAATCTATCAAACCACTCAAGATAAGCATAGATTATCAAAATATTCTTCTACCAATTAGTTCTCTAGTTCATTATCCTACACATGATCATGTTAAGCGCAAGAGAATAATTCACAAACTATAAAAGAAATTAGGCTAGTTTCATACAATTCTAGAATTTCTACAAGAATTAGTTCCACATCTTAGAAAATAAAAATAAGAAATGAAATCTATACTAGAGAAGAATAAAGAAAAGAATGAAGATACAAACTAATTACAAAGAAGTGAAATAAGAAAAAAATTATACTATGAACATAAAAATAAATCTAATTAAGTTGCAAAAGAAAAGAACATAAACAAAAATGTAAATTATGCGAGAAAATAAATCTATTCTACAAAATAAAAGTGCAAGACAGTAATGAACAAAATAATGACAAGAATGTAAATATACTCTATAAGACATTAATTTAAATCTAAACTACTAAAGTAAGAAGAAAAGAAATTGCTTAGAAAAAACAAGTAAATAAAAATAAAAGAAAAAATTTACATTACAAGAGGATTTTAGCCTCTTGAAAGCAAACCTTCAACTTGATCTTTATTTTTATCTTCATCTTCATCATCATCATCAAACAAAGAAGAAAAAAGAAAAATATGAAGAGGTGAAAAAAATTCTTTATTAATTACAATAAAAAGTTATAAATTTAAAAGGTCTTCTTAATTAAGAGTAACCCTCCTCTTCAAATGAAGTTTTTACAAAAAAAATTCACTCTTGAACCTCTCACTCTCTACTCCTATTTATAGAGTATTATAGCAAATATCAACCCTTGGATTAAACTTGATCCCCAAGTTAATCAATTCTAGCCTTTAGTCCATAATAGTAAACTTGGTATTAATACCGCTAGCGATACGGATATTGACACTGCTATCGATATGGGTATCGATACGGGTATCAATACTCAGTTATTTTGTTCTTTGGTCGATCTTCTCTTATGTGTATGAGCTTGGACTTCTTGGGATTTTTGAGAGATGAGATATTGAGTTCTTTTTGGGCTTTTATTTATTAACCTACAATAAAGATAAAACACGTTTATTAGTAACATATTTATTTAAATTAAATAGATAATTAAGGGTATAAAATATAATAAAAATATGATTATCAAATACTCCCATACCTAAAATTTTCTAGTCCTCTAACAAAGAAAGAAATTAAAAATCCTAACGCACTTTCAAAGGAATCGCGATTGCATTTAGCGCATACAACAATTTTTTAAACCCTTAGGTTACCCTAGAGGATGAGTTGTAGTCTCGTGAGGGTTTATAGTGAATATTTCCACAAAATTCGATTATTTTACCAATTCAAAGAACCTAGTGAATAATTAATTTACTTGATATATTTAAACATTCTAATTGAATCTAGTTTTTACTCAAGAAAATATTTTTATGTATTACTCTAAAGTAAATCACTTAGAAAAAAAATCTTTTCATTACAGTTATACAAAACCAAGTCTAACATAGAAATTTAATTTTGAAAGTTTTTAAAAGAACATGCTAACTCTTTGTTTTAAACAATTTATAGGTTTCTTAATCAAAATAATTTTTCAAGAGCATATATAAAAATATAACTATATATAAAAACATTATTAGTATATATATTTTTTATTTCACTATTTATTCCTTGGTGATTTTTTTTACTTTATCGAGCTTTCTAAGTGACAATTTAACGAGTTTTGAGCAAATGAATCCCAACCCAATTGGGCTTAGGTCATTAAATATGGAAATACTCCTTGTTTTTTAACTACTTAGTCAATTTAGGCTTTATAAGGTAGAATCATCTTGAATTCAAGAGTTTTTTTAGTGCCTATTTTTTGGGCATTTTCTTTTACAAGATAGTTTTATATATAATATATTATTATATATATATATATATATATATATTAATATATATAGTAATATATAATATATATAGATATATATATATTAAGATATCAAAATTTAGTTTCTACTCTAAGTTAAGCATGCAAAAAAATTTATTACTTTAATTAAAAGTCTAAGTTAAGACTTAAGTGGAGTATACTATTTTGATAATCATTTCTTAAAAAATTTATTTAGAGTTATCATAAAAAGTGAACTTGAGTGCAAAACTAACTAAGGCTTAGAAAATTTAAAGTTTATCAAATAGATTAATTATGCATTAACTTTATCAAATTGGCAGAAATAATTTTTTTAACTAAAAACTAACAAAAGAAATTGCTAACTAGAAAAATGGAAAAAGCTACTAAAACCAAGAAAAACAAAAGAAAAATGCTAACTAACAAATGAAGCAAAATAAAAAGAAACAACTAACTAACTCACACTCACATACTCTGCATTGTCCTCAAGGTAAATACTAGCAATAACATACAAAATATCACAGTATATAAGTACATGCCTAAAAGTCAAATACTAGTTGAAAGAAAATGAAAAAAATATCCCTCACTGCTCATCACCAGATGGATCATCATCCGCATCATCAATAGCAACTCTTGTACTAGGTCCAGCTTCATCCTCCCATCCTTCTAGAAAATCATCAGCCTGGAGTGGTGTGACAAAAGTCTGAAACTTAGGTTGGGTTCCCTTATATCTCTATGCACCCTCTGCCACTCTCTCATCGGATTTGCTAAGGACTCAGTGACATAGTTCATCTAACCCAGCATCCTAGCCTGCTCCTCATGAATTTGCTGAATTGGGTCATGTGTCGCTAGTTGGCACCGAAGAGGAACTCTATGTGAAGAACCTGACTAATCTCATCATGTAATGCACCTATTCGCAGTCTGATCTGTCAATAGCCCCTTCTCTGCTTCTAGTCTATTCTTTGTAGAAACTGGAACAAAAAATCTGTGGCAGAGTCTAGTAATCAAGTAGGGGCAAATAAGCTGAACTCTAGATCTAGACTGTATCCTGGCCCACTCTAGCACACCCTCCACTTAAGATATCATCTACACGTAGATAATTCTGGTTGTATCAAATTGTCGACTTGTGGATATCCAATAGAGAATGAGTATATCATGGGTGGTGACGGTTGTGTATGCAGTGATGGGTTTTAGATTAAAGTTCAGGAAAAGATTGAGTAATCTATATTTAGGCTTGAGGTTTCCTGAACCAAAGCTGGATGTGAAGATCCTCCTACACAAAATCATAGATATATATCATCATATTCTGGTGTACCGGGTTGTAAGCTAGAAGCTAACTGAAAGTAATTAGGTACATCAGCCGGTAGCTCCTTAAGTCCAAGAATATCTTGAAGTGTGGGAAGATCAATGACTACCTTAACGCACCTAACTGTAGAAAAAGCCAAAAATTCTTTATCTGGATCAAATTCCCATCCAGTATAAAATTCACGAACTAAGGAAATATTGGCTTTTTTAGGGGTCTATCCATCATACTCCTAAGTCCCACTGCGGTCATCATATCAATTGTATATTTATATGTTTAAAGTTCACTGATCTTAAATCCCCTCAAAAAATAAATATTTAGACTCACAATCCTGGCCAAGAGTGTGGGTCTATCTAAATCATCATCGGATGTAACCTAAGAGGACAACAAACCTGCTCGAGAGCTTTTTCTAGGAGGCATCTACAGAAAAATTATATTTTAATACAATTAAAACAACAAGACTCCCACCCCTTTCCTTTTTTTTACATAAAAAAATTTAGCTACAAATTATTCAACATGAGTTAATTTCAAGTTATTAAAAATTTGATTTGTGATACAAAGAATTAAGTTCTTAGGTTGACTAATGGATTTTTTAACATAATCCCTAGAAATTATTCTTTGGACCAAAAATGTTAAAATTTTGATAACTTCATCTATGAGTAATGAATATTAATATGATAAAGAATAAGCTAAACCTTTACAAATTTTAAATTTGATAAAACACTCAATTCAAACCCTCAATTTGAAATTGTAATCAAATTGACAATGTGATTAATTTCTACCATGAATCATTGCACAAATATGATAACAACCCAATCTTCTCCATGATTCAACCAATAGATCAACCCATATACACAATTTTCACAATAGAAAAAAATTGAAATTACAAGATCAAAAGGAGAGTTATACCTCAGTGAGATGTTTAGAGGTAGAAGAAGCCCAAAAAAATTGAAGAAAATGCCTCCAATTGCTCTTGATATCAAGTAGATGGGGTGGGGAAAATTGGGTTTGAGATAGAGGAAGAATCGATTTGGGAAGAAGATGGAAAACATAGGAGAAGAAGAAATTGCACGGTTTTTGAGGCTGCATTTTTGGTATCGATGCCCATATCCATACTAGTATCGATAAGGGTATTGATACCCAAGCTATTTGGGCCACACGATCCAAATGCAATTTTATTTTTTTATTTTATTTTATTTGGGCCTTCATCCGTGGGCTTCGAAAAATGATATTTATTTATTTATTGATGAGCTAAACAAAATGAGGAAATTTTTTCTCTTTTTTCCTTTTTTCTTTCTTTTTTTACAAATAGTGTGGTTCATGAAGAACCAACACTTCCTCTTCTCCGAGTGTAGAAAATTCTAAAAATGGTTTTAAACGTTGACTATTAATCTTGAAAATATGACCATTTTTAAGATTTTCTATATCGATAGCCCCATGTGAGAAAACTTGATTAACACTAAATGGACATGTACATCTTAATCTTAATTTTCTAGGAAAAAGATGCAATTTTGAGTTGTAGAGTAAAACTTTTGGTCCCGGTGTGAATTTTTTCTATAAAATTGAATTATCATGAAAAATCTTAGTTTTCTCTTTGTAAAATTTTGAGTTTACATATGCATCGTTTCGAAATTCTTCTAACTCATTTAGTTGGAGCAATCTTATTTTTCCTACTGAGTCTACATTGAGATTCAATTGTTTAATAGCCCATATTGCTCGGTGTTCTAACTCAAATAGTAGATGACAAGCTTTTTTAAACACGAGCGTGTACGGTGACATCTCCAAATTAGGTTTGAAGGCTGTACGATATGCCCATAGAGCATCACACAATTTCACAGACTAATCTTTTATGTTATGATTAACGGTTTTTTCTAAGATTTGTTTGATCTGCCTATTCGTGACCTCTACCTGATCACTGATTAAGGGGTGATAAGGTGTAAATAATTTGTGTGTGATTGAATATTTCTTCATCAAAGGCTCAAAAGAACGATTGCAGAAATGTGTATCATTATCACTAATGATAGCTCGGGGCACTCCAAACCGTGCAAAAATATTCTCCTTCAAAAACTTGACAACAACCTTGTTGTCATTAGTCTTGCAAGCTACCGCTTCAACCCATTTTGACATGTACTCTATGGCTACTATAATGTAGATATCTCCAAAATAATTTAGAAATGGTCCCATGAAATCTATACCCCACAAATTAAAAAGCTCAACAGCTAAAATGAGTTGTAAGGCATTATATTTCTTCTAGTAATTTTTTCTGAGAGCTGATAGCGGTTACAAGTTTTGCAAAACTCATAGGAATCCTTAAAAAGAGTTGGCCAATATAGCCCAGACTAGAGAATTTGCTCAGCTATTTTTCTTGAGCCAAAGTAGCCCCCACATGTTTGCTCATGACAAAAAGATAGAACACTCCTACTTTCTTCACTTAGAATACACCTCCTAAAAATCTGATTAGGACAGTATTTAAATAGATATGGATCATCGCAGTAAAAATATTTTACCAAGGAGAGGAAACATGACCTTTCCTGTTTAGACCAATGAGAAGAAATCTGGTTCATGACTAAGTAATTTACAATATCGGCAAACCACAGAACATATTTAATTTGTAGGAGTTATTCGTCTAGAAAATATTCATTGATTGGGACATTTGATATTGGTGCATTTGAAAGTCTAGAAAGATGATCTGCTAAGGGGTTTTCTGCTCATTTTTTGTCAAGAATTTGAATGTCAATCTCTTAAATCAAGAGAATCCATCTAATGAGTCGTGCTTTGGCATTCTTTTTGGTCGAAAGATACTTAAGGGCTGGATGATCCATGAAAACTTTGGTTAAAGACCCGATGAGATAGGACCTGAATTTTTCTAAGGTAAAGACTACTAGTAAAAACTCTTTCTCAGTGACAGAGTAATTTTGTTGGGTATCGTTCAATGTCCTAGTGGCATAGTAGATCACATGCGGTTTTTTATTAATTTGTTATCCTATAATAGCACCAATTATAAAATCAGATGTATCACACATTAATTCAAAGGGTAAAGTCCAATATGATGCATGAATGATGGGGGTTGTGGTTAGCTCCTTTTTAGATACTCAAAAGCTTTGAGGCATTCAGGGGAGAAATCAAATGGTGTATCCTTGGCTAAGAGATTGGTCAACGATCTAGCAATTTTGATAATTTTTTTGATGAAACGTATATAAAAACCAGCATGACCAAGGAATGATCTAACATCATTGATATTTTTAAGAGGAGGAAGGTTAGAAATGAGATCTACCTTAGCTTTGTTAACTTCAATACCTCTATTAAAAACTACATGTCCTAAGATAATACCTTGTTTGACCATAAAATAACATTTCTCCCAATTGAGAGTCAGATTTTTCTCCCTACACCGCGATGGGACTAGTTCAAGATGATGCAAACACTCAGAGAACATGTCACCAAAAATGAAAAAGTCATTCATGAATTTTTTTAGAAATCATTCTACCATGCAGAAAAAATATTGATCATGCATCGTTGGAATGTGGCAGGTGCGTTAGACAGTCCAAAAGGCATGCTTTAGTAGGTGAATGTTCCATACATGCATGTGAAAGTGGTTTTCTCCTGGTCTTCTGGAGCGATAAGAATTTGATTGTAACCTGAATATCCATCCATGAAATAGTAAAACTCGTGTCTTGCTAAGCTCTCTAACATTTAATCAATGAATGGAAGAGGAAAGTGATCTTTCCGAGTAGCAAAGTTTAATTTTCTATAGTCGATGTAGACTCACCATCCAGTTTGGATTCGAGCGGAAATCAGCTCATTAGCCTTATTTTGGATCACGATGATCCCAAAATTTTGAAAGTACTTGGATTAGACTCACCCATGAACTGTCTCAAATGGGATAAATGATCCCATGCATTTAAGAATGTCTTTCCTAACAGCTTCTTTCATTATCGGGTTTAACCTACGTTGAGGATCTCTAGTAGGTTTGGATAATCATCTATCAAATAGATTTAGTATTGAACAATGGTTGGATTAATTCCCTTGATATCAGCCATGGTCCATCCATTGGCTTCCCTATTCTCTCTTAAAATATCTAAGAGAGCTCCCTTTTGACCGGTTATCAAATCAGAAGAAATGATAACTGGTAAAGTCTCATTCTCTCCTAAGTAGGCATACTCTAGATTTTCGGGTAAAGGTTTAAGCTCTAACTTAGGGGTTCCTAAATGGATGGGCGAAGTTGGACTCGAGGCTCTATTTCCAAGGGTTCATGTTGCCAACCAATTGTAGATACATGATTGACCAACGGATATAACCCAAATTCATCATAGAAAGACTCCTCAAGAATTAAGTCAGATAAACAAGAATCTGACTCACATTGTCCCTCTTGTTGTTCACTGGATATTCCCTGGATAAAATTCACATCTATGGGTTGATCGGATGGATCTTTTCAAGGTTGAAAATATTGAGGTTAACAGTCATATTCTAAAAGATAATTTCATTTGACCAATTCTAAAATTGATCAAAGTATTTAAGGTTGCTAAGAAGGTCTACCTAGGATATCTGGGATTTGACTTTTGAGATTAGAAATGGGCTACGTTTCCATGATAATAAAATTAACACGAAAAATTAACTCTCCAATTTTGATCAAAACATACTTTACCTTTCCTTGGGAATTTTCACGGATCTATCAGATAATTGTAGGTTGCATCTTGTTGGTTTAAGTTCTCCTACACCTAGCTATTGATAGACTGAATAAGGAAGGAGGTTTATACTGGCTCCCAAGTCCAGAAGTGCCTTATCAATAAGGGTATTTCCTATAACATATGGAATTGTGGGACAACCAGGGTTCAATATATTTCAAGGGTATGGGTTTTGAAAATATTTCACTGAGGTTGGCAGCTAAAAAGACTTTCTTTGGAACATTCATAGTTCTTTTCTTAGTGCAAAAGCCTTTTAAGAATTTTGCATAAGAGGGGATTTGTTCAATTGTGTCTAAGAGATGGATGTTGCCCTTGATTTGTTTAAAAGTTTCTAGGATTTTCTCAACCTACGGAGAGTTTTTCCTAGGTATGAGTCTATTTGGAAAGGGGATAACGGGCTTATACCTATCTAGATCAGGCTTGTAAAACCCTAAAAATTTGAATATTTTGTAATAAATAATAATAAATATATTATATTATGATAAATGGTATTTATTAATGTTTGAGTATGCTAGGAATTGATTTGATATCAATTCAATGTATATATGTGAATGTAGAAGTGATATCATGCACACGTGCACGTGCTTGAATTTGGGGAAGACGACCAGTTGAAAGTATATATATTTTACACACTTACTTATTTGGAATCTAGAAAAACTTAAAATGCCAAATTTATAGGTATCTTCAAGATCTTTCCAACAAATCTTATATCACCTTATTCTGAAGTCGGACATGAATGTTATGGAAAAAATACCGAAAGTTGTTTTCCTAGTCAGACTAGTTTCCTGGTTCGGGTCAAACAGGTTTGTTTTGGGTTTGCCTCTATAAATACCTATGTTTTTTTATAAAAATTCCTCTCTTTTATCATATCTATGAACCCTAGCAACCACCCTCTCCACTCAAAAACCCTAGATATTTTTCTTTTGAATTTTGAGAGCTTTGTGAAGCACAATACCGACACGAGGGCGAGATCTTCGACGTGTGATAAGGGAGAATGGGTTATTTGTGCTCGTAGATTACTTGTTGTTTATTTTAGAGGCTTAGAATGATGTTTGACGTAGGATTATCTTCATCCAAACTCATTCCCATAGTTAAATAACTAGTTTAGATGTTTAATATGTGTTTTCATGTTTAAATCTTATTTAGATGTTTAATATGTGTTTTCATGTTTAAATCTTAACTTGTGATGTTAAAAATCAGATTTCTTTTTGATGTTAAAACTTAAATTCATGTTTAAATCTTAACTTGTGATGTTAAAAATCAGATTTCTTTTTGATGTTAAAACTTAAACCAATACTAGATTAGTAATCTTTTTTACTGTTTATGATAGTATCATGATCACGATTATTAGGGTTATTCATAATTTCGTTTATATGTGAGAAATTTAAGAGATGTACTAAATATATATTTTCTGTAGAAAACTATAGCACTTATATAATCTTTAACTGAGATTTTGAGATAGAATATAAACTCAAAATTTAACCAAATTAGTTCCAAATGAAATCTATATGTATCTAGTTTCTAAAAAAGAAAACCAAACTTAAAAATAGTTGGTATAGAGAAAGATATAGTCTTTTTATTAATGACATGTCCTGCAGAAGAATTGCTGCACGTGTATGAAGTTCAATAAAAACCTGGGTATTGTAATGAACTCCAAATTGAGCTAAACTAGTGTTAAATTACATATATATGAATCTAGTTTCTAAAACAGAAAACCATTCTTAAAAAGAGTTTATATAGAGAAAGATATGTTCTTTTTACTAATAACATGTCCTACAGAAAAACTGTTGCACATGTATAATGTTTAACTGGAGATTTGGGATAACAAATAAACTCCAAACAGAACCAAACTTATGCTTATTAAAAGATGTATGAATCTAGCTTTTAAAATAGAAAACCATTTCTAAAAATAGTTTTCCTATAGAAAGATATGCTTGTTTTACTAACAGAATTCCCGTCTGTTTTCTTGTTAGTTTTGTGGAGCTGTGTTGCGCTGTTTTGAGATGCATTCGTGGAGTTTTGAGCCGCTTGATATTATACATATAGTCATAAATATGTTGTGTTATGCATTTGAGAATCCCAAGGGGATTATGATGAGTTTTTATTTGATTATATTTGAATTAGATATCGTTCATACACATGTTTGATGTCGTTGATGAGCACAGCTCAGTACTATATGGGATAGTACGTCGACATACTAGATATACATAGTTTATACATGAGGTGGATATCGTTGATAAGCTTAGTTCAATACTATATGAGGTAGTGCGTCGATATTCCACATGTACAGGCTATTAAGTCGGATTTTAGGAGGCTTGATCTAGCCGTCCGTCCCGCACTAGGGTGCGATGAGGCTCGTGAGCCGTATTTCTAGGATACATATTTGGTAGTCCGTCCCACACTCATATTACTCACTAAGATCGATATGAGACTAATGAGTCGTGTACACAGTTCAGTATACCTACATGGTAGTCCATTGCACTGAGACAATTACTTGATAGCTTAAGTGTGACAGATATAGGTTATGGATACGACCTATCACTAAACTATATGACCGAGATACGTTACTTTTGAAAGTATGCAAAATTATGTATTGGTATTTTATTCTATCTCCCCAGTGATAGTGGAAGATATTATAAATACGATGTGTTGATGTCTTATTTCTTTTACTGTCTTTTTTACTTCTTAGTTGGGATCAATGATTAGAGATTCATAACTTAAAACATATGGTATATATATGAGGGTTTTCTTATTTGGATTATTTCGCTCGACGTACCAGTCTTGTGTTGTAGATTTTCCAATTGTTGGTTTTATTAGATTGTCTTTTCTTAGTTTGGTATTAATTTTTAGATATCTAAAATTTGAGTCTTATGGTATATACATGAGGGTTTCCTTATTTGGATTATTTCGCTCGAAGTACTACGTCTCGTGTTGTAGGTTTTTAAATGTTAATTCTACTTAAATACAGGGAAAATGAATCTAGGTAGACTATGCTTAATAGATAGAGCCTTCATTCCATCTAGCAGCCCTTCCCCTGGGGGCAGATGGAGGTAATCTTGCTATAACGCTCTGATGCTCTTGTTGTTGTTCTTTTTCTTTTAAATTACTTTTCAGGTAGTTCGAAGTTTCGGAGAGCCGCAGGGTGATGGAGTTCTGGCATAGTCGTCGTCACGTATTTTTACTTGTAAAGACTCCACTATAGTTTTAAGTTTTATCCAGACATTAGAGTTTCATTTTCATATTGTAAAGGCAGTGTGCCTTAGTACGATTTTTTTAGTTGATTCATGTTAAGATATTTTTATTATTTAGATATCAGATGTATTATAGTTGAGACATGATTCTTTTTATTTATGAGATATCTCTTCTATATCATGTCTATTACATTTATTCTCTTTATTTTGCATGTTTTGTACCTGCACTTCTATTTGGTTCCACTAGAGGATATTGCTGTGATTGGTGAAACGTGTTTGTGCACAATGTGTGTGCATGACAGGTTTGACATCTCTGGTTTTACCTTGGATTGCAGCCTTGTGTGAATCCATGGGCATTATATTTGGTATCAGAGCTCTAGTTCCAGCATCCTAGGATCATTCCTGTGTCGAGTCGTGGGGCTAGGATAGAGTTTCCTAGGAATCATGTATAGAGTATGCTAGGAATTCCTAGAATGAGTGAGGACGTTATATACGTATATTCAAAAGTTACAAAAAAAAATTTGTGATAGCTACCTTACTTTGATTGAAAAGTAATTGTATGAATGATAAGTGATGCAATTTTTTTCCTATTGGTATATGTTATGTTATTTATGATTGGGATCTCACTTACTGTGTCAAATAAGCTCTCCTCTTGGTATTATAAACATTAGAACGAGGATGTGATCGAGGTAAAGCTTGTACCCGGAGAGCTGGGCAAGTAGAGCCCGGGCTACAGCAGGCTTCACAGTATCTGATGGACTTGGTAACATCGATTGCAGAAAAAGATACTAGCAACACTCGAGGAGTGAGTAACAAGCCATATTTCACTCTCTGAAGTTCCACCACCAGTTATATTAGCCGTACCTATTAAAGAGATAGTACCGAAGGTTTCACCATCACCACATCCAGCTGTTAATAGAGCCACAAAGCAAGAAGCTTGGCTCAGTAAGATTGAGGAAGATATTAGAAGTTGGGAGCATAGAAATTTTAGGGCACATCGGATTCTATTACAACCTATAAATGGAGGAAATATGTGGGAAATACTTTTAGATTTACTTAACGTCGACTCAGTACTTAGGCAAAGGTTAGCCATATTCGGTTTAAAGGACGATGCTGGAGGATAGCATCGACTTTAGTTTACGCCGGAGCAGCGAATGTCAATTACATAGGAGGATTTCACCTACTATTTCGATTAGCAGCTAGAACTTGTCCGATTGGAGTAGGGAGACATATCGATAGTAATTTTGGGTACAGGACTGTCCAGAGACAAGGACAAGAATAAGAGACTTTTTACAAGACTTAGAAGACCCAAGCAGTAGGGTAAGAAATTACCACCAGCAATAGAGATAGTATAAGAAGGGAGCAAAGCATGATTCGAGAGCGTCGCAGCAGCGCAGGATCCAGGGTTCATGTTTCAACTACAATAAGATCGAACATAATGCTAAGAATTGTTGCAATCCACTAGTAGGAGGCCAGCAAGGCAGAGGCTAGTAGCAGGGACGTGAACACGGGCAGCAGCAGAACAATAGTCAAGGTCAGTAGTCATAGGGCCGCAGTTACGACCAGCAGCAGAGAATCGAGGCACCACCTATCATTCCGAGGACCAAGGGGCCAGTAGGCCAGATGCACGCTATCTAGGAGATTCCTGAGGGATAAATAGTCCCATAAATTCTACTATCAGTAGCATAACAGTCGTCAGCCACCGATAGAGTTTATGCAATCGCACCGCGTGATCATGGTGCGAGTGGAGCTTTTTCTTAGTGATTATTCCTTTCCAGCTCGGATCTTATTCGATTCAGGAGCTTCTCATTCTTTATCTCTTATACATTCATGGATAGGTTTCAGCTAGTTATACATCCTTTAGTATATCGTTATCCGTTTCTACTCCTTTAGGGGAGGTGTTCCTATTAGGGAGTGTCCATAGGAGATGTGTCATCAGTCTAGATGAGTCCGAGTTTATCATAAATGTAATCGTTTTGCGGATGTCGATGTTTAACATCATTCTCAGTATGGATTGGCTATCATCCAACCATGTTTTATGTTAGTGTAGACTATTTTGCTAAAACAGTCAGCTTACGAGCATCCAATGGGTCTGAGCTGATAGTAGCGACCTCACAGGGCAACCAGTTTGCGGAGTCATTTTTGGCATACATCGAGGAGGTGATGTTGAGGGATTACGGTGCTGATTTGTGTGAGACTAGAGTTGACTCAGATTATCAGGATGTCATTCAGGACATACCTGGGTTACCTCCTGTGAGAGAGGTTGAGTTCTACATTGAGTTGCAGCCAAGCACAGCACCTATATCCCGAGCACCCTATCGCATGACACCTGCTAAAATGAGGGAGCTACAGACTTAGTTAGATAAGCTTTTGTCTCAGTGATTTATTTGTCGAAGTCATTCTCCGTGGGGAGCGTCGGTCCTTTTCATGAAGAAGAAGGATGGTAGCATGCGCTTATGTATAGATTATCATGAGTTGAACAAAGTCACCATTCGAAATAGGTATCCACTACCGATTATTGATGACTTGTTCGACCAGCTACAGGGAGTACAACATTTCTCTAAAATTGATCTTCGTTCTGGCTATCATCAATCATGGGTTCGGGAGATGGATATTTCTAAGACCGCCTTTCTGATTCGATATGGGTCTTTTGAGTTTCTCGTCATGCTATTTGACCTGACCAATGCACCCGTAGTATTCATGGATTTAATGAACTGGGTTTTCGTCCATACTTAGACTAGTTCGTAATTATTTTTATTGATGACATCCTTATATATTCGAGATCAGAGACAGAGCACGAGCAGCATCTTCGTTTGGCATTGTAGATATTGCGAGAGTATCAGTTGTACGTTAAATTCAGCAAGTGTGAGTTTTGGCTTTCTGAAGTCGGATTTTTGGGCCATGTTATTAGCCATGAGGGTATTGCAGTAGACCTAGCTAAGGTGGAGGTCGTACTATATTGGGAACCACCAAAGACGGTTATAGAGATTCGTAGTTTCCTAGGATTAGCAGGCTATTATAGAAAGTTCATTCAGGACTTCTCGAAGATTGCAATGCCGCTTACACGCCTTACGAAGTAGGGTGTACAGTTTATTTAGGGCACGGAGTGCCAGGTGACCTTTGAAACTTTGAAGACTAAGTTGACTATAATGCCAGTATTGGTTATTCCGAGCAGTGATAAGACCTTTGTCGTCTACACGAATGCACCATTGTCGGGTCTAGGGGTATTTTGATACAGACCCGGAGAGTAATAGAATATATTTCATGATAGTTAAGGACGCATGAGCAGGATTATCCCACACACAACTTGGAACTAGCAGCAGTGGTCTTCGCACTAAAGACATGGAGACACTATTTATACAGAGTGCAGTTAGAGCTATTTACGGACCATCAGAGTTTGAAATATCTTTTTCTCATAAGGAACTAAATCATAGACAATGACGATGGGTTGAGTTTATTAAGGGTTATGAATTTGTGATTTAGTATCATCCGAGGAAGACGGATGTTGTAGCAGACACGTTGAACCGAAAGCATCATCATAGGACTGCAGCTTTTAGGTTCTTGTTGTATTGGGATCTTCACAACCTTAGACAATTTGACTTTAGGCCAGAGATTGGTGGAAATAGTATACTTTTAGGGGCTATGTCAATGCAGTCATCTTAGAGTGATAGAGTGGTCAGAGCTCGCCAGAGGACTCTTGGATTCATACTTGAAAGGGGGAGATTTTCAAAGAACCAAAATTTAATTAGACCGTTGGAGTAGATGGAGGCATTTGAATGAATGGCCGATTAGTTATGCCAACTAGTGCAGAGCTAAAGAAGAAGTTGCTTGATGAGGTGCATCGTTCTAGGTACACAGTACATCCAGACACAACAAAAATATACAATGACCTGAAGAGACACTTTTGGTGGAGCGTCACGCGTAAAGAGATCATAGAGTATGTAGCTAAATGTTTTACCTGCCAGCAAGTGAAGGCAAAACATCAGAGACCCTACAGCCTTCATCTATTCCGGAGTGGAAGTGGGCAGATATTTATATAGACTTTATTGTAGGATTACCAAGAACGAAGAAGGGGAATGATTCAATTTGGGTAATAGTGGATCGGTTGACGAAGTCAGCACATTTCATACCAGTAAAAACGACCATTGGAGTTCCAGGTTGAGGACTATGTATTGTTAAAAATATCGCCAATGAAGGGAGTTCAGCGGTTTGGTAGATGGGGGAAGCTTTCCCTGAGGTATATTGGTCCATTCAGGAGAGTGGAGCGCTTTGGAGCCGTTTCATATCAGCTAGATCTTTCGGCATCGATGTCGAGTATACATGATGTCTTCCATGTTTCGATACTTAAGAAGCATCTATATGACGAGGAGTAGCAGCGAGTGTTAGACATGCCAGAGGTTGAGATTCTTGATGATATGACTATTATTACTTGTCCTGTGTGTATTCTTGCCAAGGAAGACAAGAGACTTAGAAACAAAGTGATATCTTTAGTTAAAGTTCAATGGAATAAGAAAGGAACTGAGAAAGTTTCTTGGGACGCGATGAGGATATGCGTCACAGCGACTTGTACCTATTTACTTGCACCTATCTGAGCAAGTAAATTGTTTGGATTTTTCATCCGACATACTTGTTCTGCTTAGTTAGGTGTTAAGTGGGAGTATTTGCATTCTAGGTTGTTAAATATAGATATCGAGGAAGATTCTTGGGAGTGCGAAGACGTTATGCATCGTGACTACCCGCACCTATTTGAATAAGTAAGTTGATTAATTTTGATTAGTGTTCATGATTACCATATAGTCATATTTATATTTAACGCTAGAATGGGGGTGTTAACACTTAACTTCTAATCATTCGGAACACACGGTATATATATGGAGGGTTCCTTGTTTAGATTTTTTGCCCGACGTACTAGTTCCGTTTAGTTAGGGGTTAAGTGGGAATATTCGTATTCTAGATTATTAAGTGTAGATATTATAATATTTTATATCTGAAGATTTATGGTAATGTATTATTAATCTCTAAGATACATTTGCGGAATTTCGGGGACGAAATTCTTTTAAAGGGGAAAGAATGTAAAACCCTAAAAATTTGAATATTTTATAATAAATAATAATAAATGTGTTATACTATGATAAATAATATTTATTAATGTTTGAGTATACTAGGAATTGATTTGAGATCAATTCAATGTATATTTGTGAATATAGAAGTGATATCATGCACACGTGCACGGGCCTGAATTTGGGAAAAACGACCAGTTGAAAGTATATGTATTTTACATACCGACTTAGTTAGAATCTGGAAACACTTATAAGACCAAAGTTGTGGGTATCTTCAAAATCTTTCTAAAAAATCTTATATCACCTTATTCCGAGGTTGGACGTGAATGTTATGGCCAAAATACTGAAGGTTATTTTCCTAGTCAGACAAGGTTTCCTGGTTCGGGTCAAACATGTTTGTTTCAGGTTTGCCTCTATAAATACCTATATTTTTCATGAAAATTCCTTTCTTTTATCATATCTATGAACCCTAGCAGCCACACACTCCCCTCAAAAACCCTAGATCTTTTTCTTCTGAATTTTGAGAGCTTTGTGAAGCATAATACCGACACGAGGGCGAGATCTTCAATGTGTGACAAGAGAGAACGGGTTGTTTATGCTTGTGGATTGCTTGATATTTATTTCAGAGGCTTAGAACGACGTTTGAGGCAAGATTATCTTCATCCAAACCCATCCCCATAGTTAAATAACTAGTTTAGATATTTAATATATGTTTTCATGTTTAAATCTTAACTTGTGATGCTAAAAATCAGATTTCTTTTTGATATTAAAACTTAAACCAATACTATATTAGTAATATTTTATTATTGTTTATGATAGTATCATGATCATGATCATTAGAGTTATTCATAATTTCGTTTATATATAAGAAATTTAAGAGATGTACTAAATATATATTTCCTGCAGCAAATTGTAGCACTTGTATAATATTTAACTAAGATTTTAAGATAGCAAATAAACTCAAAATTTAACTAAATTAGTTCCAAATGAAATCTATATGTATCTAATTTCTAAACATAAAATCAATCTTAAAAATAGTTGGTATAGAGAAAGATATAGTCTTTTTATTAATAACATGTTGTTGAGAAGAACTGCTGCACGTGTATGAAGTTAAACAGAAAACTGGGCGTAGTAATGAACTCCAAATTGAGCTAAACTAGTGTCAAATTACATATATGTGAATCTAGTTTCTATAACAGAAAACCATTCTTAAACAGAGTTTATATAGAGAAAGATGTGTACTTTTTACTAACAATATGTCCTGCAGAAAAACTGCTGCATATGTATAATATTTAACTGAAGATTTGGGATAACAAATGAATACCAAACTGAACCAAACTTATTCTAATTGAAATATGTGTGAATCTAGTTTTCAAAAAAGAAAACCATTTCTAAAAATAGTTTTCCTAGAGAAAGATATACTGATTTTACTAACAGAAGTCCCGTCTATTTTCTTGCTCATTTTGTGGAGCTGTGTTGCGGCGTTTTGAGATGCGTTTGTGGAGTTTTAAGCTGCTATATGTTACACGTATAGTCATGAATATGTTGTGTTACATATTTGAGAATCCTAAGGGGATTATGATAAGTTTTGATTTGATCATATTCGAATTAGATATCGTTCATACATATGTTAGATGTCGTTGATGAGTACAGCTCAGTACTATATGAGATAGTGCATCGATATACCAGATATACACAGTTTATACATGAGGTGGATATCATTAATAAGCTCAGTTCAGTACTACATGAGGTAGTGCGTCGATATTCCACATGTACAGGCTATTGAGTCGGAAATTAGGAGGCTTGATCTAGCCGTCCGTCCCGCACTAGGGTGCGATGAGGCTCGTCAGTCGTATTTTTAGGATGCCTATTTGGTAGTCCATCCTGTACTCATGTTATAAACTAAGATCGCGATGAGACTAATGAGCCGTGTACACAGTTTAGGATAGCTACAGGATAGTCCATTACACTAAGATAATTACTTGATAGCCTAAGTGTGGCAGATGTAGGTTATGGATACGACCTGTCACTGAACTATATGACCGAGATACGTTACTTTTAAAAGTATACATAATTATGTGTTGGTATTTTATTCTATCTACCTAGTGATAGCGGAAGATATTATAAATACGATATTCTATCTCCCCAGTGATAGTGGAAGATATTATAAATACGATGTGTTGATGTCTTATTTATTTTACTGCCTTCTTTACTTCTTAGTTGGGATCAATGATTAGAGATTCACAACTTGAGACATAAGGTATATATATGAATGTTTCCTTGTTTGGATTATTTTTCTCAACGTACCTGTCTCGTGTTGTGGATTTTTTAATTTTTGGTTTCATTAGATTGTCTTTTCTTAGTTCGGTATTAATGTTTAGATATTTACAATTAGAGGTTTATGGTATATACATGAGGGTTTCCTTGTTTGGATTATTTCGCTCGACGTAATACGTCTCGTGTTATAAGTTTCTAAATGTTAATCCCACTTAGATACGGGGAAAATGAATCTAGATAGACTATACTTAATAGATAGAGCATTCACTTCATCTAGCAGCCCTTCCCCTGGGGACGGATGGAGGTAATCTTGCTGTAGCGCTCTGATGATCTTGTTGTTGTTCTTTTTCTTTTAAATTACTTTTTAGGTAGTTCGGAGTTTCGGAGAGCCGCATGGTGATGGAGTTCTGGCATGGTCGCCGTCGCGTATTTTTACTTGTAGAGACTTCACTGTAGTTTTGAGTTTTCTCCTGATATTAGAGTTTTATTTTCATATTATAAAGGCAGTGCACCTTAGTACAATTTTTTTTAGTTGATTCATGTTGAGATATTTTCATTATTCAGATATCAGATGTATTATAGTTGAGACATGATTCTTTTTATTTATAAGATATCTCTTCTATATCATGTCTATTATATTTATTCCCTTTGTTTTGCATGTTTTATAACTGCACTTCTATTTGGTTCCACTAGAGGATATTGCTGTGATTGGTGAAACATGTTTATGCACAGTGTGGGTGCATGTCAGGTTTGACATCTCTGGTTTTGGCCTTATGAGCCAAATTGTTACCCGACCCATTGAGAACTAATCTGGTTGTAGGGAATATCTCATGTTCTATGGGATATTCTCTGTTGGCGATCGGGTCTTACGTACAGAAAAATAAAGAGGAGAACGTGGGATATTGAGAGATATCAGGACGGTTATTTTAGGGACGGAGGGGGGATTGAACGCCCATAAATAGAGAGGAGTTCCTCTCCTCTAAAACACACAACTGAGAAATCTCCACTGGAGTCCCCAAATACAATCTGATATTATTCCTTCATAAATCATCATATTTTGAAATTTCTCCCCCAAATCGATGTCATCTTCACCAAAGAGCATTGTCCACACAAGAGAGCATCGATCTTTTGCTCATTCATTAGGGTTTCGAGGGGGTTTTTTCCTTAAATTAGAGGGTTGGAGAGAGGGGATTGAGGGGAGGTGAGATTAAGATTTAGGAGAGGATTGGGGGGTCCCTTAAATTGGGGAGAAAGAGAGGGAGGATTGAAGGGACATGAGGTTAGGGTTTAGCGAATTGGAATGTTAGGGTTTGGAAATTGGGCTAGGGTTTGGAAATTTGAGGTTAGGGTTTTTTTTCTTGAATTAGAGGGTGAAAGAGAGAGAGAATTGAGGGACTAGTACCAAAATACGAAAGATTTGGGGGACTAATATTAAAAAACCTATATTTTAGTAATAAATTAAGGCAAACGTGCTCTGCACGTGCTACAGTTGCAGGTAAAATCGGCATTTCACGTGTTTTTTGAGGTGAAAATATGATTAGATGTGACATGTGAAGGATGTAGGCAATTTAAGGTGGTTTCTGTCAAAAAATAAAATACATATAGGTGGTAAGTATCATTTTACTAAAAGTTAATGTGGTTATTATGTAAAAACCCCAATAATATTATATTCCACTTGAAAGCATGAATAGTTAAGGTTTTCCCATGGAGTCACTTCCTTTGATGATGCTCTGATACAGACCAGGATTTATATAACAATAAAAATTAAAGATGTTTATTAGCTAGTCATTTTTCTTTCATTTTAGATATGTTACAAATTCACTTTAAATAAATGTTATTATATTAAAACATTGACATATTCATCACTATTCACTTAAATAAGCACAATATAAGGCAAAGGATATTCTCCTAGGCAAAGAATTGTAAAAGATAAAATATTGGTTAATTTAAAGTTAAAGAAACAAAAGAAAAAGAAAAAGAAAAGAAAACAACTATATTGTTATGGTAAGTTTAATTAATAAATTCCCCTAACATGTGAAATACATATTCACCTTCAATTATGCTAAGCAGAATAATTGCCCAAATTAAAGTTGATCATACAAATTGTAAACTTTGAGCTCTTCTTGGTCCGGAATATATTGCAATTTCGCAATAGATTTGAAGCAAAGACCATGAATAAATATTAGACAATATGTAAATGAACTCTTACAAAAGGAATATTAATTAGAAACTTCACTAGGAAAGGTTCCTCCATGAAAATTCCAAGGAGATGGTACGAGAAAAAGATGTTGTAGGTGTTTTTATTATGATAGGTAATTGGTTGTGTGATCATAGGTTGAGGATGAAGAGGACTATAAGGAAAGAGATGTTATGGAACTATGGCAGTTACATTTGAGGGAAATGAGAGGGTTATTGATTAGGTGTTTTTATTATTATAGGTAATTGGTTATTGTTATGGTATTTCCAATCATCTAAATGCAACCCTTTGCTAGCAACAGATAGGTGTACATCTGTATACAATGCCCCAATCATGTTGGCGGCCAAAGACCAGCAAGGACGACACCTCAGCCGACTCATCGAGTCGACATTCCCTCATATCGACTCAAAAGGCTATATTTGTCGCCCCTTTGTCAAAGACGACTCACAACGAGTCCAGTCAACCAACTATCGACGTCTTACCAATGACGACTCAAAAGGCGTTACTTCTCAACGAAGTTAGAAAACAACTTCAACCTCGAGCCTCTCCTACTGACAACGTGTCAGTATCGCATTTAATATTTTTCAGGCACCATCATCCCTCTAGCATCGATAGTCTTCATGACTCATTGGACCACGTCAGCACCATCATACCTCCGATCACTTTCCATTTAATGCTGACGTGATCTCTCCTCCAGTCACCAGCCGACACCTATAAAGTGAGTGCTGATACAGCCGCCAGCCCACATTCTTTACCACCATCATGTGCTTGGCTACAATGATGGTTATGCCCCTTCGGTATTGCTATAATTACAGGTACTATTCTCAGATAATAAGGGGGATCAATCAATATTTTTTGGAATAAAGACTCTTCTAAGCCATTTGCAGGCTAATTTCCCAAGCAATATCTTGCCAATTATACTGCACATGCAAGAACTCTCACAGTTCTTTATTTTTCTCACTCAAGCTTACTAGTTGACTTGATCATCAAAGGAGCCACAGGGGAACCAGTCTCCGTTCTCTCACGTGTTTCTACATGTGTAGGCTTTTCAGCAACCCAACTCAGAACCGAATATTCGGGAAAGGAAGTGACTCCTCATCAACTTCACCCCTATCCTACCATGGATATTAGTGACTGTGTTATCATTTAACATCAACGGTTTGGCACCCACCATGAGGTCCCGTTTTCTTTTTTAAGAAAACATGTTTGGTTCTGAAGATAGGGCCGATCAGTTTTACCCTGAACAGCACCGAAGTTATGTTATTCAAGCTAAGCAGGGTTCAGATTTGGCTAAGAGGAATCCGTGCAATTGTATTCCTCTATAGCATTAGCAACCGTTTTAGGAGTATTTACCAGCTAGCCATCTATAGAATGGAGGAGTTCTCATAGCCCTCAAAGCTTCTTCATGGTAAGATGAGCATCACATATTTTTAGAGAGAACAACTCCAGCTCCTTGATTGCCAAATCTACAGTTCAAGAATTCAACCGGGGAGAATCTATTCAAGCTAGCTCATGGCGTTGAAGCAGTCACTCTAGTCGAAGTAGGCATGCCAACCATCCGACTACAACACTTCGATGAGGACGTAAACTCGGTAGGGCTTCGGATCGGGCTAGATCTCCTCGTCAAGACCCGAGAGAAAGCGCTCCAGACCCAGGTCACCAATCAGCAACGAATCGCCCGCTACTACAAATAGCAAGATCCGACCAAGGAGATTTTGTGTTGGCGACCTAGTCCTCCGCAATCCTGATTTCGACAAAGACACACAGAGAAGCAAACTAGCCCCCAACTAGGAAGGCCCACAGACGGTCCTAGAAGAGTTGTGACCATGCACCTATCGACTAAGGGCCCCAGACGGGAGAGTCTTGCAACATCCTTGGAACATTGAGCACTTGAGGAGATATTTTTAATAAATTTTGTATAGTTTCCTTCATTATAAATAAAATTTTATCAAAATTAACTCCTGTCTCGCACCCTCATGGTGCCTAATCTATGCAGGAATCCTAAGCCCTTAGTGCATTCTCAGGGTAAACCCAAGGCACCCTCACCATATGGTCGACTGCCACATTCACCTCTTGACCATTATAGCTATATTGAAGCTCTAGGTATCTACGTAAGTCCTTGGCACCCAACCTTCAGGTTGTCATTACTGTTTTGCCACTAAGGTGGCTCTCAATAGGGTGAAAGATCTAGATGTCCTCGGTAAAACCTAGACACTCGACCTTAAGGTTGAGTCCTAAGCCCTTGGTGTCTTCTCAGGGTAAACCTAAGGCATCCTCATCATATGATCGACTCCAACATTCACCCCTCGACCACCATGGCTATATTGAAGCCCTGAGCATCTACGTAAGTCCTGGGCACCTAACCTCAGGGTTGTCATTATGCAAAATCCCTAGGTATCTACGTAAGTCCTGGGCACCCAACTTCAGGGTTGTCATTATGCCAAAGCCCTAAGCGTCTATATAAGTCCTGGGCACTCAACCTTAGGGTTGTCATTATGCCAAAGCCCCAGGCATCTACGTAAGTCCTAGACGCCTAACCTCAGGGTTGTCAATATGGCAAAGCCCGGCACCTACGTAAGTCTTAGGCATCCAACCTCAGAGTTGTCATTACGCTAAAGCCCCAGGCGTCTACGTAAGTCATGGGCACCCAACCTCAGGGTTGTCATTACGCCAAAGCCCCATGCATCTACGTAAGTCCTAGGCACCCAACCTCAGAGTTGTCACTTTGCCAAAATAACCTTAGCACCCTCAATAAGTCCAAGGCACGTGCCCTAAGCCCCTGGTGTCATCTCGAATAAACCCAAGGCATGGAGTTCATCTATTCGGTCATCTTTGGCAAAAATACTTAGGCACTTTAATTTTCTAGTCTTTGTCAGCAAAAGACCTGAACAACTCGCCCACAAGAGATGTGAAACAAGCCAGTCTTCTCGACCCCTCAACACTCGGGTGGATACAACATGGTCGACTCATAACAATCAGCACTTGTTCTCTCAGCAAATTTAGAACAAAGTTACAAAGTAAAAGGCAAGGAATAATTAGAGGCAGACTCCAGAATAAGAGTAAAGTTAATCTTTATTCCAACATTCAAAATTTATCACAAGCTTCATTACAGTATCCATGTCTATTTACAATAAGTCATGTCAATATTTACAAATGCAGAGAGACAAGAGAGTCCTAGAAGGCTACGAGAAGTCCATTCCCACTCTGGAGTCCCTGGCACGAACCCTTGGGAGCAGCTGGCGGAGGAGTCAAGTAGTCTTCTCCTTCGTTCGATTCTCCCTCATCCTCGTCGAGATCAAGCCCCCTCCAAGTGCTTCCACCTCAACCAGCTCGTTTAGACACTTAGTCACAATAGGAAGATAGTGGAAGCGGTCGGACTGGTCCTCATCTCGGTTAGGAGCTACCTTGAAAGATAGTCATACTCTGCCTTGCAGGCGATCACCACTTCAGTTTTCCCAGTTAAGCTTTGGCGATACTTCTCGATGATCTCATGACAGTGAGCTTCGGGCTTAATTTGAGCCTTCTTGCTTTGAACTACTGAAAGCGACTCCCGCAAGTGGGCAACCTCCTCTTAGAGGGAGAAATTTTCAAAACCAACCTTTTTGTAAAAATATTCCCCAAAAACGACCTGTTTTAACTTTAATTACCAAAACCAACCTAGTTTCAGCCTCGGTTTTGACGAAAAAAGTTCCTAAACTTCATGGAAATTGAACTCCCGTGATGTTTTTACATAACAAAACTTCACGGGACTTTAACTCTCGTGAAGTTTTGTTATGTAAAAAAACTTCACGGGAGTTCAACTCCCGTGATGTTTGGAAACTTTTTTTTTTGCTAAAACCGACCCAGTTTCAGCCCAGAGGCTGAAACTAGGTCGGTTTTGGTAATTAAAGTTGAAACATATCGTTTTTTAAAAATAAGTTTCAAAAAGGGTTTGTTTTGAAAATTTATCCCCTCTTGGAGCTTAACAAGCATTGCATGCTGCTCACCGAGTTGATAACTTGCATGCACTGCCGCATCCTTCTTCATTTTAGCCAGTGCCACAGCGTGGCCCCTCTCCGGGAGAGCCTCTTCCATCCTTCTAGCCTTCCTCTAGCTCTCCTCCAGCTCCTGTCCGAGCCCGTCGACCTCCGAAGCACTTGGGGCTGGCGTCTCCGTGACTCGCTCTGAGTCGGCCTCTCTGTCAGCCCATAGGGAAGTAACTTCTCGTAGTAGCTTGAGATAAGTGGTCTAAACCAGATCTGTAAAACCCTAAAAATTTTGAGTTAATGATTGATAAATTGAATTAATATGTGATTAATTATTATAAGTGGATATTTATTAAGATAAATATTATTAAATAGTGTATGAGTACATTGAGGATCTGGAAAAAATTTTAGTCCGGTCGAGAGCAGTCCGGTCGACTGCCATGGTCGACTACGAAACCTAAAACTATTTTTCTGTTTTGACTTGGTTTCGTATATTTGAGGCCCATATTTGTTTTCCCTAATATATATACATATTGTTCACGAGTTTTTAGTATTCTAAAAAACGTAGCAGCCACCAAACACCCCTGTAAACCCTATTTTGATTTTTGAGAAAAATTAAAGGCTTTTGGAGTAGGATTTCGGTTTGTTTTGGGTTTTGGCTTGGAGATCTACCTTGAAATTTCATCTTTCACGTTTTACATCAAGTCTCAGGTGAGTTTTATCTCTACTAATCACTCTCTCCTGTTTTTAAATGATTTAATGAGTTTTTAATGTGATTTCTTGGGCCTAATTAACTAGTTTGGATATAAAAAGCAAATCTTTTGTATTATATGTATAAAGACCAGATATCTTCATGTTTAAAAGATTAAGAAAGAAATTACAGAGATGTTTTAAGATCTGAAAGGATTTAACAACATTGTTTAACTGAGTTTTGATGATTTCTTCTTCGTATCGATGTTTCGTGCATGTTTAGGGGTTTAAATATAATTTATTATGTGATTAATCATGTTTCATATGATTGATTTTTTTCCCAGAGATATAAATTTGTTGTTTACAATATTCTACACAAGTTTCACGACGAATTAAACCAGTTTAAATCACAAATACACACACAAACACAGTTTATCAAACCTACACAGAACAGGTTCTATAATCACGTCTGGTTGACCGCACCTAAGTGGCGATCGACCGCGTGCTAGACAGAGGCCTGGGCAGCTTCTGGGTCGTGGCGTAGTTGACCGCTACTTTATCGCGATCGATCGCCAGTCAGGCAAACGGCCTGTGCATGTTTTTGACTCTTGTTTCCGTTTCAAGGGATTTCTCGATCTTTTCCAGTTATGCTATGATACTTATGAGCTGTTTAACATCGGTGGTGTTTGTGAACACCAAGTATTAACACGCACACCGAGATATGTACATGTACACTTAGTTTATGATGTATTGACATGCATTATCGAGATACTTGACACACGTTGAGTTGATGAAAGTGAATTAACCTAGGATAAAATTTTGCTCATCAGTTATGGATGCTCAGTGTGGTTGTTTATCCTATAATAAGACTTCACTTGTACCACACTAGGAGTATTTGGTTGTTTTCCCATAATGAGACCTCGGTTGTACCAAATACTCGAAGGTAATCAGTGTATTTTTTGGGTTGGGCTGATGTACCTATTCACTGTTGTACGATCATCTGGAAGCATATCTAGAATAAGGAGATAAACCTATTGTCGTAGAATGATTAAGGAAGTTGAACCCACATGTCATTGTGCGAACCTTATAAGAGTATTGTTATGTTATGTAGTTAGAATAGAGAGATAAAACCTATTACCGCAGAGCGGTTGAGTATGAACCTTATAAGAGTATCGCTATTGCAAGTAGAAATGCAAACATATATATAGTTGTATTATAATCACATGTAGTTTAACCATGAGTAGGGTATACATTGGACATATGACATACATGATATGGTATATTATAATATTTGAGTTGGATAATATTTCCTTAAGATGGTGCCAGCTACCCGAGGGTAGTCTAAGATTGTTACAAATTATTTTATTATGATTGAGGGTAGAAGTTGTAATATTTCTGTTTATGATGATTGTTCATATATAGGTTTGAAGTTAGTAGTTAGTGATTCATAGCTCGAGATATATGGTATATACATGAGGGTTTCCTCGTTTGGATTATTTCGCTCGATGTACCAGTCTCGAGTTGTGGATTTCTAATTACTAATTTCATTTATTTTTTTATTCTTAGTTGAGATTGATATTTAGCGATTCATAATTTCGGATACGAAGTATATACATGAGGATTTTCTTGTTTGGATTATTTTGCTCAACGTACCCATTCTCGTGTTATGAATCTCTAAATGCCAATTTCTTTTTAATGTAGTGTTGATGACTTTATACTTATATGTACTAACCAGTATTTTTTTATATACTACTACCCCTTCCCCTTAGGGGTGGTAGAGATGATCTCGCTAGCGTTTTGACGCTCGTTGTTTGCCCTCTTTTCAGGCGGGGAGTTCAGCGCACGAAGAGTCATAGGTTAATAGTGAGATTTCTTTGACTCTTTATTTTAAGACATGGTATATTTATTATAGTTCAGAGATATTCTTATTATATTTCAATTGGGCTCATTTGTTGATCATTCTCATGCTTCTTCTGTGTATATTCTATTCTTGTACTATTTCCATTATTTGCATATTTTGTACCTTCACCTATTTGTTGATTCTACTAGAGAGATAGTGACTGTGATGGTGAAACATATCGTAGCATGGTGTTGATGCTTGGCAGGTTTGACCATCCTAGTTTCACCTTGTACTGTAGCTTTGTGTGAACCTTGAGACATCAAAGTTAGTATCAGAGCTCTAGTATCGATATCCTTAGGATCATCCCTATGTCATATTGTGGAGCTAGGATAGAATTTTCTAGGAATCATATATAGAGTCAGCTAGGAATTCCTAGTATGAGTGAGGACGTATTATATATATATATATATATATATATATATATGAGGTTTGTATTTGAACCTCTCTCTATATATATATATATATATATATATATATGCGAAAATTACCAAAAAAATTTCTATGAACTATTTGCTTGAGTATAAAGCATGTTACGGGTGATAAGTGACACAATTTTTGTATTGGTATATGTTATGATATTTATGCTTGAGATCCTATTTATAGGCTCTACTTCTAAACTTATAGATGTCGGGAAGAGGACGTGGACGTAGAGATACTCATGCTCAGGGAGATGGGTAAGATGATAGAGAGCCTGAACCACAGCAGTCTCCACAGTATTTAATGGATCTCATAGCACCTTTGGCAGCTCGACTTGTAGCGATTGAGGAACAATTAGCAAATAAGGCTCAACAAGAAGCACCCATTCGGGAGGAGACGCCCATTCGGGAGGTGACACTAGAGGAGACGCCGATAGATACACCACCACTATCAGTTGATGATGGAGCTGCTGAGCAGGAGGCTTGGCTTCGTCTGGTAGAGAGATACTAGAAGTTAAAGGCTCTAGAGTTTCATGGTTTATCGGATTTCATTGTTGCATACAAATGGAAGGAAAATGTGAGCAATATTTTGGATATGCTTAATGTGAATATTGTGCAGAAGCAAAGGCTAGCAGCTTTCAGCCTCAAGGGTGATGCAGGATGATGGTATCGGTTTCGTTTCACTCCAGAGCAGAGGATGATGATTTTGTGGGAGACTTTTATATACTTCTTTGATGAGCAGTATGTGTCGGCAGTAGCGAAAGCTGAGAAGGAGTTGGAGCTAGCCCGCTTGGAATAGGGGGGTATGTCCGTGGTGGATTTCGAGAGTAAATTTATAACACTACTTAGATTTAGATTCACAAGCATGTGGCACACCGAGGAGCGCCAGACTCAGATATTTATGATGAGGATTTGCCCAGGTTTACGTCGATATCTGGTATCACGAAGATTTCGGTCAGTGCGGGAGGTAGCGGATGCCGCCATGGCTTAGGAAACAGAGACATCTATGTTCCTTAAGGGCAAAGAAGGCAATTTTAAATCTGGACAACCCAGGGATGAAGGTAAAAATAAAGGTATGAGACCTTTTGCAGGCTCAGGAGGACCCCAGCAGCGGGGCAAGGGTCCACATCAGCAAGGTCCCAACAAGAAGGGATCCCAGCAGGATCAAAAGGCACAGCAACGCAGGTTTCAGAGGACTTGTTACAATTGCAATAAATTTGGACACCGAGCATATGAGTGTCACAGCGCACCATTAGCAGGCCAGCAAGGCAAGAATAAGAACTAGCATCAGCAAAATCATGCTCAAGGTTGAGGACAGGACCAACCATTGAGGATTGAGGCACCGCCTGTAGTCCCGAGGATTGAGGGAAAGGTGCGAACTATTCAGGAGATCCAGCAGGGACATATAGTCTCATACGTCCCAGGCGATGCAGTGCAGTAGCCTACGACTACTGGTAGAGTATATGTAGTTATTCCTCACGACCATGGTGCGAGCGGGATCGTGGTGGAAGGTACGTTCCTTGTGAACTCCTTTCCAGTTCGTATTCTTTTTTATTCTAGCGCTTGGCATTCTTTCATCTCCTATAATTTTATGAGTACTTCAGCTTGTAGCACAGCCTTTAGATATTCCGTTATATGTATCTACTTCTTTAGGAGAGGTGTCTCTCTTAGAATGTATTTGTAGGAGATGCATTATCTGCTTAGATTAGTCTAAGTCCATAGTTGATTTATCTATTTAGCATTCAAGCTTATATAATATTTTGGTATGGATTGGTTACTTTCTTACCACGTTAGTATCGACTATTGGTGAAGACAGTCTTTTTGTGAGCATTTAATAGATTTGTATAGTGTGTAGCAACCTCATAGAGTAACCAGAATACAGAGTCATTTCTAGCATACGTCGAGGAGGTGATGAGGCGGGATCGGGGTGCAGATTTAAGTGAGACATGAGTGGTCTCCGAGTATCATGATGTCTTGCAGGACATATTAGGTTTACCTCCAGTGAGAGAGATCGAGTTTTACATTGAGTTATAGTTAGGCACCACACCAATACCCCTAGCACCTTATCGTATAATACCTGTTGAGATAAAGAAGCTTTAGATCCAGTTAGATATCTGCTATAGAGGATTTATGATCGGTAGAGCGTGGCTGGGCGTAGTTTCTCGAAGATTAATTTTTGTTCTAGTTATCAATTGTTACGAATTAGGGAGATCGATATCCCCAAGACCTTTCTTACTCGATATGAGTCTTTCGAGTTTCTTGTCATGTCGTTTGGACTGACCATTGCACTTACGTTATTTATAGGATTGATGAATCGGATTTTCTATCCATACTTGGACCAATTCGTTATAGTATTCGTCGATGATATTCCTATCTATTCGGGATCGGAGGCCGAGCATGAACAGCATTTGAGGTTAGCATTGCATATGTTGCGGGAACACCCGCTATATACTATTTTTTTAGCAAGTATGAATTCTAGTTACCTAAGATCTGAATTTTGGAACATGTTATCAGCTGAGAGGGCATCGCAGTAAAATCCAGCTAAGGTGTAGATCGTTTCAGAGATTCATAACTTCTTAGTTAGCTGAGAGGGCATCGCAGTAAAATCCAGCTAAGGTGTAGATCGTTTCAGAGATTCATAACTTCTTAGTTTTGGACCGGCTATTATAGAAAGATACTGATCGTTTCAGAGATTCATAACTTCTTAGTTTTGGACCGGCTATTATAGAAAGATACTTCAAGATTTTTGAAGATTTTGACGTTACTTTCACGCCTTACGAAGAAGGGTGTACAATTCATTTGAAGCATAGAGTGTCAGAAAACATTTGAAGGTTAAATTAATTACAGTACCAGTGAAGGTTATTCTGATTAGTGATAAAAATTTTGATTTGTTTACACGTATGTGAATGTATCGGGTCCTAGAGGTGTTTTGATGCAGACCTAGAGAGGAAAGATTTGTATTTTTAAATAATTGAGGACTCATGAGAAAAATTATCCCATATATAGTTTGGAGATAGCAGCATTGGTTTTCGCATTGAAGAAATTAAGATATTATTTATATGGAGTACAAACGAAACTATATACGAATTATCAGAGCTTGGAAGTACCTTCTTCCCAGAAGAAATTTAACCAGAGGCAGTGGCAAAGAGTCGAGTTTATTAAAGATTTTGAGTTTGCAATTTAGTATCCTTAAGAAAAGACGAGTGTTGTCGCAGACGCGTTGAGTATAAAGCGTTGATGTGAATATACAGTTTTGAAGTGTTTAATATTTATTGTATTGAGAACTTTACACTCTCAGCCATATTAGCTTTAGACAGGAGATTAGCAGAAACAACATTTTCTTAGGAGCTTTATTAGTGAAGTCATCTTAGAGTTATGGAAAGATCATTACCAAGTTAAGAGATTCTTAGATCAAAAACCCGAAAGAAGGAAGCTTCTATAGAGACTAAAGCAAAATGAACCATCGAAACCGACGGTGGTTTCCAAATTACGGGTCGTCTAGTGATGCTAGGATATCCATAACTTAAGAAGGATTTGATGAGGCATATTGTACTAAGTATACGGTACATTTAGACACATCGGAAATGTACAAAGACTTGAAAGGACGTGTTAACGGAGCGGCTTGCGTAAGGAGATTTTGTAGACACATCGGAAATGTACAAAGACTTGAAAGGACGTGTTAACGGAGCGGCTTGCGTAAGGAGATTTTGAAGTATGTAGCTAAATATTCTACCTATTGAAAGGACGTGTTAACGGAGCGGCTTGCGTAAGGAGATTTTGAAGTATGTAGCTAAATATTCTACCTACCAACAAGTGAAGGCAGTATGTCAGAGACCAACTGGAACCCTACAACTTTTACCCATTCCAGAGTGGAAGTGAGCAGATATTTCTATGGATTTCAGTGAAGGGATGCCAAGATCAAAGAAAGAAACATAATCTATTTGGATGATAGTTGATTAGTTGACGAAACTGATGCATTTCTTACTCTTGAAAACGACTTATACAGCGAAAATGTATGCAAAGATAATTATTTAGGAAATAGTGAAATTTCATGAAGTTCCAAAGATGATTGTATCAAACCAAGGATTAGTGTTTACTTTACACTTTTGGAGAACGTATTGCAAGCATACGATATGGATTATCAGGACAAACAAGATGATCACAACCCCATTGATGAAATTCATTTATAACAACAGTTATTGAATGTCTATTGCACCATATGAGGCGCTGTACGGGAGACCTTGTAGACTGCTTATTAGTGGGCGGAGCTGGAAGATAGTTATTACTTAGACCAAAAGTGATGAGGGCACATTAAGGGGGAATGTAATATTGATTTGAGAACATATTCTTTCCGCTCATAGTCGGCAAAAAAGTAATACAGATTAGAGGTGACAACCTCTAAAGTTTCATATAGGAAATTTTATAACAACAAAAGTATCACCGATAAAGGGCGTTCAGTGATTCAGTAGACGGGGGGAAACGTACCCCAAGATATGTTAATCCGTTCAAAAATTTTGAGCATGTTAGAGTTACATCATTTAGATTTGATTTTCCAGTATTGAGGTCGAGTATACATGATATATTTTATGTTTTAATGCTCAAAAGGCACTTGCACGATGAAGAGCAGCAGGGTGTAATTAATACACCAAGTATTGAGATTCAGGATGATTCGATTACCATAGAGATACCAGTTTGCATTACTGTTAGAGAAAACAAAAGCTTTAAAAACAAAGTGATTTCTTTAGTGAAAGTTCAATGGAATCGGCAAGGAACCGAAGAAGTTTATTGAAAGCGCAAAAAGGATATAAGTCATGACTATTAATATCTATTTGAGCAGATA
The DNA here is from genome assembly GCF_001876935.1 of Asparagus officinalis. Taxonomy (NCBI): domain Eukaryota; kingdom Viridiplantae; phylum Streptophyta; class Magnoliopsida; order Asparagales; family Asparagaceae; genus Asparagus; species Asparagus officinalis. The sequence goes on from NC_033801.1 coordinate 74,193,746, forward strand.
ATATATTGATATTAAGTATGCTTTTATGCATTAGTAATTACATTATGTTTTTATGCCACATTTATATTTAATGCTAGAATGAGGCACTAACTCTTAGCTCCTAATCACTCAGAACATATGGTATATATATGGAGGGTTCCTTGTTTGGGATTTTCACCCGACGTACTAGTTTCGTCTAATTAGGGGTTAAGTGGGAGTGCACGCATTCTAGATTGTTAAGTTTAAATGTTTACTTATATTTTATATCTGGGGGTTAATGACACGAGATGTGTACGGAAGGGTTTTCTTGTCTGGATTATCCCCTCTTACTGCTTTTCTCGTGTTATTAATCTTTAAGACACGATCATGGAATTTTGAGGATGAAATTCTTTTAAGGGGAGGTGAATGTAAAACCCCAAAATTTTTGAATTAATGATTAATAAATTGAATTAATATGTCATTAATTATTATAAATGAATATTTATTAAGATAAATATCATTAAATAGTGTATGAGTACATTAATAAGTATTTTGAGGAAAAACAAGTTTATACATGAGAATAGAACGAGTCGAATACATGCACAAAGGAAAAATCTTGAGGATCTGGAAAATTCCAGTCCGGTCGATTATCGAGTTCGATCGTAGTCCCGTCGACTACCACGGTCGACCGTGAAACCTGAAAACTATTTTTCCTATTTTGACTTGATTTTGGGTATTTGAGGTCCATATTCGTTTTCCCTAATATATATACATATTGTTCACGAGTTTTCAATATTCTAAAAACCTAGCAGCCACCAAACTCCCCTACAAACCCTATTTTGATTTTTAAGAAAGATTAAAGGCTTTTGGAGCGGGATTTCGGTTTGTTTTGGGTTCTGGCTTGGAGATCTACCTTGAAATTTCATCTTTCACGTTTTGCATCAAGTCTCAAACGAGTTTTATCTCTGCTAATCCCTCTCCCCTATTTTTAAATGATTTAATAAGTTTTTAATATGATTTCTTGGGCCTAATTAACTAGTTTAGATATAAAAAGCAAATCTTTTGTATTATATATATAAAGACCAGATCTCTTTGTGTTTAAAAGATTAAGAATGAAATTAGAGAGACGTTTTAAGATCTGAAAGTATTTAACAATGTTGTTTAACTGAGTTTTGATGATTTATTCTTCGTATCGATGTTTCGTGCATGTTTAGGGGTTTAAATATAATTTATTATGTGATTAATCATGTTTCATATGTTTGATTTTTTCCCAGATATATATATCTGATGTTTATAATATTCTACACAAGTTTTAGGACGAATTAAACTAGTTTAAATCACAAATACATGCACAAACATAGTTTATCAAACCTGCACAGAACAGGTTCTGGAATCGCGTTTGATCGACCGCGTGCCAGGCAAAGGTCTGGGCAGCTTCTGGGTTGCGACGCGATCAACCGCTGCTTTATCGCGGTCGATCGCCAGTCATGCAAATAGTCTGTACATATTTTTGACTCATGTTTCCGTTTTTGAGGGATTTTGTCGATCTTTTTCCAGTTACACTATGATACTTATGAGCTTTTTTAACATCGGTAGTGTTTGTGAACACTAGGTATTAACATGCACACCGAGATATGTGCACATACACTTAGTTTATGATGTATTGACATGCATTGTCGAGATACTTGACACATGTTGAGTTGATGAAAGTAAATTAACATAGTATAAAGTATTGCTCATTAGTTATGGATGCTCAGTGTGATTGTTTATCCCGTAATGAGACATCAGTTGTACCACACTATGAGTATTTGGTTGTTTTTCCCTTAATGAGACCTCGGTTGTACCAAATACTCGATGGTGATCGGTTTATTTTTCTAGGTTAGGCTGATGTACCTATTCACATTGTACGATCATCTAGAAGTATATTCAAAATAGGGAGATAAAACCTATTACCGTAGAATGATTAAGTAAGGAAGTTGAACCCACATGTCATTGTGCGAACCTTACAAGAGTATCGTTATTTCATGTAGCTAGAATAGGGAGATAAAACCTATTGCCATAGAGCGATTGAGTAAGAACCTTATAAGAGTATCGCTATTGCAAGTAGAGATGCAAATATATATATACAATTGTAGTATGATCCCATGTAGTTTAACCATGAGTAGGGTATACATTGGATATATGACATACTTGATATTGTATATTATAATGTTTGAGCTGGATAATATTTTCTTATGATGATGCCAGCTATCCGAGGGTAGTCTAAGATTGTGACAAATTGTTTTATTATGATTGAGGGTAGAAGTTGTAATATTTCTGTTTGTGATGATTGTTCATATATAGGTTTAAGTTAGTAGTTAGTGATTCATAGCTCGAGATATATGATATATACATGAGGGTTTTCTTATTTTGATTATTTCGCTCAACGTACCAGTCTCGAGTTATAGATTTCTAATTACTAATTTTACTTACATTTTTATTCTTAGTTGAGATTGATATTTAACGATTCATAATTTGGGATACGAGGTATATACATGAGGGTTTCCTTGTTTGGATTATTTCGCTCGACATACTCATTCTCATGTTATGAATCTCTAAATACCAATTTCTTTTTAGTATAGTGTTGATGACTTTATACTTATATGTACTAACCAGTATTTTCTTATATACTACTACCCCTTCCCCTTGGAGGCGGTAGAGATGATATCGCTAGCGCTTTGACGCTCGTTATTTTCCCTCTTTTTAGGCGGCGAGTTCAGCACACGGAGAGTCGCAGGTTGATGTGATTTCGTCTTAGATTCTCTTTCTCTCTCTCTCTCTCTCTCTCTATACAATCAAAAAGCTCTCTTTTTTCGTGTCTTGCAAACCCTAAAAACGTTTGGGGTATATATAGAGTCCTGGTAGAAACAGAATTCAAAACAGTTTAGGAAACTGTTTGACTACGTCGCGGTCGACCGTGGCGGTCGACCGTGCAAATTCTAGAGAGTTGAGTGCGGTCGACCGCGATCAGACGACAAAAGCTCCTCAGATTCTAGGGAGTTGAGCAGTCGACCGCGATCAGACCCAGTCTCTTCTCAAACTCTTGTGCATGTTCGCGGTCGACCGCCGCAGTCGACCGTGGATCTATCAGGTCGTTTCCTTCGTAGTTTTGATTCCAGCTCTCGTCTCAACTTTGGGTCTACACTTTAGACTAATATTTTCATGTACTCCTTCAGCTGAACCATTGTTTCTATTAGACATCTTCTGCTGAATCAAGCTCCAAAGTTATGAAACAAAATTTGAGCTATTTTATGCAACAATATTTTTTTTTCTTTTCTAAAATGTTTTAATTTCATGTCCAGTAGTGAAATTTGAATCTGAACTCAACTGAACCGTTGTTTCTATTAAACCTCTTCTGCTGCATCAAAACCCTAAAGCTACATAAAAAATCTCAGAAGTTCTATGCAACAATACTTTTTCTTTTCTAAAATGTTCTAATTATGTGTCTAGTAAAATTTGAACCTGAATTGTTCTGACAGTTTTAACTCATGTCATTTTTAACACTAGGCCGTCAAAGAACAAGTTTTCGGTACCTCCACCAACAGCAATATCCCAACCATGTCCGGCTTCGTTGAACAAGCCCTCACAATCTCCGACGATCTCTCCACCGCCGTCATGAAGGGCTTCAACCCTAAATCCATCCCAGTGTTCACCAAACTCTCCCAAGAATTCGCGACTTTCGACAGGTGGTTCTCCTCCCTCCCGGGCCCCACGCAGCCCAACCGCCTCTTTGTCTACTCCGCCACCTCCCACGGTGCCACGAGCCACAACAAGTGGCATCTCGCCAAAGGGTATCCCCAGAAGACGATATTCGATTCATTACATGAAGATGGGCTGGATTTCAACGTGTACTTTGAGAATGCGCCAACGACGTTGTTCTATCGGAATATGAGGAAGTTGAAGTATGTGAGGAAGTTCCACAAGTATGGGACGTTCTTGGATCATGCTAGAGATGGCAGGCTTGCTAGCTTGAGTGTGATCGAACCTAGGTAATATTTGAAAAATTCTCCTAAATACAGTTTGATCATTCTAGTCGAATTTGTATGAAATTAACTTGGACATAAGACATCACAATGATACGTAGCGTCATGTAAACATGTGCATCAAAAACTTGATGATTGTTTAACTAAGAAAATGAAAATAAGGGATTAAAGTGTCACTTTAATTTGAAATCGTAGATGAATTTTCTGTCATTTTTACAGACTTAAAGTAGGAGAAATTTTCCCCATAGCATAAAGTATAAGTGTACACTCTTTATTATAGATTTGGATCCGAAAAAGTGAAGGTATAAACTATAGAGAAATATACTTTTTAGACATCAGGTGATCTGAAAGTTCAAAAAATAATGTACGGATAATAAGTGTCGGGCTAATCCCCCGTATATAGTTCCTTGGGTATATCTGCAATTGATCCTTTTTTGTATATAGTACCCTATTTGAGTTTCATGAACGAGATTTATGCTGATGGAGAAAATTTACCAGGTATTTTGATATGAAGGGAAAACCAGCAAATGATGATCACCCATCGCATGATATCGCCAACGGGCAGAAATTAGTGAAGGAAGTGTATGAAGCCTTGAGATCTAGCCCCCAATGGAATGAGAGCCTTCTTGTTATTACGTATGATGAGCATGGAGGATTTTATGATCATGTTGTGACTCCATACACTGGAATTCCGAACCCAGACGGGATTCTGGGCCAAGATAATTTCGGGTTTGATCGATTGGGTGTTCGGGTTCCAACGATTGTGGTCTCGCCTTGGATCAAGAGAGGAACAGGTAATGAGGTGAAATATTTTGGTTTTATTTTATGTCTATTGCAAAGTTAGTCAGGCACAAGATCAGTGTATAATTGTGTCAAACGGTTTTTTTTTTATGGTATGCAAAGTATAATATTTTTCTACAAGTTTCGACATTTACAGAGTCACACTAGATTTTGAATTTCTTCTGATTAATCTACTATATGAAACTGAAGATACGCTCAAATTCAAGTAGGCCAGCAAAACTCAGACTCGGATTGCTACAAACATGCGCGAGCACGAACATACATTTAGGAAACAATGAAGAAAGAAAGGGAAACTAATAGGCCATAAATCTTTCAACTTTGAAGTTCAATTTGATGTGCACATTCTACTTAATCTCACGTTTCATGGTCCTAAAAAAGCAAATATTGATTCTGTGATATTTATGATTTTGTGCCTCAGTTGTGAACAAGCCAAAAGGACCTGCGGAAAACTCAGAGTTCGAGCACTCTTCAATACCTGCAACGATAAAGAAGATGTTCAATCTCACCTCAGGCTTCTTGACACAAAGAGATGCTTGGGCTGGGACTTTTGAAGGAGTCGTTACTGAGCTAACTTCGCCTCGAACAGACTGTCCGTGTATGTATCATCTCCATCGCCTTTTTCGTTCATCTCTCCCTCCCAAAACGGTAGAACTATTACTATTTACTGCTCTTCATAAGTTTAAAATAGCTCAGCAGTACTACCTTATGTTCACAGGATAAATTATCTACTTTAAGATTTGTATAGCTCTTTGTTTCAGCTATTTGGTGGGTTTATGAAATGCACCAAATTGAGAAAAATGATACGATCATAGTGAAAGGCTAATTGGGGATAGACCCCTACAGTATCCTCCTTAGTCTTATTTTTGTAGATAAACCCCCTGAGTATATTTGCAATTAACTGTGTAATTAACCAAAGAAGTGAATTCATGTAGCTGATTGCAAAAAATAGGATAAAGGCTCCGTTTTTCTTGGTGTTTACGGACAGAATTAAAAATAAAAACTAAATTAGTCTTGCTTAACTTCTTACAGTGGTTTTACCGGATGTTCCTCCTCTGAGGACAACTCAAGCAGATGAAGACCGTTATGTTTCAGAGTTTCAAAGTGAGATAGTCGAGTTGGCTTCTACCCTCAACGGTGATCATTCGTTGAACATTGAAAGCCTTGAAACGAAAAGGAGAATGAAAGTAAAGGAAGCCGATGGGTATGTTGATCGTGCAATCTCTAGCTTCTTTAAGGCATGTGAAGAAGCCATCAGCATGGGCTTGGAGGAATCGACGATAGTGAACTTGGAAGCATCGGATACTACGACAGGAGCTCCATGATCCAATATTTTGCTTTTACTTGCTTATAATGCATGCAGGATTTCTCTTGATTTTTATTATATTTGGTTGATGGAGTATGTCAAAATGTAGAATAGTACTCTTATGTTGTGGAGTTTTTCTACGTAGCTAGACTTCTATGTAGTTTTTCTAGTTTATGTAGAAAAGAACTAACATCGGCAATGAATGGGTGTTGCAGTCTTTTGCTTAATACACTACAGGACTGGTACTTCCAGACTGCGTTGTGTGTATGTTTTCTGTTCTTTTCTTGACCTGAGGATTAATGCTATTACCATGATGTATTGATACGCATTATTGCATTTTCTGGGAATGGGGATCATTACCATGTCTAAAGATATAGGATTCTCCCTATGAACTTGTGTTGAATTCAGGTTGTTGTGCTCAGTAGCCAAAGTTTTACGTGGATAAGAATTCAGGTGGCTGTTTTTTCGTGCTACCTCATAGATTATATCATTGCTACTAATCAGATAGAGTTTTCTCAAAAATGAGCTTGAACTCTCTGTAGAATATATTCTAATCCTCCTTTTCAATTTTGATCTGTTTTTGCTTTTTGTTGCTAGACATTTGCGGAGAGATCAAGTCTACTGAAACTGAGTGATCGTCATCAGATTCTAACGAATTTCTCTTGCAAGGAGTAATGTTATCCGAGGAACAAATTTCAACTTCATTGTCACAAGTGACCGATAACGATGCCTGTGTTTCAGTATAGCATAATAATTAGCATGTTATTGAGGTGACAAGAAAAGATTGTTGTACAATTAATACGAAGAATCAAGAAATCAATAGTAAAGCGAAAAGAAATAGGCAATCCAAAGTGATAATGGTGAATGTTATCACAACAAAAGATACTACTCAAAAAGATATTAAAGAATACAAACATGAGGAATGAAAAAGAAAAGCAATACTAAGTGTATTGACTTACATTATCAAGATATTAAAGAATACAAACATGAGGAATGAAAAAGAAAAGCAATACTAAGTGTATTGACTTACATTATCAAGATCGTCTTTCTTTTTGTAAGATTCAGCTTCATTAGTGAAATAATCTTGACCTGTCGACTCCTAATGATTTAGAAGAAAAAATTATTAATAATTATATATATATATATATATATATACGCAGATTGATACATGAAATGAATAGATATGTAGCTCTATAAAAGAAGGAAATATGTAATGTACCTGGTTCAAATCTAAGTTGTCTCTGAAAGATGCTATCGGTTTTTCATCATCAGTCATTTTAGAGACAGAAAGTACAGGCTAATTTTGATTAAGATTGAATTCTGAAACTTGTATCTTGAACAGAAATTTCTTTTTCACCAACACATCTAACTCTTGAGGAAATGAATCATCATCACCTTCCTGTGAACAATATAAAGAAGCAAAGTAAAGCTATTGAAATAAAACTTTTAATTTTTATAGAAAGGAATCAGAGTGATTACTTTTCTCAGTCGTTCCCTCAATTCGACTGCAGATTTGTGAATAACTTGTTTAGCTTCACGATCAAATAGAACAAATGATGTAGTACATGTATGGTCAATAACTAAAACCTGAACCCTGTACCTGATAAAACACACAAATTAAAATAAACCAATAAGAACTGTGATCTAAAGTGTACGTTGAAGATCTAGACATCCATTCATGAAGCATATGATGAAATATAACTTGTGAAGAAAATGACATACATACTTCCACACATACCTTGGGATAACAAATCTTGCGTTTTCATTGCACTTCTCACACCAAAATTTACCATTTTCAGCATTTACCTTCCTCTGACATTTTTTGTAGGCATTGTAAAACCAATTGTAATCTGTTTGAATTTTCTCTATAGTTGATAATGTCACACATGTCCAAACCTGAGTATCATTAAATAGTAAGAAAATAAAGTTATGAATAATTTGGTAGAAAATTATTGATTGTCTTCAGGTTAGTTATCTAGTTTGCCATTAAACCCACATTTTAAATAAGTAGTGCAATATCAATAAAGTCATTTCTTCAAAATAATTACCTCTCGTGCCTCTCGAATTTCATCAAGTGTCTTCCGTTCAGTTAATAACAAAAAATCATCCTCGATGGAATAAGCTTTTTTAGTTGGAATCTGACTAAGTTGTTGAGACGAAGAGCCTTCCACAAGTTTCAGACTTATGATAGTAAAATTAAAATAATTAGAAATAATATGAAATTACTTGTAAAATAACTAAGGAATGAGATAATTCATCATGTACCTTTTTCTTAGATCAGCAACTCATGTCGGGATTGATTAATATCTTGGACGCATATAAGGCATTTATAATAATATTTTTTACCTAAGAAATAAAGTTTTTAAATTCATGATTATGTCAATATATAAGCATAATCGACGAAATAAAAATATATCTTTTTTGAGAAATACATGTAATTGGATTTACCTCCATATGGTTTTATCTTTGCAAGCTGAATCACCATTATAATAATTTTTGAATTATCTTTCTGTACATACTGCGAAACTTGAACAGCGTAATCACCCCACAAACTGCATTGCAGTTTAATGTTGTTGTAAGCAAGAAAAAATTTAGTACGGAATGCATATACACACACTCACATGCACACACATACTTTTACTGTAAAAAATATGTAACTATATTATACATATTTGAACTCACTTGCTATTTTGGAGTTCAAGCTCCAGTAATTTTCTTTTACTTCCATTGCTCTCAACTTCTTTTACATTTCCAATAGTAATCAGTTCTCCAATGATATCTGAAAAATGTCATATAATATAAAAAATGAATAAAAAGCCCATAAGTATCAAATATATTAAAAAATAGTATTGAAATAAAAAAAACAATAAGCAAAACTTAAAATTATTTTAAAATTCTTGACTTTTTATCTTACCTATTAAGGTAGTTGAGGTGATACGATTAGCAATATATTATATCCCCAAAATCAACTAATCCAAATGAATATGAAGGTATTGTACAACTCTTGCATTCTCTAACAAAAGTAGAGTAGAGGAAGTTAATTCTATATGCGTGATCAATAGCTCTATAATTTCTAGTATTTTCTCCAACACCAAAATTCGTAATCAGATAGCAGCTGCCTTCATTCAATAGTGATTTGAATTTATCTATCAATTTATTCTTGATCGTTGCTTGAATTTTGGCTCCCTTTCATAAAAAAAGAGAAATTCATGAATGTATAATCTTAAACTATTCACATTAAAGGAAAATAATAACTGAACTGAAAAACAGATTATGAAAGAGTGAAAAACATTACCTTTTCATCCAGTAAAAGCAACTCAATAGTGTTGATTACATTCGGAATATTGACAGAGAACGTATCTGACAGAGAAGCCTATCATGGATTTAATAAATTTTACAACATGCCAACAATTTGATAGACCTATTTGTTCGCACATTCATCTCGTGGAAAAGATGAAGAAAAAGGAAACTCCTCGGTTTCCACAAAACCCAGAATGCCGGTTTGTGGCTAAGAAATCCTAGCACGTATTTTATGCAGTTGAAGCTCAGTAGCTCATGCAACAGAATAATATTCCTCGTCCAATCTCCAAAAATTTTGTGAGTGAAGAAAAGACATATTAGTATAATCACGCATATTTCAGGCGTGGATGGCTATGTTTATGAACAGAGACAAAAAACATGCACCCGCAAACACGCGCGCACACACACATGGACACACTTAACATACACTAGACAAAGCAGAGAACAGGCCTATGGAAACTTCTAAGAAAATTTATCATTATTGTAGTTCTCTATTATAATTTATAACTTTGTATAACAGGAATACACCCCCCCCAGTGTTAATACCATGAAAGGTTAAATGTAACTAATTCATCCTTTCTATAATTTCTAGACTGGCTTGCAGACATTTTAAATTAGCTAATAAACTTGGTTAATGTTTTGAATTATGCTTTAACGGCTAGGTATTTTTTTCAGACATGCCCATTTCAGTCAAGTACTACCAAATTCTCACATTTCATTATCACCAACAGTTGAGTTATGGAAGGTTGTACACATTGTCAGTATTAAAAGATTCATAATTAGTCCAGAGTCTCATAAAAGATATGTGCTCATGTCACGCTGTTTGCTGTGTGCATTACTATTGAATTTTAGCATATATGTGATCACACACATAGCGCATTAATAAGCTTATTCATCTCATATTTGTTAAGACACGATAGTCTATAAGGATATTATTCAGATATCTGGAATAATTCCTGAACCTTAAGATCTGGATGGGGATATTCAAGAATTTCACATTTGTGTCTAGACAGGCCAAGCGTCCGTATTTAGCATACACATATTGCATATATGTATGGAAGTATTGGATTCTTTGTATTTGTTGGGTTCGAGTCATGTACAACCAAGTTGTCAAATTGATACTTCTGTACAAGCAGGTGATCACACACAGGACAAGTTGTCATATTACAGTTTTAGTATTGTTGGAAGTTCCAACCAATATAAGCATATCAAAAGTGGACATGAATCCACAAAAATTGCTCATTTTTCCTCTCTATGTATTATGCACTATAGTGAATGGGTTAATTACGAAGTCGGAGAAGAAAAAATAATGATAAACTCAGCTTTATGTTTGATACTACTGGTGCACAGTCAAATTGATCAGCTAAGCGCACCATAACAAATACAAAAATTGAAAATACATCACCCAAATAAAGATAATAATGACCATAAGGCAATTCTTGTTTATTCTCTAATAATTGCATTTAAAAAAAGAATTGCATTGCTTCAACTGAGCTGTAAATATTTTTTTACATGGACACACTTAACGTAGGATAAAGTGTTTTATTATAGGATGCAATTCATTCATTCCTAGCCATGTCAACTGCATCCTGGCAACAACAACTTGCTCAGTTCGTAGCCAATGTCTAATGTGCTTTTATCTTAGATCAGTCAAGTACTACTACAACCTGTTGTAAGCAAACTCTAAATTGTTGGCGATTCTTTAGTAAATATACCATAGTTGTTACTTCTATCTTTTTGGTCTGCAGGAAACAATGAGATGGGTCAGTCTGACTAAAATCTCAGTCTGATCAAAATCAACAACACCATATAAATATCTTATGAAAGAGTTGACACAATGATCTCCTTCAGAAGTCAGATTCCCCACTTTCACATTGTCAGGTACATCCCTTGCTATCATTCTGATGTCTTGAGCTTCAGTTGTTAGATTAACAGAGACTCATCAATTATAATATTTTAAGAATGATCACCGTCAAAGAGCACATTTCCAAACAATTTAAAAAGTTTAAAATACAGGATCATGATATCATATAATTAGCATCTGTAGATCAAGAAAGCTCTTGTAAAATCAATTTATCATGCAAAAGCAGATTGATATAGATTCATACAAGACACATTGTCGGTTCTTGCTCACGCTTACTATAACCAAATTGTCACAATCAAATTTTTATCCTTAAGGTATGTCATATTGAGTACCAAAAGGCTCATCAATTTATCAAATTTCACAATATATGATAAAAATTTTGATGAAAGTAAATATGACAACATCGGTAACAGTTTTTGAGGGTTTCAGTAAACCGACCTGTCGACCGCGAGTGACGCCGACGACCTTCGCCTCCAGTGACGCCGTCGACCAATTTCAGTCTTCACCAGGGGTTTTGTTGATAGTTTTCTGTAGAAATAAGGGAGGTGGGGATGAGAATCTGAGGCTTTCTATATATGTGTATCATCCTTCGACGACGCTTGGGTGATCGAGGCATAGCACGAGTTCTCTAGGCGACGGAGTCGAACAGACGATATGGGGAGTTGAAGGTGATTTCCGAGATCCAAGGAAACGAAGAGGCGATCTTGGGAAATGAAGAACGGGAGAAAGAACCGCAATGAGTGAAAGGAGATATTGGGAATTGAAGAAAGGGTAAAACTGTGACGCCCCTGGGTTCACACAAGGCTGCAGTCTAAGGTGAAATCAAGAATGTCAAACCTGCCATACACCACACCGTGCAATAACATGTTTGACCATCACAATTAACATCTATCTAGTAGAATCAACAATAGGTGTAGGTACAAAAACAAGTAAAAGATAGTGCAAGAAGTAACTGATGAAGTGATAGTGATCACATTAATATCCCATCATCCATCATACAGAAATACATAGTCAATATCCGAATAGATAACTGAAATACTCAACAAGTCTCAAATACAAATATCCGACAAGAGGAAATAAGACACACGGCCTTTACAACTTCTAGAATAAGATTCTCAAATGTCTAAACAAAACTACAGTGGAGCTCCAAAATAAAACATAGCTAAAATAGACAGCTGAACACTAAATTGTGTCGCCATCAACCTGCAACTCTCCGGGCTCCTGGCTCGTTATCTGAAAGGGGGAGGGACAACGAGCGTCAAAGCGCTAGCGAGCAACATCACAACCAACCCCAAGGGAACAAGGCTCGTTGTATAAGAAAATACAGTTAATACATAATAGATCTAAAATCATTGATCTTACTAAAGAGGATTTTAGTATTTAGAAATTTACAACACGAGCATAGGTACGTCGAGCGAAATAATCCAAACAAGGAAACCCTCATGTATATACCTTGTATCTCAAATTGTAAATCCCTAAACACTAAACCCGAGGTTCTAGTAAAGGAAACAATAATAAAAGAAATACAACCAATCTCAGAGCATAAGTACAGTGCCATGTCATAGCCTACATGACATGTATGTCATGTTATAATCTACATAAGTGTCATGTCATAAACTCCTGTGAGAAAGTCATATACAGGGTTAAGAAAATATGTCCGATACAGGAACTAAATACTGTGGTTTCCAAACACATGGAATAAGTGGCAAATGTCCAACACAAGGACTGAAATGGATTATAGTCCAACACGAGGACTTCTATGGATTATAGTCCAACACGAGGACTGTGTAACTGAAAAGTATATGCAGACAGATATACATAATCTAAACTTGCACGCATCTCGGTGTACATGTCTAAACTTGTGTCAAAAGTCAACCCACATGTACAGATAAGTCATTAACATGATAATCTAGGGTCAGGTTATCGAGGCGACCCCGAAAGACAACTCAAACAGATCAAAAATATGTAAAACAGCTCATCAGTCGACTGATGTGTCGACTGATGACGTCAGTCGACTCATATGTCGACTGATGAGGCTCAGGCAGCACAGCCTCAGCTCACTAGTCGACTGACTAGTCGACTGAGAAGCTGAGAAAAACAAAACCAGCCCGCAGTCGACTGATCAGTCGACTGATGGCTGAAAATTTGCCCGTCGGTCGACTGATCAGTCGACCGATAAGCTGCAGAAACTCTGCACAGGTTATTTTTCACCCAAACTTTGATCCAAACTCATCTCCCTCAATCACAAGCATGAAAAATACTGATATCAACATATTTGCACTAAACTGGAATGAAAGATCACATATAAACATTTATCAAAAATCCTTAAACACATAAAAACATGTTTAATACGTTTTGAAATCAATAAATCATGAAATAACTCTTGTCAAACGTTTTTCAGATCTGGATCCCTTTAGTAAAACATTGTTGGTCTTTTTATAAACTGAGATGCTCAATACCTCACCTCATATGCCATAAAGATTTGTTCTTTGTACTAAAAATACGTTTTTGGCTAAATCAAAACTCATTAAACTCAATAAATTCATGTAAAAACAAAAGGAACAGAGTTGGGCGAGATGTTACTCGCCTCTGGGTGATGAACAACTCCTAGGTCTGAGAGAGTGTGGATCCCCTTGCTGCAATGTGAAGATTTCGCCGAAAATCCTCCAAGTTCTTCCCCAAATCACCGAAAGCAAGGCTAGGGTTTGAGATAGGGGAGAGGGGGCTAGGGTTTTCTCAGTTCTGAAGGTGAGAGGGGTGATTTCGGGTGAGAGGGTATATATACCAAGAGTTAAACCTGACCCAAACCCGAACCAAAATCAAAACAGACCCGAAACCTGAAAAACTGGAAATCAGCGTATCAGTCGACTGATGTGTCGACTGATAATCAGCGTATCAGTCGACTGATGTGTCGACTGATACAGTCAGTTGACTGATGTGTCGACTGATCTGGAAAATTTTTGTTTTTGTGCATGTTTTACTTATTTGCAAAACCAACGCACAAAACTCTACACCCATACTCTCATATCATCTCAAATAACTTGTTATCATGTACATCAATGACCTCAAGCTATTTATCATAAAAGAATTATTTATTTACTAATAATTCACATATAAAAACAAATAATGGGGGGGGGGGAATTGTTAAGAGTGAGGAGAGAAGAACGAAGCGGCAGAGCTAAGAACAAAGCGTCAGAGCTTTGGAATCTGAGGTGGCGGAGCTAAGAACAAAGCGCCAGAGCTTTGGAATCTGGAGTGGCGGAGAGAAGAAAGAAGCTTTTATTGGAATAGAGATTGTGCCAGGTGGCGTTTTCAATGGTATTGGTCATTTTTGCCAAGTGATGTTTTCAAAGGTAACTGTGTTTAGTAATAGGATATAGATGCTAAAAAAAAGGGCCCGGTGCGCATGGTGCACACTAGGAATGATAATAGTAAGTATAAGTATCTATATAATTGTGTTTAGTAATAGGATATAGATGCTAAAAAAAAGGGCCCGGTGCGCATGGTGCACACTAGGAATGATAGAGCTTTGCTACAGGGACCCAAAATATGGGACCAATAGAGGGGACAAGTGAGGTGTCCCCCTCATATTGGATAATGAGTTGACCATCATTAATGATGGCCAACTCATTATCCAATAGGAGGGGGACACCTCACTTGTCCTCCTTATTGGTCCCATATTTTGGGTCCTTGAAGAATTTTTCGGAATGATAATAGTAAGTATAAGTATCTATATAACTGTGTTTAGTAATAGGATATAGATGCTTAAAAAAAAGGGCCCGGTGCGCATGGTGCACACTAGGAATGATAATAGTAAGTATAAGTATCTATATAATAAGTTGACGGTTAGGATTCATTTCTGAGCAACCAACAGTTATCCTCGAAGATGGCTGCTGCCTCGATTCCCACTGCTCAAAGATTCCGCCTCAGTCATTTAGACCTATTGACATCATTCCCTTCACCAAAGCTGAAATCTTTATCACGCTCTCTCCGATTTGATTTCGCCTCCAATCCCAGGTGAGCACTTCTCTATCTTTTTGATAATTTCACATTTTTTTGTGATTATAATCATTAGATAATGAAAATTGCTTCATGGGTTCAAGAAATTTCTTCATTGTTTCTTTCCATCAATTTGACTGCGCCATTGTAGCTGGCTTTATCTAAGATTAGCAGGATGTGATAGTAATGGTTTCTCTCTGCGCCGCCCCACGCCGCTAACACCCCGCCCCCGCGCCCGTAGTACCAAATGAACATTTTTATTTACATTAGCGAACTGGGTATCTTGGAAATTACTAATTTATTTTTTTGCAGGGGGAACGGTTGATCTTGTATTTATTTTATAATCCTAGATTTACCTGTGATTTTTTATTTTGGCTCTGCTAACACTTACAAAGCAACTTGACTTTGCAATTACCTTCAATAGATCTTAAAATGTATTTGAAGAAAGTTAATGAAAGGTTCTTATCTGTATGATGAAAAATATCATTTGTGAAAATTGCAAGGACTTGTCACATTCTTTCATAGTTTAGCTCTGAATTAGAGAGATTAGGGAAT
Organism: Asparagus officinalis; assembly: GCF_001876935.1. Taxonomy (NCBI): domain Eukaryota; kingdom Viridiplantae; phylum Streptophyta; class Magnoliopsida; order Asparagales; family Asparagaceae; genus Asparagus; species Asparagus officinalis. Next base: position 74,209,548 of record NC_033801.1, read on the forward strand.
AACTTCAGTTGATAAATTTCTACGGCTTTTCAGTTCTAGCTTATGCATCAACAATGGTCTGTTATATTTACAAATTACAAGCTTGTTTCCTGTGTTTCCTTAATATACAAGTACATATTTGATTAATGAAATCAGATTTAAGTGCTTGTTTTGCATCAAACCATTTAACTGATCAATTATTTTCCTTTATTGTCTTAGAAGGGAAAGGCTCCATGAGAAAGAGATACATTTTCCTCATGATATGTTGTTGTTGTCGTTGTTTTTGTCATTATTCCCTTTTTTTTCTTTGTGAGTAGCATGGAGATGGTGAAATTCCACAGAGCAATTTATTTCTAGTCTAATTATTGATAGAATACTAGTGTAGAGAAATTAGCAAACGAGGAGGTATGAAAGGTCACAATCTGGAGGACCGGGGATACAAATCCGAGAGATGATTGGTTATTTTGGCAAAAACTCTTTTTTAAACACAATAAGAGGGAGAAGAGAAAGAAGCAACTTCTATAGCTTCTTTAAGACGATAAATAATTAGGAGCCATTATCTGTATACTGGTGGACCAAAGTCCATGCTTTTCTGTTAATTCATCATTCATGGTGGCATTCCTTAAGGAGCATGCTTTGAACTCTCAAGTCTCTTGTCCAACAAACACTGAAAAAGAGAATTTTACAAAAAAAGGAACTACACTGAAAATCAGCTTAGAGCATCTCCAACAGCTTCCCCATCTTCTTGAAATACTCAATTTTAGGGAATATAGAGCTTTTTTTGGTCCAACAGATTCCCCATCTCATTCCCTAAAATAGGGAAGAAGGAGAAAAAATAGGGAGCCTTCCCCAAATCTGCAGCATTCTCCAAATTTTTGGGGAGAGCTTTATTATTGTAATAAATGCAATTTTTCAAAATGGGGAAGCTGTTGGAGTTGGAGCAAAAATAATTTGGAGAATATGACTTTTGTTTCTCCATTTTGGAGAAAATTTTGGGGAAGCTGTTGGAGATGCTCTTAAAATTGATCTGGTTCTTTTGGACCCTCAGATGCTCATTACTAAATTGGATGCCAATACTCTTAGAGCAGGCTAACATGTCCAAAAGGGAAAAAGTGTGTACTTCGGTACTTCCTAATCTAAAATTAAATTACACAAATCTGCGATCGTAGTCAAAGATGGAGGGGTTTAGGCAACAGGAGGAAGATGATAGGAAGAAATGCTATGGTTATGAATGATTCATCAGGTCATTAATCAGGTCACTGGAAGCTCTAACAATGAAGGCTAAATTTATTTTTTCCTCTGTTATATCTTGAATACAATAAAACTGTAGGCATTGAGAATTTGCTCTTCTTCTGTAGATATCTGTGAAACTCAATATTCTTTGCTTTTCTGAATACTATTTATTTAACTTACAATAACAGCTGCTGCCCTGAATCAGGCTGTCCTTATTTTCAAAGGGTATTTCATGAATATGATTTCAGCAGTAGGGTCTACTACACTTTTATTATTTTATGTAAGCCCTGAAAAAGTTGGATTATAACATAATATGATGGAAAAAAAACCCTTCTCTCCATTGTATAAGGTTTTGGTCACTTACGTCAATTAAGCTTGCATGTTGTTACTGATTTATGCTTCTTAGTATAATCAACATGTCCTTTACTATCTCATATAGATTTTTGGTTTGAAGTAAAATAAAAAAATGCAATCTCTTTTCTTGCTTTCTTCTCTCTGTGCAAATTAGTCAGGTATTAGCTAGCATACCAGCTATGCAAGCAACTGTACCCATGCTATCAAAAGAATCTCCAATGGGAGTTGATGCAACAACTGTGGAAGAATATGCTTCCCAGGCTAAACTGCTTCAAGAATTTTCTAATATACCTACTATTAATAAAGCATGGATTTTCAAGTCGGGTACCGGTGTGCTCCTTTCCCCAGTGTACTATTATTTTTGAGACTACTGTGCTCATTTTTTTGTTACTGACATTACTATGCTCTAATCTCTGTGGTTCCAGAAGAAAGTTCCCGTGCAATGTTCTCTTTTAGTCAACCCAATATTGTGGCAAACAAAAAGAGGACATTTATTCACTCTTCTCATATTTCAAAGACTCGTGATCTTTCTGTGAGCTTCGAGTGGTCCCCCTTTCCTATTCAAATGGATGGTGTTTCTACACTTGTTCCATCACCATCAGGTACAAAGCTTCTTGTAGTTCGCAATAAAGAGGATGAATCCCCAACAGTGCTTGAAATATGGGGTCAATATCAGTTGGAGAAAGAAATACATATTCCACAATCTGTGCACGGCTCGATATATACTGATGAATGGTATGTTGTTACTTGGCCTGCAATAATATATATTGTTATAAAGACCATGTATATTGTCCCTAACGTCGAAGTGACTGCCTTGTATATGAATTTGATTTACTTTGACAAGATCAAATTTGATATTTTAGTAATGTTGGAGAGAACTTCTTTCCATCAGCAGCTGAAATACAGTATTATCCTAATTAGTCATTTTATAGGTTTGGCAGAATTGCATGGAACCATGAAGAAAATTTAATTGCATATGTTGCTGAGGAGCCAGTTCCATCGAAACCTGTATTTAATGACTTAGGTTACAAGAAAGAGGGTTCTGCAGATAAAGACTATGGTAGTTGGAAAGGCCAAGGAGATTGGGAAGAGCATTGGGGCGAAACCTATGCAAAGAAAAGGAAGCCTTCCCTATTTGTTGTCAACACTACTAGGTCTATATTTGTATATACTAATTGTAAATGTTTTTAGTCAATATCATTAAATAACAGGTCAAACTAACAAATTTCACTTTTACATTTTTGTACTTGCAGTGGAGAAGCTCAGCCAGTTAAGGGCATTCCAAAGTCCTTAAGCGCTGGGCAAGTCATTTGGGCTCCATCTACTTCAAGTGGGTCCAATGGTTACTTGGTCTTTGTTGGGTGGTTATCAGAAAATGGTCCACAGCAAACTCCAAGAAAGCTGGGCATAAAATATTGCTATAACAGGCCTTGTGCCTTATATGCAATCAAGGCCCCCTTTCATGAATCAAATACCACGGAAATGCCATTCAAGTAAATCTAATCAACCAACTACCATGATAATTCTGAATGTCAGTCTCCAGGCCTTAGGTGGTTTTACTATATGTACTAATTTTTTATGTTTTTGACATGTCTCAGTGCCGATGAAGTGAAAGATAATGAAAAGGCGGTCAATTTAACTCAAGCACTGAGTAGTGCTTTCTTCCCACAATTTAGGTAATGTTCTTTTCTTAATGATCTGGAAATATTAGTGCATGCTTTATATCTGTCAAATAAAAGTCCACAACTGTTTGTTGCACTGAACACCTTAAATCATTCATGACTCAGGTAATTAACTACATTGCATTGTGATTTTAATTGCTGATTTTGCAAGTCCAACAATATATAATTGAAGACGTAATCAGCCCTCCTGCAGGGCGTGCACAAATCACTCTTGTTTTGAAGTGTGCACCAGGTTCATGTTGCATTATCTCGTTTGAGTAACATAACCCATAAAATTCAAAGAATTGTAAACTTTGTTCTATACCAAGGGCTTGTTTGGCAAATCTCTCCAAATTGGGTCAGCCTGGTTTTATTTTTTAACCAGGCTAGAATTGAACCAGGTTGGGGCTGGTTCGATTTTAGCCTCGTTAAAAGGCTCCAAAATGAACTAAAAACAGTTGGTCTAGCCTTGGCCCAACTTTTCCAAATCACAAAAAGATATTAAAACTAGGCCAGGTTTGAACCTGGCCCAGTTTTAGTGTGCCAAACAAGGCCTAAGAAATGACTCTTAAGTTAATGTAACTAGTTATGCCAGTCACTGGTAGCTGGTTTCCATAAGTTTGCTGAGTCTGGTTTATTTTCTCAATATATACTTGTGGTTTGCACATGTGAGTAGGTAGGTCTATCAACTGCCTATGAGAAATCAAAGCTTTAAGTAGGAGAATACCCTAAACAGCCATAACTCTGCCTCTAAGCTTTGGAAAATGTAGATTTTTCCTGCCGTCTTCCATAATTTTTACTAGTCTGTCAAAGATAAATCTATCGACTCGTAACCATTAACAGGCTCTTTAAGGCCTCGTCGTTAACCTTCTGCAGGTGTTGTATTCTCTACAAATGTTGCAAATCAAGCGCCATCACCAGTTTCCTTCAACCCTGTCTGTTGATAACTTTGGTTATACATTTTAGATGATATGCCTGATGCGACTCTAAAGTGATTAGTCTTAATGCTAAAACTAAACACTTGGGAAGGCATTACAAAAGAAGGGATACACTGATACAGTAATAAAACTTTAGAGGGAAATATAATTGAAATAATATCAATGGAGGCCTCAAGAAATTCACAGAGAAGAATGAAAGATTGGTGCATGCATCTTAAATATCATCATAACAGGACATGCCATGCATATTTCAGTGTTACATTCTTTAAAATGGATAAATATCTTCTGATATCTATGTCGGTAAAATCTTGCATGGCTTAGAATGCTTAGCAATATATGCAGAATCATTCTATGGTTGTGCCCCCAGAAGATTATGAATATTAAGCCTCAGGACCTTTAAAATAGATAAATATCTTTCGACACTTATATTGGTAAAATTTTTTGCATGGCTTAGAATGTTTAGCAATATATTTATAATCATTTTGTGGCTGTGCCCTCGGTAGACTATGAATGTATAACTCTGGAACGCTCATGAAACGTTCCTATAGATTTTATAGAGATGAAATTTTAATATAGCCTTGCCACAATATTGGAGTTTTTTGAGGTATCTATAAGGTATCTATGGAGAGGTATCCATGCTTGTTTACACTAGAGGATAACCAGATCTTTAGACACCTATGTGGCACTTGTAATTTTTGAGAAAGAACTGAAAGGACTAATCCATAATAAATACAGTTCCATGAGATAGGTAAGGGCTTTCATTATTATTTGTATGCCCTCATAGTGTCATGAACCTTCGGGATGCATAATACTAGCCGTGGATATTTTTAGCATGTCACATGTTATGTTAATTATAGAAAGTTGGTGTTTGATTCAAGATTGGGGTTTGCTTACTGTGCATTTGCATTTCGTTGTGGCTATTTGATTTATTTATTCCATACTTGATCAGTGATTGTTAACTTTTGTTAACTTATTGAAACTAATTTTTAAGTGTTCAATTTATTTTCTACCATGCAAATTCTTTTATGAAGTTAATTCTTTACAACTTACTATCAAGTTACTTGATTGCATAATTCTAATTGTTGTGTTAGATATGCAACATTTTCATGGGCATCCTATCAAGGATATACTAGAGCAAATTTGTGCTGTTTTTTTAGTCTGACTGGAATAAAACTGTTGTGTTACAGTCCAGATGGAAGAACTCTCGTATTTCTATCTGTGAAAAGCGCAGTTGATAGTGGAGCACATTCAGCCACAAATTCACTTCATAAGTTGGAGTGGCCTGCTGATGGAAAACCTGACACATCTAGTAGAATCATAGATGTGGTAAGCTCCTGTCTGAATTTACAAAAAACTTCAGGTGAAGTGCCAGGATTTACCCTGAGCGGGATGTTCTTGGATATCAACATGCACTTACTAAACTGTGTCCTCAATTATGTTATACATGTTTTTATTTAGAACACTTTTGTTCACTTCTTTGACACATTCCACACGTTTCATACACTTCTTTATTCATATTACTATAGTCAAAAAGCAAGCATCATAACATTGACTTTTAAAAAACTAAATTCAAATATGTCTAGCAATCTATAAAAAAATCAGGTCATATTCCTTGTGTAAAGTACCAAAATTTCATACATTTATTGGTTACATGTATTATTAGAAATATTTGTTTAGGCTCTTGGATGTATAAACATGTGCATGTATATGCTTGTATATAAACTCCCTCTTTATACACTCACACGCACTCAGACACGCGCACACACCCTCAACCACACGCCCATGTGCACGAGCATGCCCCCACTACTGCACACCCACACACACACATCCTTGCAAAGTTTTAATTATCGGATATCGGGGAAATATCAGATGGCCAAAATCCATATTGGATTGCGGATGCTTGGGAAATTTCTAAATATCGAAGTGTCATACTAAATGTTATGTACATATATCATATAATATAATGTCCTAGAGTGTAATCTAGACATAACTAATGAAATCTAAGCGTACGAAAACATAAATACTATATATTTAGAATCACTAATAAATCGTAGAAACTTACTTAGGGAAAAGAGCCTTCTAGAATCTTGCTAAAAAACTTCATAAGACTGGAATTTTACTAAAAAACTTCATATTGTTTGCCAGCAAGCCACATAAAAGGACATTTGAACATATCAGTTGATATATTGGCCATGTTGGGGATATATCTCCATCTATGACAAAAAAACAGTACAATATATTGCAACCGTGTCATTTTGTGGCAAGCCTTATAAAAGGATATATCAGCCAATATATCACCTATATTGGGGATATTTAAACTCTATTCCACTTAGGATACTATACTTAGCATACCATCTAAAACTAAAAGAACCCTGTATACAACACGCACGCACGCACGCATCCGTATCCATTCTACTTAGCATACCATGTGAGCGTAAAAGAACCCTTTATACACACGCATGCAGATAGATATTTCCTAGAAACATAATCAAGCAAAACAATGAATTTTAAGCCCTAGTTTTCTAGGTATTTTGTGCACTTAAATAAGTAAATCAAACTTAATTTTCCCTCATTCGTTTTACATATATGTCTCTTAGAAATCTGTAGGTTTTCATATGTAAGTAGTACAAAGCCAGAAGCCAGTAGTACAGAAATATCCATTTGATGAAAGCTCTAAGATTTTGCAGGTCATTTATTTGCGTAAATATGAGAAAGTTAAAACTATGGAGGATTTCTTCGACCCGATTATGGAGGATTTCTTTGACTCAATTCGTGCGGTCACCCCTACTGCTGGCTTACCTTGAGTTTGCCTTGGAAATAAACTTTCCTGAACAGTGTCTGATCTTGCATTTTGAGTAGTTGTTTTCTAGAAATTTAAGTGTATTGTAACCATGCTGTGATGGTTCATTCTTTCTACCATCTTTACTCCCATGCTTGCATTGGCTTCTCAATCTTTCTTGCCCTCTTGTTGAAATCATGAGTCTCAGCTATGTGCATCCTACACTGCCAATGATTCCTTCTGGAAGCACAATTCAACCTGCATAATGTAGTATCCAACCCTCTTTTAGTTCCATTGCTTTGTGGGGATTCTGATCTAAACTCCTAAACTTCTTTTTTAACTGTTAAGCTAATTTGAAGAGATCATTTTATTTAATTAAGCTAACTTAAACAATCCCTTCAGAATCATTCTCAATTATGCATATATAAATTGGGGTTTTGGGTCAAAGTTGCTAGTTTTCATGAGAAATGTTTCTGTCCTGCATTTATCTCAAATTAAAGTACTTATTTTTATTTATTCCAGAACTCCACAATAAGGTTTGTATTACCTAATAATAATCTAATTATGCTACTAATTTCTATTGAGTATTGAGTGCTGAAAGAAGAATTTAGATGGCCATGGGAGATTATTGTCTTTTTGGTATCTATATACTACATGTTTTTTGAATATTCAGATTACATTTCCACTTTTTTTGTTACATCTTTATATATTTTCCTTACAGTTAGAGGACCCTACTTACTATTTTACCTATTGTATCTTGAACTATTTTTACTTTTTTTAATTAATATTTTAGAGTACTTGTAGGAGAACTAAATGCCTCTTAGTCACGTGTTGTAAAAAGAGGCAAAAATCGGCGTCTAAGCAGCCGCTTAAGTGTTTTGGGCTCTTAACCGATTTCTACTCGAAAAAGCTTGCCCAAAATCTGATGCGGCACTAAAAGAGGCCGAAAAGGGGCCACTAAACAGGAAAGTGGTCCGAAAGTGGCCATCAAAAGCTGTCCCTTTAATTATTTATGTTGACTTTTTTGATGTACACAGTACATTACATGTTAGTTTATCACAATTTAATAGGCAGTATGTTGTTATTATTGCGTGAATGGATCTAAGTATTGTCACATCTACACGCTTAGGATCTCTGTAAGTTATCACATATTCATTTGTAGAATTTTTTTTTCCTAAACTTTTTGCTTTTATAATTTAAAAATGTTTTCTTATTTTTTCTTATATATTTCAACTTTTGTCCCTATTTTAAAATAAAAAAAAGGAAAAATTGATTTGGCCTTTTTCCGCTTAAGTCCGCGAAGGCCTAAGCGGCACCTTGCCGCTTTGCTCAGCTTTCCGCTTTCCACTTTCCACAACCTTCCTCTTAGTTAGTTGACTAGCTCTATGCTTTATATATTTATGTCCTTTTTTTTTCCTAAGGTGCACGAAGGTAATGGTGTTTTGTGTGTTAATTTAATTTTCAGATGTCGAGCCAAACAGTGTTCATCTGTAGAAGTCAATTTCCATTTTAAAGTGTCTATGGCTGCATATTCATCAGAAAGTTATTTTTCCTATTTTTTTAAAATACAATGTTTGAAACTATGTTTTTTTTAACATCCAGTTCTTGGAAACTATGAAAGTGGAAGTTTCCAAGCAGAACACTGATGACTGGTCCTATGATACACTTTTACTTTTCAGGCATTAAACATAAAAGTTCAGTGCAAGCTCTCCCATTAGAACAACACATTTCTAGACCATGATTTTACCAATCATTTTAACCCACTGGAATAATTAATTTCATTAATTTATTTGGAATAACTAATTCCTGGATAAGAGGAATTTGGTCAGGGACAAAGTTGTTTGAAGATAAAGATGAAGAGGGCCATGTGCAAAAAAATTATATTTAGTGGGGATAAAATGCTGTTATTGACTGGATTAGACATAGATGTGGGAATAAAAGAAAAAAGGTCAGAGAAGGTGAATTTTGATAAGGTTGCACTCTTCATATTTTGGTGAAAAGGGAGGTCAAGATGATGAGTTCCTATGTTACTGGAGGCGAGAGACACCAACAAAGGCGATCGACTGAGTGAACCAAGGCAACAAATATACAAAAAATTTATAAACAGTACAAATAATCTGCAAATGAACACAATATCATTAAGTCGTAACAGAACAAATTAATCACAGTCGAATTTTCAAATTCACAAACAAGTCATTTAACCATCTAAATAATGTAGTAACAATAGTGATACTAACTACCAACATAGGTAATTAAGGTGCAAATTGTGGCATGCCTCTGGGTTCCGGTAGGCGATTATAAAGAGAAAATGAATAGTAAAGGGGTGAAAGGAGGAAGGTGAGATCACATTTATCTGGACTGGCAGAAAGGGATCCTGGTTAATTGGCATAAGTGAGGTAAATGGAGGATTAATGAGCTTCCATAATATTCATTCAATTAGTTGAAAGCTTGCAGTTAATGAAGTCTTAAGTATGGTGGATTTGGAATCGACGATGTAAAATTGTAGTTCTGGATTAAGGCTCAGGAAAAGGGAGTTTTCAAGCCACAACTTTTACACGTGTGTTTGAAAGAATTGATTACTTGCTTTCTATAACCAATAGCAAGTCAATACATAACCAATGTTGTTTTTTATAATCGCTGCCTAATAGAATTTTCTGGGAAGTTGTAATGTTACATACAAACCATAGTCACTGCTAGCGAACCACATTGATAAGATCTTTCTGGTTGTGCACTAGGTACAGGATTTAAATACTGCTGATATGAGACTATCTTTTCCTCGAAGAAAATGAAGAGAAAAATATTGGATTTACTGTGCTGTCAGGAAGAGCACTGACCAATGCCAATTTCCACCGAATCATTGGCCAGCTAGGCATCTATGCACCACCACCATCTCCTTTTTAAAGTTTTAGATGTGCCACTAGTTAATTGAAATGTAAACTGGAGCATTGACTTTTATGATAAATTGATCAGTTCAAAAAGGACCGCTAGGAAAGGGTACAACTGATATTTTTTGAAGAGAACTTTAGAAATGTGTTACAAGCATTTGTAAAAGCTTGTATTCTTGAGGACACAAGTCACATAACACATCAGGAAGTAGAAATGAACAATTGAATCTGGGAACTAGGTGTAGATAGATGGGATGAAGTGTCATTTTTGACTGGTTGAGTTGATTTATCCAACTACCTTTATCGTCTCTTTTGAAGTTATCAACAGTTTTGAAATATATTGCAGGTGCCTATTGTGATGTGTCCTGAAGATGGCTGCTTCCCAGGCCTTTATTGGTCAAACTTCGTGCCCAATCCATGGCTTTCTGATGAATGTACAATGGTTTTGACTTCTGTGTGGGGCAGCACCCAAGCAATTCTTTCTGTAAATATTTTGAGGTAATCAAGAAAGAATTCATAGAAATGAGCTGGTCATTTCTTAAAAAGCACAATCTAAATAATGTAATACATTTCCTTGTAGTTGTAAAGTATCACGGATTAGCCCTGATGACACAATTTACTCGTGGAATGTTCTGGCTTTGGATGGGGACAATATTATTGCTGGTATGTTCATGAGATGATGACATGAGTTCCTCAAAATGTATGGTTTTTGAACTTTATGTACCTCTTCTACTTTCAGAGTGTAGCAGTCCAGTCGATCCTCCCCAAACAAAGTATGGATTTCGAATATCTGCAAAGGAGCAATCAGCTAAATATGAATGGTTAGATGTTTCAAGTCCATTACAAGGGTACTCTGATAAGGTTGTCTCAGCCAGGTCCCTCAAATCCTTTTTCTTCTGACTATATGAGACTTTTAGTTCAACATGCAAATGACTTCTTGTCAAATTACAGATAAGGTCCTTCTTGTCATCTCATCAGTGTACTATATTGAAGATTCCAGTTAGTAATCATTCTGAAAACCTTACCAAAGGTAATATTCATAGTTACCTTCTTGTTATTTTGTGAAATAGATGATGAACGTTTGGTGCATTAGCCTGAACATAAGAATTTTTCAAAATATACATCAAACTGTCTCTGTGTTGAATTTTCTTTTGGTTGCTAATGCATACTCTTACCATGTGATTTCTCAAGTCTATAACTTGAGTGTAGATAAATATGTGTTAATCTCACCACAGTTTTGGAGACAGTGGGTCTTAATATGGAAGAAAATCACCCAGGATAATATCCGTCCTGGCGTGTATGAAAAGCAGACTACGAAAATTACCACTGCACAAAGGCCCCTGTTTGATATGCGAAAGAGAGTCCAACTTTGGGGAGTGTTAGGGGAAAAAATCCCTTAATTAACCAGATTTTATAGTTCTGAGACAGTTCCTTCTGAACTAACTTGTAGGGTTTTATGATCTTCACTGGCAAACTATCCAGTGGTAATCAATTTCCTAAGATTGATGATTTATTGAGTTATTGACAACATAATTAAGATTGAGGCTGTCTTGTTTCTCCAATTTGTTGGAAGAGGTGTAAATAAGGTCAAAGTTTATCGAAGGAGTGTTAAATTCTGAAATTATCTCTTTAATTAGAGGTCTTATATGAGGAAGCTGAACCAATACTATGTGCAACTGGAAGATATCATGCTTAAATAATCAAGCTCTTTTGTAGAAAATTTGAAAGCAAGGTTACCAGGTTACTTCAAGTTTACAGTATCTTCTATGTTGAACGCATAGACATGACACTTGGACACTAGTGCCAGCGGCCTGGACAAGCCTCCTGCAATAATGAAATTCTGAGTCAGGAAAGTACCAGGGGAAAAAAACTAAAGTGAACATCGGAAAGGAAACATCTTCAAGTAAAAGTACTCACACTATCATCCAGAAAAGCATGTCATGACACTTCTTTTGACTATCCCATCTGTCATGATAGGTAAAAAATTGGTGTTAAAGAGAGGCTGTTTCTCCTGAAAATGTGAAACAATTAGTATGTGGTTGTGTGTGTATCGTTATCCTTGTACGTACTATTTAAAAATTTCTGTGTTGGACACTTTATGACAGATGGTCACTTGCCACCTGACCTCTATCTTATATCCAGGCAACACTCTATGAAAGCTCTCCGTTCAGTTAACCATTTTAGGAGTTTTTTTCCCGCTATATTTTGTGTTTTGGAATCTTTCAAAGGCCAAAGGAGGAGCATGCTTTGATGCTTTATGGAAACTCTTAAATTTAAATTAAGCCATTAATTCTCCCACACTTCTTTACAGTTACCTTTCTGCCTTCATTTATTATTTCCTCTTGGTTTCAAGTCCATTGTTCTTTATCTAATGTGATCTTTGCATGGAAACTGGTGCTGGTACGGGTACGGGTACGAGTAAAGTACAGGACATGGAAAAATTTGTAAGAGGTAGGGTACGGGGACATGACTATATACATTTGTTGAAATTAATAATTTTTATGAGATCGATATTGTCTTTTCATTCACATGTTATGAGAACTAATTTTTTTTAAACATTTTTATCATTCTATGTTTCTTTTTATTATGTTGATTATAAATGGATGAGAAGTGTAGGATATTTGTCCAAGAAATGTATGCGGAGTGTTTTAAATTAAAACATGTATTACATAATTGAGTCACGTCCGAATAGATGTATCCATATATGAAAAGGAGTGTCCATGAAGTTTCGGTATGTGTATGGGTACGTGTCCGGTATGGGTACGGCTCAGATAGAAGTACTGAGGTAGCATATCTGAAAAAAGTAACAGAAAAATCCTCAAGTTCCACTTGTATAATAATGTCTTTACTTATTTCTTTCTCAGGGGAGTTTGAGGCCTTTATTGGACTTTATTCATGTTTCCTATTTTTATTTGTAGCATTGACCTCTTGCACATTGTAAAGATTACTATGAAATGTGATGTTCCTATTATTGTGCCAAAGTTCTTTAAATTTTGCATGCAGTTAATTTCAAGTGGATTTAAAATACTAAACACAATGCAGGTGCCAGGAGACATTTTGATGCTATATTCGTGTCATGTGCTGGTTCCAAATCTGAAGAATCATTCAAAGGGAATGAAAATACTAGTGCTTGCAATCCAGTAATTGTAATTCTCCATGGTGGTCCACATTCAGTTTCATTGTCAACCTACACAAAATCAGGGGCATTTCTATCTTCACTAGGCTACAACTTGCTTATTGTAAACTATAGGTAATCTCCTAATGTTACTTTTTCTTCTAGCTACCTCTTTCGCAATTATTAATCCATCCATTGCTGTATGTAGTTAAGCATAGTGTCCAACTTGTTTCACTCCATTCTATTTTGTTAAGAGATAATTGGCTGTGCTATCCTTTCAGATCATTCTTAATTTTGTATCCATTGTGAACTTTTTTTGCAGTAGAGTGCGTTTTCCTTTGGACTAGACTATTGGCCAAACTCTTTCTTCTTAGTAATTCGATAGCACATAAAATGTATTTTAGCTATTTAATAAAGATAATCCAAACATCTGCAACACTTTTATACTGGATTTGTTATATATTGCGAGGCTTTGGTCAAAATTGTTTGTCTAGAGAAAAAAAATTGTCTGAGCAAAGAATATTAGTGCTTTTGTATCTATTCATTGATTAAAAACAAACCATATAATGATAAGGATAGCAAATACCCATATTGTGACAGCAGAATAAATGAACTTCTATTACCCTGTGATTCCTGTGTAATGAGACTAGAATGGTCAAAATAATAAGATAATGCAATGAGAAAGATCAGGAATTTCTTCAGTAAGTTGATGGAATTTTTTTGCGATGGATTGTCCAGGGTCACAATTTTCTATCTTGGTTAAGAGAAGGTTGTATTTGGGTCAAACGGTCTGTAAAATGGTGAAATTCAAATCAAAACCTGTGTACCGGTGCTGAAAGATCCGAGGAACAGTGCGCTAGAAAATTGTGGCCTAATATCGTAATAATAAAAGATGATCCTCTTCTAGCAGATTGCTTTGTAGTTTATGGTTGTGGCTGAAATTGCCCGTGATATCTCTTACACTAGGAAACCTATTATTTCAGTTTTTTCAATGGTCAGTTGCATTATTTTCCAATTCTTAATTTATCAATCTCTGATTGATTTTTTTTCATAGAGGTTCTCTGGGTTTTGGAGAGGAAGCCTTGCAGTCTCTTCCAGGAAAAGCAGGGTCTCAGGTGTTTGATTTAATGTTTTCTCGTGCTCTGATAAACTTTTTACTTACTAAAACTCCATGAGCTAAGAGCATTCTATTTATAATAAAGTTTTTTTTATTTCCAGGACGTGAATGATGTGCTCACTGCTCTAGATTATGCTATTGAAAAGGGACTTGTTGATGCATCTAAAGTAGCTGTTCTTGGAGGTTCACATGGTGGCTTTCTCACGACCCATTTAATTGGGCAGGTTAAGTATTACAAGGATAACTTTTCTGACACCATGTGCTAGCTCTTTCCTTGTTGACTAGTGTGCACCTTGTGTAAAGCACGGTCCTCTTTTTTATGCACCGCATTTTGAACTTGTCTTCCTCAAGTTTTAACACATTTGATTTAATTATTGTACGCTTAAAATTAAAAATCATATCTACTCCTATATACTTAAAGAGTAATCTAAGTTTTAATACATTTGATTTAGAAATCATATCTACTCCTCTATACTTGAAGGAGAATCCACGTTTTAATACATTTAATTTGCTTTACTGTTTATAATACAATAAAAATACTGTAGAATGAATAGTAGCTTCAAGTATAGAGGTTCAAATCTGATTTATTGTTTATACAGCAATAAATACTGTAGTATAAACAGTAACTTCGAGCACGGAGGGCAAGGTCCAGTTCTACCTTCATGCTACTGTAGTGTTTACTGTAGCATGAATATTGATTATTTGGATTCTCTTATAAGGGGATGTTTGGTTGGTTTCCTAAAAATCAAGAAAAGGAAAAGGGTACATGGAAATCAATAAAATATTATTTTCATTAATTTCCATCCCTAAAGCTCACCATAACATCCAATAAAGTATTATTTTCATCCCACAACTCATCTCATATCATCTCCTAAAAATAAACCAAACACAAGAAATGTGTCAGATCATCCAACTCATCTCATCTCCATCACATCTCATCTTTAAAAATCACTCACATCATCCAATAATATGGTAACAACTCATCTCATCTCATTAACATTTTATTTCCACCCATTTCCTCCAAAAAACTAGGAACAAGTTACAGGAAAAGAACCTATTATGAATGATATAATGACAACTCATCTAATCTCATCTATTTTCTTATTTTTATGAATGAACCAAACACAAGAAAAGAACCTATTACAGGAAACAAGTTACTTATAATTTATTTCTTTATTTTTTAGCCAACCAAACAACCTCAAAACAAATTTTCTTAAAAAATCACCCACATCATCCAATAATAATGTGACAACTCATCTCTCATTCTTTGATTTCTTTCTTTTTTCAGCCAACCAAACAATCTCAAAACAATTTTTTTTAGAAATAGGTTTCCTATTCTTTGATTTCCCTCTTTTTTAGGCAAACAAACAGCCCCTAAGTATAGAAGAATAGATATCCATGCATAATATAATGACCTGGACTCACACATGAATTTTCATCTTCTTTATATAGTTTCTCCTTTCCCAAATATATTGATAGCTTTATCATCTATACTACTTAGTCTTGATTATCACAGTGCTAATTATTAGATCCCATAAATATGTTATACTGTGAGATAACCGAGCATATTCTTCATACTTAAAAAAAAAAATCCTATTTTATAGTCTACCAAATTGGAAGCATGAAAGGCTTTGTTTTAAATGAAAGTGAACTATTAATTATACTTCTAACGATAAGATCATGAAAATTTTATGGTTATATATACCAAGACAACTCAACCATGTTTTAGCAACTCGTACAGTTACAGTTATACAGAGAGTCATAGGCTTGATCAACTCTGTAAGAATAGCAATCACGTTTAGTTTAGTTATTATATATATACCAAGACAACTCAACCATGTTTTAGCAACTCGTACAGTTACAGTTATACAGAGAGTCATAGGCTTGATCAACTCTGTAAGAATAGCAATCACGTTTAGTTTAGTCTTGTAATAACTTTTGCAAAGGACTCGTCGTTTACAACGTCTATCAATAATGTTTTTCCCACATACTCAGTAGAACTCATGATCACCAACACACAACAAACAAACTGACAACATTCAAAACCTATTAGTTGTTTCTTATCACTAGTTTTAAATATAAAAATACATATAATAAATGAAAAGATTCTTCAGATTTTTAAAACTTATTTTCTTACCACCAAATTCAACATATGCACATTAGTATTGACATTATCTAATAACACATCTAGTTTGTTAAAGTATCAGTTAGGGAAATTTGTTCTTTTAAGAGGTTTACACCATGCACACACACTTCAAAGAATTTTTATTAGTCTTAGTGAGACAACAGTTTTTGATATTATATATGTGCTTTATGGATCTCAAAGAAATGCGCAACTTTATTTGATAAATGGCATGTGTATAATATATTCAGGAAATTTGTAGTATAACTGGTGTCTTTATTGATTTGCAGGCGCCAGATAGGTTTGTTGTGGCAGCTGTCAGAAATCCTGTTTGCAACCTTTCGTTGATGGTTGGTACTAGCGATATTCCTGACTGGTGTTATGTAGAAGCTTTTGGAACAGAAGGAAAGAAGTTATGTACCGAGGCTCCTTCTTCTGAACATCTTAATCTCTTTTACAATAAATCGCCTATTTCTCACCTCTCAAAGGTATGCAATTAACAGCGACAATTATTTTGTTCTGTTTTTTATCAGTTTTTTAGTCACTTTGACATTGAGTTCTTTGTATAAGAAGTGCCTTGTAATTAGTGCAATATTACCAACATCGATTTCTGGAACATTTAGTGTTTGAGCACCCTCTTGAGCTTTGATCACCTCAGCCCTCTATAGCATTATCTTGGGCCAGTCGCTCTTTTTTATAAATTTTACTACAGTCACCTATGAAAATCAGCTAAACTAATTGTGTGTTTGGCAACTTTAAAATAGAATTGAGCTAGCCTAATTTTATCTTAAGTAGACCAAAGTTGAACAATATTAGGGTTTGGTCCACAAAAGAACTAGTCTAGGAGAACTAGTTCAATTTGGGTCCAACTTTTATGGGAAATGAAGTGCGACTATCTTCCAAGCATTCCTTGACCGGTACATCAAAACTGTATTGCAGTTTTCACCTTACCACACAAATCATACACAACCTAGACTAAGTACAAGTTGAAAAACTGGGAGAAAAATAGAAAGTTGATTCTTTTCTATATATTTCCGCAATTTATGAGTAACAAAGCTGCTATTTAAATTACAACTGTACACTAACAATAAGCCTAATTTTCTTGATTCTCTCATCCCTAAATATCTGGTTGGTTAAAACCGAATATCTTCTATTTAAAATATAAATCTTTCCTAGAGATATATACAAAAATCTCCTAGGGAATATTCCTCCTATTCAACACTCCCCCTCAAGCCGGCTTGTAGATGTCTTCCATAGCTAGCTTGCATCTTAAGTCTTCAACATTCTTCTGTGTAATCCTTTAGTAAGGATATCTGCAGTTTGCTCAGTGGTGAAGATATAAGGGATACAAATCATACCACAATCAAGCTTTTTCTTTGATGAAATGCTTGTCAACTTCTATATGTTTGGCTGTCATGAAGAACTAGATTATGAGCAATTGAAATGGCTGCCTTGTTATCACGGTAGACTCTTATAGGACAAGAGATAGTGACCTTCAAATCTTGCAGTAGTCTCTTTATCCATATAGCTTCACATATTCCATGCGCAAGTGTTCTAAACTCGGCTTCTGCACTACTCCTTGCTACTACACTTTGTTTCTTGCTTCGCCAAGTGACTAAGTTCCCACCAACAAATGTACAATATCTCGAGGTTGATCGTCTATCAATGGTGCATCTAGCCCAATCCGCATCAGTGTATACCTCCACCTGTAGATGGTCTCGTTTTTTGAACATGAGTCCTCTACCTGGTGAGCCTTTTAGGTATCTCAGTATCCTGTAAACTGCATCATAATGTTCCTGTCCAGGAGAGTGCATAAATTGACTCACCTTGTTGACTGCAAAAGCTATATCCCGGCGTGTATGGGATAAGTAGATTAGTCTCCTTAGTCCTTACTAACCTTTGATATCGTTCTCGGTCAACTACATCTTCGGGTTTGGCAGCTTCTAACTTCAAGTTTACTTTAACTGGAGTGTCTGCGGCTTTAGCCCCTAGCTGTCCTGTCTCCTTGAGTAAATCAAACACATACTTTCGTCGATTCACGAAGATCCCTTCTTTTGACCTAGCAAATTCCATTCCGAGGAAGTATTTCAGCGCTCCTAAGTTTTTAACTTCGAAATCTTCAACAAATTTCTTCTTTCATCTTGTTATCTCCTTAATGTCATTACCAATCAAAATTATATCATCCACATAAAATTAAAATAGCAATTTTCCCTTCCTCACCGTGTTTATAGAACATGGTGTGATCAACTTGACTTTAGTGATATCCATGACTCTTTATAACATTTCCAAAGCGTTCAAACCACGCTCTTGGGGATTGTTTCAAGCT
Organism: Asparagus officinalis; assembly: GCF_001876935.1. Classification (NCBI taxonomy): domain Eukaryota; kingdom Viridiplantae; phylum Streptophyta; class Magnoliopsida; order Asparagales; family Asparagaceae; genus Asparagus; species Asparagus officinalis. The sequence goes on from NC_033801.1 coordinate 74,228,057, forward strand.
ATATAGGGATTTCTTTAGTTTGCGAACTTTATTCTGGCTATGCTTCTCTTCAAACCTGGTAGTAGGCTCATAAATACTTCTTCCAAGTCTCCATTCAAAAAAGCATTTTTTATGTCTAACTGTTGTAATGCCCAGTTGAAGTTGACGGCCAATGACATCTCCATTCAAAAAAGCATTTTTTATGTCTAACTGTTGTAATGCCCAGTTGAAGTTGACGGCCAATGACAGTAAGACTCGGATAGAATTGATCTTTGCTACGGGAGCGAATGTCTCTTGATAATCAATGCTATAGGTTTGTGTAAAACCTTTTGCCACAAGTCTTGCTTTGTCCCTTTCCACACTTCCATCAACTTTACTCTTGATGGTAAACACCCATTTGCACCTAACAATCTTCTTTCCTCTGGGCAAGTCAACTATCTCTTATGTTTTGCTGCCTTTTAGTGCATTCATCTCTTCTAACACTGCTGATTTCTAGTTCAGATCATCTAGTGCTTCTTGAATATTTCTCGAAACAAACAAGTGAGAGATTTGAAGTGAAAGATTTATGTTTAGACAGTTTTTAATAAGATAAGAATTTTGCAATGGAATGCTGGGTACAAGTTTGGGTTCCTTTTCTAAGGACTATAGGTAGATTAGAATTGTCAAGAACTTGACTAGACAATTCTATATTATTAGGGATAATTGCAGGCAAGTTAGAATTTTGAGTACCTTGAGTAATCAGTGAGTCATCACTCGGGACCTCTGATTGGCCTTGCTTTGATACAATAGTAGGCTCTCTACTCTTTTGAAGAGTCTTTCTCCTGCTATAAACTAGAAGCTCAGGATTTGAGGTTGTCTGAACAGGTAGTATTTCTTCCTCTGTTGAAGATGTAATATGTTTGGCAAATTAATATCAAGGTTATCTAATTCTTAGCCTTATTTAAAGATACTTGTGTCCAAGGTACTAGGATGTGAGACAATGGTTTTAGGTAAGGGAATATCAGAAATCTCCTAAAAATTTTCTTCACTCTTATTCTCCTCCTGAAGCAAATTTTTCTGAAAATAGGGTTGGTTTTCAATGAAAGAGACATCCATACTAATAACAAGTTTTTTGTTTTAGGATTTAAACATTTGTATCCTTTTATATTTGGAGCATATCCAACAAAAATATATTTTTTAGCTCGAGGATTCAACTTAGACCGAAGTTTGCTACGTAAATGGACAAGCACAATACATCCGAAAACTTTTAAAGGTGGATTAGAGTAAATCCGAGTTTCAAAAAGACCTTTTTGAGACTTTCAAGGGGTGTAGCAAAGTTAAGAACACGGGTAGGCATCCTATTGATTAGATATGATGCTGTTAGGATGACATCACCTCATAAGTATTTAGGAACATTCATAGAAAACATGATAGCACGAGAAACTTCAAATAAATGCCTATTTTTTTGCTTTCAGCAATTCCGTTTTGTTGAGGTGTGTTACCACATGTAGACCGATGAAAAATTATTTTTTCTTTAAAATATTCGGTGCCATTATCTGTATGAAGGATGCCAATTTTTGTTTGAAATTGATTTTTCAATAAACATGTAAAAGTTTTTAAACAATTTTTCAACCTTAGATTTTTTGTGCATTAAGTAGACCCAACACAAACGAGTATTATCATCAATAAAGGTCACAAACCATTGTTTTCCAGAAAGAGTTGTAACCCTAGAAGGGCCCCAAACATCACTATGTATTAGATAAAACAGTTTTGAAGCTTGATAAGGTCGGGGTGAATAAATAGCACGATGGCTTTTTGATAAAAAACAGTTCTCACAATACAAAGATGAACAATTCAATCCTTTAAACAAAGTAGGAAATAATTTTCTTAGATAGGGAAAACTAGGATGCCCTAGTCTAAAATGCCATAACATAATTTGTTCTCTAACCGGGATAGAACCGATACTACCTAGTCTTTGAGCCATTTTATTTTCAGAAATATCATCTTCAAAATAGTAGAGACCATCTATCATCTTAGCACTGCCAATCATCCTCCCCGAGTTCTGATCCTGAAATTCACAGTGGGATTCAAAGAAAATAATATGAAAATTAGAGTCTTTGGATAATTTACTAACTGACAACTGGTTACAAGCAAGTTTTGGAACATGTAGGACAGAATTTAGATTAATGGAGGAAGAGAGTTTGACCAAATATTTTCCTGCAATTGAAGAAAAAGAACCATCGGCTATTCTGATTTTTTCAGAACCAGAACATGGTAAGTTTGGAACAAATTTGAAAAACTTGTCATATGGTCTGAAGCCCCAGAATCAATGATCCATAGGGTGGCACGAGAATTAGAATGATAAAATAGGGCTCTTGGGTTTTTACCTGTTTGAGCAAGAGAAGCATTAGGAGTACTAGACGTGGAAGCGGATTTCAGCAATTTTAGAAGGTCTTTTACCTGTTCCTTACTAAAGGGAACAATTCAGTTTCATGGACTGTTGGTGCACGAGTGTTTCCGCCTTCCTACGACCTGCCTTGTTTACTCTTCCAATTGGTTGGCTTTACATGAATCTTCCAACAATTCTCTTGAGTATGACGAGGTTTATTGCAGTGGTCACACCACACACGAGGCCCCTCATCATATTTTCAGCCAATATTGGCTTCGGATGTCATTAAGGCAGAGGTTTCAACAACGCCAATGGACTCATTTCTTCCAAGCATAACCAGCCTTCGACTCTCTTCCCTTCGAACCTCAGAAAAAACCTCACCAATCAAGGGCAGTGGTTGTCTCCCAATAATTCTGCCTCTCACTTCATCAAACTCGACATTGAGTCCAATGAGGAAATTGAAGATGCGATTGTCTTCCATGGTTTCTTGTACTGATTGCAATCCTCAGGCGATTTCCACTCATAATTATTGAACAAATCAAGGTCCTGCCATAGCCGCTTCAATGAGTTAAAGTATTTTGTAACGCTGTCTTTCCCCTGGTGAATCTCTCCAAGTTTTAGTGTCAATTCATAGATTTGGGATCGATTTCCCATGTCTGAATACATTTGGTTAACATTCTCCCATAGTTCTTTTGTTGTGTGATAACACATGTAATTAGAACTGATGTCTTCTTCCATAGAATTAACCAGCCAAGTCATCACCATTAAGCTTTTTGCATCTTGAATACGACAGATCCTTTGGTTGTGGTTCCTTCTTTTCTCCTGTTAAGTAGCTGATCTTGCCCCTGCCTCGAATGTATATCCTCACGGATTGGGACTAACGAAGAAAATTCTCTCCATTCAATTGGATTATGGTAATCTGAATAGAGTGTGATTCAGAGTTTGAAGTCTGATGATCATGGGGTTTTATTTGGCTAGTGGGGAAGGTGGTGGATTCAGAAGTTTTGTCAGACATGATGAAAGGCTGATTAGAAAATACGGCTAGGGTTTTTTCTGTTAGCTCTGATACCAAGTTAAAAAACTGAGAGAAAAATAGAAAGTTGATTCTTTTCTATATATTGCCGTAATTTATGAGTTACAAAGCTGCTACTTAAATAGGAAAAAAAATACGTAAGACTAAAAAAGAAAATTACAACTGTACACTAACAATAATCCTGATTCTCTCTCATCCCTAAATATCTGGTTGGTTAAAACCGAATATCTTCTATTCAAAATATAAATCTTTCCTAGAGATATATACGAAAATCTCCTAGGAAATATTCCTCCTATTCAACAATACACCAATCTGTAGTAAAGGAATGTTAGTGTGAAATGTTCTCATTAAACTTCCAATCAAGAAGATGGACCATTACATACACTAAGCCAAGCCAAAATTGCAGCTTGGAGTTTACTAGAAACTCCATAAGTGAGTAATAGATGACCTAAATCTTCAGCATTGTGTTTCCTCATCGACCTCTTTTGAGTAAGTAGCCTTGCTCTCGGTGCCAATCATTCAATAATAGCATGTTTAGTGACATTAAGAGAACTCCAATTACAAACAGCCACCCCATCATACATGTCACGCCCCGAAATCTTAAAGGATGATAGATACGGATACATGGCAGCAGCGACCCGTGTACAAGACAAGTTCAATATACATGTCAATCCTAGCACTTCATATCACAGTTTCTCTCAAAATGTATAGATCTACTGTGTATAGAAGTTCAGAGCAAACTATATATATATATATATATATATATTATAATATATAATATATATATATATATTATATATAATATATATATATATATAATCAGTTCGTATAACCAGCTTTACAAAACTAAAACACATTGCTCGGTTGTACATACCACAAAAGAGTGGCTTTTCCATATAATGCCTCTTTGCAACACGCCAAACCAAAAGTATACCCTATATGCGACATATCTGAAAAAAATTTGAAAACAATATGGTGAGCTAAAGCTCAATGAGAACATTTTCCACTTAAGTTCTTAGATATCTAACAAGATAATAATCCTCAGAAATAGTAAATTGTTGCATCTAAAATTCTTTCCTAGTAGTTTCAAGAAAGAATACAATAATTTAAAATTCTTTCTTATGTGCAAACTAGATAGACTGTTATAGATTCCTGAATCGGACTTTTTGTAATCAAGATAAATATTGAGAAAGAAAACAGACTATTAAATTTTGTACAAAATCAGAAAAATACCGTTTCCTTAAGTTCACAGTCAAATGTCAGAATCTCAAATCTCAATAAGTTATTCACATGGTTACAAGCATCACCTCATAGGTCAGACTAAAGCTATAAATTGTGACCCAATAGTATAGGAATGTGTAAAACGCATCACAGAATAGATAATTCTTGAGAATAGAATGCACCTAAGTACCTAACACTACCATAGGTTGCTGATCAGGTCAAAATGCATAAAAGGCCACATCAGAAGTGCCCAAGAGTACTAGATAAATGTGCATTCACCATATAGTAGGCACAAACAGAACACTATAGTGCACTTTTTCAAGGTTTGAAAACATCAAAAATCTTTGTCGGATGATGTGGACTCTAGAGGTGGTTTGTATGGGCTCTAGAGGTGGTTCCCATCGCACTTACACGATGTAACACTTAGTCCCGCATAGCATTTAGCTTCATATTTCAACTAGCTAATTGCTTTTTCCAAAACACATCACTTGTAGCAGAATAATATTGGTATGAACTTGATCATTTTGTCAAAATCATAAGTATTTTCAAATCAAATAGACGAGTGTAAAACTCATCATATCTGTAAAACAATTTACATAATTCACTTCTATTTATTTATTTGTTTCAATTACAAATCACGAAAATTTCGTGAATCTGTCAAATTGTTGAAGCACGTTTAAAATATTTTTTTCTTCAATAGCTTTCGAATAAAGCAATATTTACATTTATTTGAGATCGCATGAGAACCAAAATCCTTTGTCACAATTTATATGAAATCAAATTTATTATCTCATATGAAATCAAAATCATTATATTGAGATAGGTTACCATAGTGTAGGTCAAATCACATTTAATTTTATATACATTAAAATAATAAAATTAATTATCACTTGAGCACAACATCAATCAAATATAATACTCATATGATTTATATTATAAACAAACTAGTGAGAAATGAACTCACCTTTTAATATCCAAATCTCTCAAAAATGTCCCCCTCAATATCAAACAGATCCTATAGTATAATAAAACACAGGGTCCAAACTATACTAAATTAAACTCATATTAAGCACTCCAGAATATAGGTCAAAATAGAAGCAAATAGTAATCAAGACCCATAAATAGGGGTTCACATAGGTTTATAACTAATTTTAGCAATCTATCATAATTTTTATAACACTATTCTAATGATTTTGGACTTATTATCAAATTTAGGCAATTTCAGGGGTTTCAAACAAATATCCAAGTCTATTTCTAACTAGGCTAGACTCTGTTGGGCCTGTTTACAAATAATGGAGGCAACATGGGTCTAAAACAAATTTTCTTCTTCACTTATAATGCTGTTTCAACAAAGTCTGGATTTGTTCTCAATATTTGAAAACTTTAGGGGGTTAATATAAATTTTCCTATCCAAAGTCTACATCCTTTTTCACTCAGTTTGGACTTAAAACCAAGATATTTGTTTCGAGGGGTCTAAACTAAAATTTTCATTTCCTTTACAAGCTCATAAACTTTCAAGGGTCCCAAAAAAATTTTGTTATTTTACACACATATATATAGAAGGGGGAAAAAGAGGAAAGAAAGTATACGTAAACAGGATATTGTTAGGGGGAGTCTTGGCAAATTCCACAAACCTCACTTGTTTGCTATCAAGCTCCTACTCAAACTTGGGTTAGATGGGTTTTTACCATTGGTAGAGAGTGGAAGCAGGAGGACGTGTAACCTCTAGCCTCCCCCTTAAGAATAGTCAACATGCCTCCAATTCTATCTTTTGCTCATATTTCTCTCTCTAGTTGATGATTGAAGTAGGTGAGGTTGAGAGAAAGACAAAGAAACAATGAAAAGAGAATAAGAAGGAAAGGGATGAAGAGTATCAATCATTCTAAATCATACATCTCATCAAGGTATAAGCTAATCTCTATGAATTGCATGGTCAATTTTGTGGAGTTAGAAATCTTTAAAATCAAATGGTTTGTACTGTGATCTTGAATTGTGATTTTGGTTTAGGAGTAGGGTCTGTGAAAAAAAAAAAAACAGAGAAACCCTAGCTCCGGCAAGGACCTCGCTGTTGGCCACCCCTACTAGTCGGCAGGTCCCCGTCGTCTTCAAGTTCACTACCAGCAAGGAAGAGGGGTCGAGACTTGGTCTGTGTTGCTGTGGGAGAAAAAAAAGAAAAAGAAAGAAAAAAGAAAAAGAAAGGGAAGGCAACAGTGAGAGAGAGAGAGAGAGAGAACACAAAAAAGTTGTGTATGTGTGTGTGTGTGTGTATATGTATATAAAGAGGTTAGTTCACTGCATAGGGGCTACTACAATACAATTCATGATAGACACTAGAAATTTTGAGCTGACCTCAACACAGCAAGACACTAATTTCTGCATACATGAATGAACTCCACCCCAGCATTGTATCAGAAAATCCCTCATATACAAAATTTCTTCCGTTGCCAAGAATCACTATGATTTTTCCTGGACAAGCCATATGGAATTATTCTTTAAGTGAGTCTTATGCAACCATTTGATCCACAAGGAGTCGGCTTTAATGTGGATGTCCTAAAGTAATTTAGTCACTGAAGCGATATTCCATCCTTCAGCACTATACAAGCCTAAACCACGGTAACCACCCCATTTTCTTTGATATACATACATCTTGCCATGAAACAAGGGCCATCTTATGCTTAACCTTCTTGCCACTCCATAGGAACTTTCTACAAATTGAATCTATAGCTTTGTGAATACCCTTTAGCAACAAGAACCCACTTGTCTGAAAGATTTGGAATTCCAAACAAAACATATTTGACCAAGGCCAATCTCCCAGCATAAGAAAAATGTCAGTTATTCCAACGGAGAATTTTAGCTTTAATCTTCTCAAGTACAGGTTGAAAGAGTATAACATTCATTCTGCCACAAGCTAAGGGAAATCACAAGTATCTAACAGGAAGACAAGCTTCAATAAAACCCAAATCCTGTGGAATAACCTGTTTTGTTCTTTCGTCCACACCCCCCAGATAAAATATTACTCTTGGTTTTATTTGCAACTAAGCCAGAGACAGCAGCAATGTGGTTAATAGCATCCTGTATACATTTAACAGAACCACTATCCCCTTTAGAAAATATTAAAGATCATCCATAAACACAAGGAGAGTGATCTTTATTTGTTCTATCATCCACACCCCCCAAATAAAATATTACTCTTAGTTTTATTTGCAACTAAGCCAGAGACAGCAGCAAAGTGGTTAATAGCATCCTATATACATATAACAGAACTACTTTCCCCTTTAGGAAATATTAAAAAACCATTTGCAAACACAAGGCGAGTGATCTTTATTTGTGATGGAATCCTGTATACATTTAACAGAATCACTATCCCCTTTAGAAAATATCCATTATTATCTATTCAATGTTTTTGTAACCTTTAGTCCTGACTTGTTCTATTTGCTCTATTTTTGGGCTTGGAAGGAAACCATAGACCTATATGAGGGCACAAGTTATATCTTCTTCTTCAGTTAAATATTATTGTAAGAAACCCATAATTTATGAGTGTTTAGCTAATAGAGGCTTACAGCATACCATAGTCTTCACATTTTTTGTCCTTCAAACTACCTGGTAGTCTCTTATACTTGAAAGTTGCTAATTACTCCTGAAACCTTAGGCGGACAGCTTCTAAGCCTCACATGTGAAGCTGTGTCCAAACCTAAATAATGGATTTCCATGCTTGATATGTGTATCAATAATAGATTCTTGATCACTCTGATCTTATTTTAATCTCTCACCTGCTGACAAATGGTTTTTCCTCTACGGTCATTGAAGTCTTTATCTTATGGTAGTAATACTTGTCATATAAGTCTGGTAATATTGATATCTGTTTTTTGTCTAATGCCCTGTTTGGATGGAGGGTAGAGAGGGTGAGGGGAAGAGAAATGCAGCTTTCACCCTGTTTGGGAGTTTTTGTAAGGAGGGTAGAGAGGAGGAAGGAAAGGGAACGGAGGGTAAAATCGCGTGGTTTTGTTTCCCCCCGATTCGGGCAATAGAGGAGGGTAGAGGAGGGTAAAGGGAATCCATTGCGTGGTGTAATGACATTCTTACCCCCATCAAAACAAATAAAAAGGCTGATGGATCCAACTTCTCTCATCTCCCAAACTCCGATCCTTGAGATCTGGGAGTTCCCCTTGGTCGGCATCCCCACTGGCCCTAGGATCAACGGCCGAGACTCCTCCGTTTCCGAATCGACGGTCACCGATCAAAGCAGAGGGTCCCGCGATCGTCGCGGAGGCCAGAGGCTCGGCGCACGCCGTCGAAGGACGCGGTTTGCGAAGGCTCGTGTCGGCTAGTAGCGGCCATGACGCGGTATTTTCCAACTTTGGCGATAATTTGTTTGATATTGGTGCTTTATGTTTAGATTCGGAGGGACCCTGAAGTACTATGCTGGAATTTTGATAATTTGGGTATTTTTTTGTTGGAATTAAGAGTGGGAAGTGTCATTATCGTTATCTCAGTTGTTGTTGGGATCTTGAAATTGAGTACTTGGATTGTGATTTTGAATTTTGTCCTGGTTGATGTGATTGTTTGATCAAAATATGGAAATTTTCCGTGCATAAATGTCATTCTCACAACAGCAACTTTAAAAACGTAAAATGCAAGGGGAATTTAATGGACATCAGATCTGAAAATATTTTGATGTAGCAGTTTGTTGAAATTTTGTAAAATGGCTCTTTTTAGGGTTGAAATTGGTGTAAAATATTGTCATCCATTAGCTCAGTACCTGTTGAAACCTTACCAAATTGGTAGAATTGGTCAATCTCTTTTAAATTTGAAAAAGTAGTTTGAAAATTATAAGGATTGATTGCTTTGGTTTACTGATAGGTACTGATAGATTAGATTTTTGGAATTAGATTGTTGTTTATGTTTGATAAGATACATCGTGTGTTTTGTCAATTTGAGTTGTGTGTATTGATTTGATACGATTATGTGTTATTAATATAAGGTCATTTATGTAAATTTGCATATATTTCCTTCCCTTCCTTCCCTCCATTATTACTCCCAAACAAGTTATATTAATTTCACCTTCATTCACCTTACTCAACTCCCAAACAAGTTATATTAATTTCACCTTCATTCACCTTACTCAACTCCCAAACAACATATTACAATTCTCTTCCATTCCCTTCCCTTCCTCACCTTCATTCACCTTACTCAACTCCCAAACAACATATTACAATTCTCTTCCATTCCCTTCCCTTCCCCTTGTTTACCTTTCCTTCCCTTCCCTTCCCTTAGTAAACTCCCAAACACACCATAAAAGAACCATCATCTACTGGTAAATCTTGTGTTTAGGTTTCTCAAAGCATGATGGTGCCTTATATAATTGTGGCGCATCTGGCGGATTTAAGTTTGCTTTTTGAACCTTTCTAGATATTAGCCTACATCAGCCAGATGCCAAAAGCAGCTAATTATTATATGCTTGACAGGATTTATTGCTTATTGTATTAGTAGTGCCTGATACATCATTTTCTTCCATAAATATGTATTTGAATGATAGTTTTTCCAAGAATGACATAAAGCATTGAGACTTACCTGTGTTAAAAAATTTTACGCTGTTTTTCTGTTTGAGTTATTCATTTTAAGTTATTGAATTTTCCAGTAGCATGCTCAAACGCAAAGTTCTTATGCAGGTTAAAACACCTACCCTTTTCCTCCTGGGTGCACAAGATCTTCGAGTTCCAGTTTCTAATGGTTTACAGGTAAGTAACTTACATGGATGGTAAATTCTTTATAATCATAAGTGTTTAAGTAAATCATCTGATGAATTTGATTTTAGAAAATTTATCATTTGGTCTTAGACTCTTAGGTATACCTCTTAGCCATGATGCTCTAGATACGTTACTAATTTAACATAGATAGTCCATTGGAGAATGCTACACAATTAGTTTAGCCTACTCTAAAAACTTGGATTAAAAGGTTTCTTTTACTTTTATTAGTGTTCATATTGTTTTTTTTCACAATTGTATCATATTTTGGCTTTGCTGCAAATTTAATTAATTTGAAGGATCATACTTTCCACCTGCAAGAGTAATTTGGTTAAATTTACATGCATGAATCTTGTAAAGCCATTTATCCCTTTACACATGCTTGTAAACATTATTTGCATTCACTTGCTTTTTGAAAGAGTTGAAATTGGCAATTTTGATACACCCCTAATCTGAAGATATTTTGGAGTTAATCCTAAAATTTCGTTAAATATTAATCATTCTTTAATTCGAAAGGTTTCCAAGGTTGGACTTACCATCATAGAAATTTCTATGTACTGATTTATTCTCATGAATATATCTATTAACTTTGTTTATTTCAAATGTTCCTAGTATGCAAGGGCCCTGAGAGAAAAAGGGGTCGAGCTCAAAGTGATTGTGTTTCCTGATGATACCCATGGAATTGAAAGGTAAATTTATTTCTTTTTGGTTCTTGAAAATTATATGTAGAAGGCTCTCAGCATGAACTTTTTTGTTTCTTTCAGGCCACAATCTGATTTTGAAAGTTTTCTCAACATTGGTGTCTGGTTTAAGAAGTACTGCAAATAAATCACCAGAATCTGTAATTATCTCAATCCAACAGTATATTGGCATTTTGCCAGTCACATTGGAGAACTTAGAATTTATCATACTGTTTCTCTCTGTATGTCATCGTTGATGACATTTGTGATACAATTGATGATGATAAAGTCAAACCATGATTCTGGATATTGTCTGCTTTCAAAATAATTCTTATCTGTATAGAAACACATTTTGTCTACCAGTGGCAAGTATCTTGGTTCTCATTTTGCCTGGATTAAGGGGCTGTTTGGTTGGCAAAAAACAACCCCTTGCAACCTCTTTCCATACTCTGTGATTGTCAGTTATGGAGAAAAAAGTTCAAAAAAAAAAGGGTTTGAAAACTCCTCCACATAGGGGAGGGTAGAGGAGAGGAGTGGTTCCCATTTCCAAATCTTATGCCTCTGAAATGGGCTGGAAACGTTTTTTTCTTCCCATAAAATTTGGGAGCTTGTACGATCCTCACTGCTGGCCTCTTTGAGGGATAGCCCTACTCTTACCGTCGCTCCCACTTCCATCTCCTCTCTCGCGCTTTAATTTTCACCTATTCTCCATTGCACTATCATCCCTCTCTAGTGGCTGCAATTTTTTGAGATTAGATGAATGGATCTTGAAAGTTCAGGGCTATTTGATGCTTGAGGGAAAATCCTACTCTCACTGCTTGTTCTCACTTCCATCGCCCTCTTTGATGACTGCTTTATTGAGATCAAATTGCTGGATCTTGAAATTTTAGGGCTACTTGTTGCGAGTTTTAATTTAGAGCTTTTTGAAATTATTGCTGGATCTTGAATAAAGGTTTGGCCTTTCTTGGAGAATCTCTGACCTTCTTGCTTGATATCAACAAATTTGGCAATTTAACGTATACTCTCTCATATTTCTAAATTTTTTTAGATTTACTATACTTCTGGTCAAATTTGGCAAACGTAATGGTTGCATGCTAATTTTATCAAATTGAAGTATGATGGTGGTGTATATTTCCTGTAATTTCTGCGATTTTAATTATTTTCTGCTCCTAATTAGCCATATAACTGAATTTGATTGAAAAAAGGCCAAGTTTCAGCCTTTTACTTAATTTTCATTTATCAATTTGTTCACATATCTTGAGTTGTTTGGTCAATATTAGTTTGGGTATGTCTACATGTTTGGTCATAACAAGGAGTTCTTGCTTATCAATCATAACAATGTGTTCTTGCTTAGCAGCCATAACAGATTCTATAAAGTTTGATGTATTTGATTATAACAATGGCCATTTATTTAAGTTTGCATTCGTACCTTTTGGATGCAAAAGATCGTTGATGGAAATGGATTAATTTGGTAATATGTTTGGAATTTGAGAGCTCAATGACAATGTGTTCTTGCTCTTGACTATGATGATTTTAGTTCTGTATATATTGTTACTCATGAATGGTCCTGTGAAAATACTTGATTTTTTTCTCTACATTCATGAATGGTCAGTATGGAATCTGTTTATGAACCATTGTCTCGAGTCAGAATTAGAAATGACAAGAATAGGAACTCAGGTGTCTGCATGCATGTAGATAGTCTTTGACTATTTATCATACTTGCTTACATGATGATATTGACCAAAAATATTAGAAGCTCGTCTCAAGTATATCAATTTTAATGTTTATCTCTACTTTTTATTAGTACTTGTTGGTGTATATTTGACTATAAATTTTCTGAAACTAAATAT